>NC_051250.2:11240909-11543939 GCF_015237465.2 Chelonia mydas | reverse complement strand
CTCCTCCCCTTTGGCCAAAACTAACTCCTTTGTGGGAAGAGAACATTTTCAGATGTGTTCACAATCCCCGTCTGATCCATGTAGGAAGCACCACTGTAATATGAACTAGCGGTATGAGAATATGCTCCTGCTATTTAATGCATTGCACTAAGATTCTCTCAAATGTTTAAGGAAGTGAATGAAAAGGTGGCTTTCCATCTGGACCCAAAACAACCTGTATCTCTTTCCACCTCTGACCAATGCTGAGAGTGCCTCGTGCCAATCAGGGAAGTTCAAGGCTTAGTGCTTCCTTTACTCTGGGACGCTGAGGCAAGACACTTCTCCTGTAATATGATGATAAAAAACATCTCAATCTTCCTTCGCACGTAGGGCCCGTAGATGGTGCCAGCAACCAGCCGAAGAAGCAACCCATCACAAGCTTCAGGAACCTGCCAAGATCAAAATAAAATCACCAGTGAGAGCAAGATTCCATCTGTTCCCCAGGGACAAGGACTATAGGGGTTCTAAAAAGCAGGGAAGGTTTTTCTTAAGACGCATTTTAGGCAGTATGCTCTGAGGCTGGGAAGCAGAAGGGGAGGTGTGCACACTGCTTGGTGCTTTCCCCCACAGCCTCCCTACAGTTTTGTTCTGCACTGTGCTGCAGCTGTTAGTTTCCTTTAAGATGAACTGCAGGTTCTTTTGTTAATAACATGCAAAAGAAAAGGAAACCCCTTTTGTCCATCAGCATTCTTAGTCCAGGAGACAGCAGTATGGAGTCTACCATCTGGTACACTGCACGAGGCGCATCCTCTCTTTACCTGTGGAAACTTCCCACACGTGGCGGGGGGGCTATTATCAAAAGAAATTGCAGACTCTTCTGAAGTATCCCCTGTCCCCTTCTCTGAGGTTTATACACATTGCCTTGGAGCTGGAAAAGGTGAAGCCTATCTGGAATGCTGCTCAGCTGAGCAGATGTTTGGCAGTGGGAGCAGCCAGCGGCATTCTAAGCACTTGGCCACGTGCAGAGCATTTCAGATCTGACGGGAGTTTGAAAAAGAGGTTTGGTGGCTGGCAGAGACTTTGTTATGAGCTGGGTTGGAGGTGAACAAAGGCAATGTGTTTTTCTTCTTAAAAACCAAACCCCTCTTACCAGCAGTTCTCCCCCTGGTTTCTTGGAGGGACATGCATTTTGTAAATCAATACTAGACTTACCATTTTCCTTTCTTGGCCCTGTTATTTTCTTCACATTGCAAATAAAGTGGCACAGGGCAGCCATTCCATTGAATAAATGTGGCCTTTATTCCCCAAATATGAATAGCTTCTCTCCACACCCACTTTGCCACCTGCTGGGCATTCAGTGCAAGCATGTAAGGAACTGTCATCTTTAGGGCTTTGTTCAGTTTCAAAGGGGAGGTAAGTTATGAAGGGTCTTTGTGCCGCTAAAGCACAAATGGAGTCAGGATGCTTAGATGCTGTTCCTGGTTCTGCCACTAATTTACTATGCAACCTTAGGCATGTCACTTAACCATTCTGGGCCTCTGTTTTCACATCTGTCAACTAGGGATGATGATGATAATCCACTACTTCACCTTGGATTGGGAGGCTTGATTTGAGATCCCTTGAATGGAATGCAATACAAGTGCAAAGAATGTAAAATGAAGAATTATTCACTGTTTCAGTATAATGTAATAAGGTCTGATGGACACTCCTCTTTGAGTTCTCTGTTAAACAGCAGAAAGCCTGATAAGTCACATTGTAGACAAGAGGGGCCAGAAGAACTTGCAAAGAAATAAAAAGCACACCTAGATAAAATAAACACAGACCATCTGAAAATAAACCCATTCCAGCAAGCCTTGAGCCAGTCTTGTATTTACAGGACACCATGTGAACTAGGTGGGAGCAAGAAACTGACTGCGATGGATTATCATGAATGTTCCAAATGTGTACATCTCTGCTAAATACCTTTGGGCTGATTCACTCTGAAAAGTCAGTGTTCAGAAGCTAGATCCTATTTCCCTCAGACTGCTACTTTGAATCCTGACACTAAGGCACTGGTTTGTGGACATAACTCAGACTGGAGGTTGCGCATTTGGAAACAAATGGAAGCTGATGCTAATTTTCCAGGAACACCACACCGATGAAGATGAATCGGAGCCATTGTATGCAACCCCACCTTTAAATGTTTTTTAATCATTTTCCTACATTTAAAATCCGCAAGTTAAAAAAAATATGACACTAGAGATTTGAGAAAGACCTCAGACACTTGGAGTCAGTAACTCTGTGTTGCTGCTCTGGTCTCCGAAGAGTCGGTCCCCAGTCTCTTGAAGCTGAGTGTGTCATAGGAAAGAGAGGGCACTAATGTTCAGAACTCAGATGAAGGACATTGCCTCTGACCTGGAATGACGGGCTCTCCTGTTCTTGCCTTTTACGTGTGAGGAAAGAGACAATTTAAACTTCTCTGGGCCTTTTGTATGATACATTTTAGGTGTGTTTAAATTAGGGGAGCCTAAACTTTTGTTCACATGATTGACAACTTGCTGGAAGCCCCAGGGCTGCACCTAATTTGCACAAATGGGATCGCTTGTAGCTGCCTTCATCTTCACAAGAAGTGCAGCACAGCCGAGAGACCTACCTCAGAGCAGGTCACTTCTAAGTGGTCTCTCTCCCCCAAAGCACAGAACCAAAGCACCAGCCTGCAACAGCAGCAGGCCCCACTGCACAACCGGTCTTGCTGTCAGTTCACCTCTAGGCACCCACCATTCCATGATCCACACAAAACTAAATCCTTGCACAAAATAAACTTGCCTAAATTATTTTTTCTCCTTCAAGATGGTTACAAAATCAGTAACCCATTCAACAATGACTTTTAGGTTAATATAACTACTAACAACAAGTTTTCCTACTACCAGTAACTGGTTGGAATACAGTTTTACAGTGCAGTGGGTTTCCCATAAATCTTTTAAGAGAGCTAAGATTCTTTTTGAAATTGTTATACCCCTATTCGTCTAGCTTTGTCTGCTTGAGAGGAAAATATGAGCAATTCTTGGCTTCCCATTTCCCACAGATTATTTTGAGTACCTGTTGCTATTGGCACCTGAGCCACACGCAACAGATCATATTAATGGAAACTGCTTTATAATCTGATGCCAACTATAATCCCTCAGTCTCTGGCCTGGTTTACAGAGGGGAAGCTGTATAGCATTTTTGTCAGCTTGCCATTGCTGCTTGACTGACAGCACTTCAATTCAGATGCTACATACAAACTCTCCTGCTGACTTGAGTCCAATGCAGAGGGGGAAGTTTTGTTTGCTATTAGGATGCACATCAATATGTGAGAGAGAGCCACCCACAGGGATAAACAATTTAGTTCCATTAGGAAATATTTCCACCCTGAAAGAGACATGGAAAAATCCCAGAGAAGGGAGCAGAACTGTCCCAGTAGGCAATGCAGGGGAGAGGGACTGGGCAGGGAGTTGCTTTAAGGCGGTATGAATAGATCACTCAGTGAATGAGACTGAACAGAGAGGCCCTTCAGCCTGGATGGATGAACTCCAAATACTCTGGGCCTTTCTGCCTGGATCCATACTCTGCATTTATATCATGCCTTTCACATGAGCCTCAAAGTGCTTTACAGAGGCTGGTATTGCCCAGATCTTACAAACAGGGAAACCGAGGCATGGAAGTTAAGCAGCTCGACTCCGGCTGAACAGCAGGACAGGGGCGGAGTGGAGAACAGAAGCCAGTTCTCCCTCTCCCTCACCATCGTTAGACCGGGTTGCTTCCCGGGGATTGAATCCCCCTGGGCCCGTGCAAAGAGCGCCCTTAGAGTGAGAGAAGGGGGCGCAGCCGCTGTCGCAATTTCCATCCGACTGCAGCATTTGAACCCAGCTGGGCCCAGCGAGTCATTTCCACGTGCGATGCCCGGGAAGAGTTCGCCTCGGCGGCGGGGCCTGACTTTAAACCCCGCTCCCCGGCCCAGTCTGCACCCGCTGCCGGGCGGGGGCGCCCTGAGGGGCCGGGGCCGGGGCCGGGGCCGGGGCCGGGGCGGGGGGCGGCGGCCAAGGCTCCGCTCCAGCCCCGCGGTGCAAAGGCTCCAGCGAGCGCGGGACCGAGTCTCCGCCGGGCGGCCGGGGCAGGGAGCGGCCCGCAGGGCGCCCGCGGCTGGACCGAGCGGCGCCTGCGCTGCGGCCCCGCTGGCTGGACCCCCCCGGCCGGCTTCTCGCGAGAGGCGGTGGCTCGGGGGGAGGAGTCGGGGCTGCCGCCGCGGCTGGAGGCTCCGCTAGCCGAGCGGCTCCGGGCGGAGGTGAGAGCGGGACCCGGGGCGGGGGCTCCGGCCGGGCGCGGGGACGGAGCCGTGACCCCCCACCCAGGGTGCGAGGGGTCTGCAGCGTCCCCTCCCCTCCGGCCACAGCTGGCCAGCGGTGTGGGGTTCCCCCCTCCATCCCCGGGGTGCAGTGCCCCCCTCCCCTCCGGCCACAGCTGGCCAGCGGTGTGGGGTTCCCCCCTCCATCCCCGGGGTGCAGTGCCCCCTCCCCTCCGGCCACAGCTGGCCAGCGGTGTGGGGTTCCCTCCTCCATCCCCGGGGTGCAACTGCCCCCTCCCCTCCGAGCACAGCTGGCCAGCGGTGTGGGGTTCCCCGCTCCATCCCTGGGGTGCAGTGCCCCCCTCTCCTCCGGCCACAGCTGGCCAGTGGTGCGGGGTTCCCCCCTCCATCCCCGGGGTGCAACTGCCCCCTCCCCTCCGAGCACAGCTGGCCAGCGGTGCGGGGTTCCCTCCCCCATCCCCGGGGAGCAATGCCCCCCTCCCCTCCTGGCACAGCTGGCCAGCGGTGCGGGTTCCCCCTTCCATCCCCGGGGTGTAATGCCCCTCTTCCCTCCAGGCACAGCTGGCCAGCGGTGCAGGGTTCCCCCCTCCATCCCCGGGGTGTAATGCCCCTCTCCCCTCTTGGCACAGCTGGGCAGCGGTGCGGGGTTCCCCCTTCCATCCCCCGGGGTGCAACGGCCCCTCCTCTCCTGGCACAGCTGGCCAGCGGTGCGGGGTTCATCCCTTCCCCCAGGGCACAGGCCGACTGCAGCGCACCTGACCCTCCCCTCCAGGCACAGCTGGACATCGGTGCTGCTGACCTCAGGTTTATTTCTATGTATTTAATGCTGGGTCGGTTTTGTTAATGTGAATACTGACGGGGAAGTTCAGACGTACCAGTTCAGTTGCTCTTCCTGCTGCCCAGTTTCCTGTCTCTGATCTTGGTGGCCCATGTATGTGCAGAGGGATGGCTGTACGGGGGTGACTTGTGCCTGAAGCCACACTCCGGGCAGAAAGCCAGGTGCTGTGGGTGAGGCTTTCCAAGGGCGCTGCGTAGCCTGTGGTGGCCCCGGGAAAGCACAGAACGGGCTAGGAATGCTGTTGGCCATTTGAGACAATGCTTGTGACTGTGCGCACGGTTCCGGGGGGTTCTGGGCAGCATCTCAGCCTGGGTCCAGCCAGGGCTCCTGATATTACCTGACAGAGAGTCGGGAGGGTCCTGGAAGCAGCTGGCTCTCAGGAATGGAGACCATGGGGTAGGGTCTCTGTTGCTCTCAGTCAGACCCAGATGTTGGAACTTGGTGGCATTAAAGCCACGTTTACACTTGTGACCGGATGTTGCTTGATACAGATATGAATGTGAGGTGGGTGATTGCCCCTTGATGTAGTCCAGCTGTTCTTCATCACTTTGGACCTGCTATATTCCCCCACTCCCTTGTGTGTATTCATCCGTTTGTTTTTTTTTCTTCTTTGGTTAGATCTGAACAGAAATCAGTGGAAGCTAGAAATAGAAGCGAGATTGCAGAATAATAGCTGGGGAGGAGTGGAAGTGCCTATGTGGAGACTGAGTGTTATGCTTTGTCCTTGATGGGAAAGGCCCTAGTCTTCTGATGTGGGAAGCCATGGCCCTGATTCTAGCCCAATCTCATCTTTGGGCTTGATTTGCCACTCATTAGACTGCTGTAAATCAAGTGACCCAGCTGAAGTTGGTGAAGTTACTCTGGTTCAAAACTGGTGTGGAGAGACTCTGTATTTATACTGCAACCATCAAAGGGTTAACTCAGTGCCTCACTACCCTATAGCCGGCTGATAAAATGAGACATTTGCAAGTTCTGGCTACAGTTGGGACAACAGATCTGTAATATTAGGTCTTTAAGTAACTGCATGAATTTAGCATGGAAATTTAGAAGGGAGCAGAAATCTGACAAAAGATCATCTGTATCAACTGCTGTTTGTAGTAGGTCATGTATCTTCTTTTCATGCATCTAGGCCCTGGATGATGAGACCTTTATGAAGCCCATCCCTTCACCAGTGGATCAGCAGCAGGTATGCTATGCCTAAAAGGGCTGGTAAATCCTTTTGAAGTTGTAATGCTCTTCTGTGGCTAACTCCTAGAGCAGAGGTTCTCAAACGGTGGTCTACGGATCACCAGTGGTCCATGAGCTCCATTCAGTAGGTCCGCGGATAGTTCCCTCTAAGGTGTGTGCCTGGAGGGCCGCACACGAGAGAATGAAGGGTCACCCACCTAACTAATGGAGCCTCGCAGGCATGACTCCTCTAATTAGGTGCCTGGACCCTGGAGAAGACGCACATGTAAGGTGAGGTGGTGGTGACCTTGGGGGGGAATAAGAGGTAGATGGGAAGGGGCAGTGGGGTGAGAAGAAGGGGTGGGGGGAATTTGGGATGTGCAGGGCTGCGGTGGCCAGAGAAAGAGGTGACTTTCCCCAGCTCCAGGGCTGCGGCTGCTGGGGAGAGATGGCCCTCCTTCCCAGCCCCAGCTCTGTGGCGGGAGAGAGACCCCCACCTCCTTCCCAGCCCCAACTTGGAGGCTGCTGTGGCAGGGTAGAGAGGACACACCCATCACATTAGAAAGGTAAGACTACTGATATTAAAATATGAGTTGTGTGCTTTTATTTGTAGAACAAAAAAAGTTTATTATTGAGGGTTTTTTTATACAGTGCTTTTATCCAACACGCTTTACGATAGATAGCTAACGTTACAAACAACATTTGGAAAGATCATTAAGTGGTCCGCTGAGACCCTCAGCAATTTTCAAGTGGTTCGCCGGAAAAAAAAAGTTTGAGAACCATGGTCCTAGAGGATCCTTGAGTGATGCAGTCATCTTCCTCCATAGACCTAGCCCTGGCAGGCTGGGACGTGTTGGGACTCTGTACTTTCAAGTGCAGCTGAGTAACATGTTTGTTTCAATACATTGTGTAATGGGTTTTGTAACTCAGCTGTGTGTTTCCTGTATTAGCCCAGGTCATTTCCATGGCTTTGGAAACCGACAGTCCCGAATTGGTCTTCACGGGTTTGTGGTGTGGTGAATGGATGGAGAAGTCCCCTCTCTGGTGTTTTTATGCTTTTCTTTTTCTCTCTGACTCTTAGGGTTATAATTTTAAAAATCGCCCATTTGACATTTTAAGAAGCTTTCACTCTTCAGCTGGGACAGGGTATTAAATAGCCTGAGGTCTGTGCCCCCTCTTCTGGGCTCTAAAGACCAGAGAACAGCAGACTTTGATCAGATACTACTGAAGTCCTCAAATCGTGGTTTAAAGACTTCAAGGAGCAGAGAATCCTCTAGCAAGTGACCCGTGCCCCATGCTACAGAGGAAGGCGAAAAACCTGCAGGGCCTCTTCCAATCTGCCCTGGAGGAAAATTCCTTCCCGACCCCAAATATGGCGATCCGTTAAACCCTGAGCATATGGGCAAGACTCACCAGCCAGATACTACAGAAAATTCTTTCCTGGGTAACTCAGATCCCACCCCATCTAATATCCCATCACAGGGCATTAGCCCTATTTACCATGAATATTTAATTACCAAAACCATGTTATCCCATCATACCATCTCCTCCATAAACTTATCGAGTTTAATCTTAAAGCCAGATAGATCTTTTGCCCCCACTGCTTCCGTTGGAAGGCTATTCCAAAACTTCACTCTGATGGTTAGAAACCTTCGTCTAATTTCAAGTCTAAACTTCCTGGTGGCCTGTTTATATCCATTTGTTCTTGTGTCCACATTGGTACTGAGCTTAAATAATTCCTCTCCCTCTCCGGTATTTATCCCTCTGATATATTTATAGAGAGCAATCATATCTCCCCTCAACCTTCTTTTAGTTAGGCTAAACAAGCCAAGCTCCTTGAGTCTCCTTTCAAAAAGACAAGTTTTCCATTCTTCGGATCATCCTAGTAGCCCTTCTCTGTACCTAAACAAACTAGGGATATGCAACCTAGATGGAGTGACTATAAGGTGGGTGCAAAACCAGTAGGAAAACCATGCCCAGAGAGTAGTTATCAGTGGTTCACAGTCATGCTGGAAGGGCATAGCGAGTGGGGTCCCGCAGAGATCAGTTCTGGGTCCGGTTCTGTTCAATATCTTCATCAAAGGTTTAGATAATGGCATAGAGAGTACACTTATAAAGTTTGTGGACGATACTAAGCTGGGAGGGGTTGCAAGTGCTTTGGGGTATAGGATTATAATTCAGAATGATCTGGATAAACTTCAGAAATGGTCTGAAGTATATCGGATGAAATTCAATAAGGACAAATGCAAAGCACTCCATTTAGGAAGGAACAATCAGCTGCACGCATTCAAAATGAGAAATTACTACCTAGGAAGGAGTACTGCGGAAAGGGATCTGGGGGTCATAGTGGATCACAAGCTAAATGTGTGTCAACAGTGCAACTCTGTTGCAAAAAAAAAGTGAACATCATTCTAGGATGTATTAGCAGAAGTGTTGTAAACAAGACATGAGAAGTAATTCTTCTGCTCTACTCTGCGCTGATTAGGCCTCATCAGGAGTATTGTGTCCAGATCTGGGCACCACATTTCAGGAAGGATGTGGACAAATTGGAGAGAGTCCTTAGAAGAGCGACAAAAATTATTAAAGGTCTAGAAAACATGACCTATGAGGGAAGATTGAAAAAATTGAGTTTGTTTAGTTTGGAAAAGAGAAGACTGAGAGGGGACATAACGGTTTTCAAGTATGTAAAAGGTTGTTACAAGGAGGAGGAAGAAAAATTGCTTTTCTTAACCTCTGAGGATAGGACAAGAAGCAATAGGCTTAAATTGCAGCAAGGGCGGTTTAGGTTGGACATTAGGAAAAACTTCCTTACTGTCAGGGTGGTTAAGCACTGGAATAAATTGCCTAGGGAGGTTCTGGAGTCTTCGTCATTGGAGGTTTTTAAGAGCAGGTTAGACAAACACCTGTCAGGGATGGGCTAAATAATACTTAATCCTGCCATGAGTGCAGGGGACTGGACTAGATGATCTCTTGAGGTCTCTTCCAGTTCTATGATTCTATGATGCTTTGGCTCGCACCTAGGAAAGAGGGAAGTATGCTCGTCTCCAGGGCACACGTACCCAGAGCTGTCATACTGGACCTTGTTGTGTAGTTTTCCCTCTGCGCCATTTTTGTTTAGTTTACAAACCGGGGAGGGGTTTGGTTGCTGTTTTTTGTTTATCATGATTCATCTGGATGGAGAGCAGTGTCTCAAAACAGATGCTGACCCCATGCTAACTTTGCATGCCAACAATCCCACGGCCTCGCTCTCGTCTTGTTTAGATTCTTCCCTTCCCTGCAAGTTTCCCATAAGAGAAAATTCACTACCTATGATTTCCGAGTTTGTCTCTCCCATCCCAGTCTCCGAGCTTGCCCCTTGGGTGGGGTGCGAAACATGATGTTCCATGAAGAACCCCCCTAGCCATGAATCCCAATCCGCTTCAGGTGTTGTATTTTAAATCAAATGTACTGTTGCCAAGCACTGCTTGGATTTGGCCGATGCTCTTTATTTTTAATTTTTCTCCCTTTACAACGTGGAAATGTTGCTGCCCTGAGAGGCCGTGTGCGTGTGAACTGGCTGGCAAACGGCCTCAGCATTTTGGGAGGAAAGAAACCCAGCGCTGGTTTTGAAAAGGCTCCTTTCAGAGCTACTTAATGGGCACAAATGGTTTTGTTTTCATAACTGATGTGGATATGGTTTGTTTTGAGGCTGTTAAACAGAATGAGGATGTCAGCAGAAAGGGCTGTTTTTGTGTTTTAGGGAGTTTCTAATTGGTGCTTTTCTGTGTTGATAGCTTCAGTGCTCTTCAGGAGTGAGATTGTGTAGTTAACACCTTTTTATTCACCTTCCTAAGTGACATCTCATCAGGGAGAGAGGTTTTAAAAAAGAAAAATGAGTCTTTCTCTCAAAATACTGGGAACCTTCTAACCTCTCTAATGCATTGCACTTCCCTGGCCCCTGCCTGCCATCCAATGATCTCAAAGGGCTTTGTAAAGAATAATGAACTAAACAGCCTAATTACCCCGGTCATAATATTCACCTACATTGTACCTATTTTACAGGTGGGAAACTAAGACAGGAAGGCCAAGACCAACATTTTCAAAAGTGGTCACTTATTGTGGGTAGGTCAGTTTTTGGGAGCCCAACAAGAGGCCGGTTTCCCCAAGCGCTGAGCACCCTACAGCGCCTATTGGAAGTCAGTGGGAGCTGTGAGTGCTCAAGGTGTCTTGAGTTGAGCCTCTAAAATCAGAGGCCACTTCTGAAAATTTGGCAGCAAGTGACTGGCCCAAGTTCCCATAGAGAGCTGAGAATAGAATCTGGATCTCCTGACTCCTGGCCTTTTGTTTTAACTGCAAGACCATTTTTCCCTGGGCTGCTGAACCAGGCGAGCTGCATTGCTACCCTGCTTGCTGCAAACATGACTCTGCTCAGTTTATCTTCCCATTTGTTCTCTTTGCACGTGTGCATGGAGTGCTATTGATATCAGTGCAGGGGGCGCATCACATGGATTTTGCAGGAAGTTAACTTGTGCAAACATGCTCACAGTGTTACAGCTACTTGCAAGCTCTTTGAGGCAGGGATCATCTGTTTTGTTCAGTGTTTGTGCAGCACCTCGCACAGGGGGCTTCTTGTCCGCGACTGGGGCTCCTAGGTACTACAGCAATTCCAAGAATAATACTAATTGCTTGGGGTTTATCAATTGTCCTTTCATGTCATCAACTTAGACTCAGCTCAGTTGTTTGAACTGTTGTCCTGCCCTCACTAGTTTGAGTTGACCTTCATGAAAGCAGCACTCTCTAAGATGGGTCTAAGGTCCTTTAAGGAGCAGACAGAGTGGCTGAATAGTCTTGATATACTGCAAGAGGGCAAGGAGAGGACTTATTTGCAGTTGATCGGGGTGAAGATCAGGAGCGATGACCTTTGAACTACACTAATCCCCAAAACCTCGGTTTTGTTGACAGAAAATAAATAGAATTTTAAGGGGAGGGGGAAACCATGAAAGCTAAAAGTAAATAAACACACTGGTTTCGGTGCAAACAGTTTGGATTTTGTGAGAGCTGAATGCTGCAGAATTCGGCTCCTACATCACAACTAGGACGTGAAATTGACAATAAACAGAGCTGGCCAGTTTCCCTGTCCATGCTGAGCCAGGTGCAAAAAGGCAACTCAGTGTGTCTCTCCCCTCTTTTGTATTATTATTGATTATTTGTATTACAGTAGCATCTAGAGGCCCCAAGTGAGTTGTGGCCCATTTGTGCTAGGCACTGTACAAACCCATTGTAAGAGAGAGCTCCTGCTGTAATGATTCTGTAGTCAAAACAGACAGAAAGTCGATGGGAGGGGGAACAGAGGCCCAGGGAGGTGAAGTGACTTGTCTGGGTCACACAGCGGATCAGTGGCAGAGCTAGGAATAGACCATGGAGAACCTGAGTCCCAGTCCAATGTCCTGTCCACTGGGCCATGCTGCTCTGACACGCTGTCTGTTCCTTGCTCCCTCCTACCTTCTGTCAAGACACTGGAGAGGCTTTGCTTGTGGGGCAGTCCTGAGCTCTCAAGCTTTTTCCCCGCTGCTGGTCTGACTATGGGAAGAGCTAAACTGGGGAGGAGCTGAGGCCGCTGCATTCAGCTTGCTTGGCTCCCCAGCCCTCACCTTGCATGTATCCCCTGATTAGAAAAAATGCATCCGTGCTTGGGAGTGGGGTATACAGCTGTTTCCCTTCCACAAACCTCCCTCTGGGATAATGTGTGCAGCTAGTGAGGGGAAGTTAGGAAATCTGCGTTCTGTTCCATACTCTGACACAATCTATGTTGACAGATATTGGGCGAGTATTTTAACCTCTGTGCTTCAATTTCTCTATCTGTAACTGGGATAGGACCGCTTGCCAAGTGGTTTGCAAGGCTGAGCTAATATGGCTTGGATGGAAGGTGCTATAGAAATGCAGAATATGTTGGGCCAGACAAGAGGCCCCCCCTGCTCAACACATTCCAGAAAAGCAGGACAGGTTTCTCTTGGCTGGAGAAAAGTAGATTTGCAGGAGCAACCCTGAAGCTGCATGATCTCAGTAGTCAAACAGCCACAGTAAAACCCTAAAGAATGTTAAATATGATTTTTATCAGGGCCAGGCCCCTTTATAAATTAGAGGCAAGTTTGGATTAAATCATAGGAACAACTCCTTGTGGCAAAAGCAAATAGACAAGGGAATAACTGCCAAGAGAGGTCATTGAGTTATCATCCGTGGGATACATTCAAACAGAGATTAGATAAAGCATAGCATTGGGCCAACTCGCAGTCCGTGGAGGAAGGTGAATTTTGACCTCTGATGTCCCCAGCAGTGACACCCTTCGCGCCCATTCAGCTGATAGAATCTCTATTTTCAACACAGTATTGTGGCTTTAGGGGCATGTGACTGAAGGAAGTGAGACCACGTTATGGGATTGCTAACGTCAAGTATTCAAAAACCATGAGGCAGGCCCCCGACATGAATAATATTGGTTTAAAAAATGAGTTTAAAAAATAAATTCTGGCTACTTTTTTCCTTTCTTTCTGATTTTTGAGATTTCAGGTTCATGTTTTCAAGCTTCTCTCATGAGGGCTGAAATCTTATTTTTATTTTTTTGTAATGAAAGTGGAGATTCTCAAGTAATCACATATCTCTAGGAGCTGGAGCCCTTAAGAAAAACGCCAGCTATTGCAACACTCACGATAAAATTGCAGGAGATAATAACTGACTTTGAATCCAACAATCCTCTAAAGTAGCCAGAGCCCTCACTTAGCAGGGCCAGTCCGCTCTAACCTGGCTGCATGCAGCACCATGCCTAAGAAACTGGTTACTTTCACTTTCTAATCCCCAACCACCTGCAACCCAGTAAGTGGGGTAGGAGCAACTGGTTATGCTATCAACTGATGCTGGGCACAGCAAGGAGAAAGGCCTGCATTTAACCCCATGAGGGCCAGTGGTCTGTGTGTAGTTGGGTGGGAACAGGATGTTTCATACAGCTCCTGTCACACAAAACCTTAGGGTCAGGAGTACGTATGGCCACATGGAAGCTGTTACCCTACAGGGTCACTCTACATCAGAGAGACTGACTAACTTTGTTTTTTGTACCCTTCCAGGCTCCTTGTCAGCAGCACAATGTGGTGTCCCAAGCAGCACTGTGTGAGGCTGAGGTGAACTCAGGAGAAAAAGACCACCCCAGCAACAGCTAGGATGACCAAAGCAAGGCTGTTCCGCCTCTCGGTGGTGCTGGGTTCCGTCTTCATGATCCTGCTGATTATTGTGTACTGGGACAACGTGGGGACAGCTCATTTCTACCTGCACACGTCCTTCTCCAGGCCTCATGCCCCGGACGCTCCGCCCACCGCAGCTCAGGATGAAGAACGCAAAGGCTTGTTGGACATGGATGAGTTTTTAGAGAAGCTTCTGAGTTCTGGCCTGAGGCAGAATGGTCCCTTGAACAGAAAGACGGAGCAGGCCCCACTGCAGGGCTCCAGCAGGCCTGACTTGGGCAACCTGGAGGAGAACGTGAGAGGCTATGACTGGTCCACTCGCATTGCCAGAGTGAGCCTGGACCAGGAGAAGCTGCAGGCTGAGCGGCGGAGGGCACTGCGGGAGTTCTGTGCCAATTCCAGCTTCACCTTCCCCGCTAAGGAGCGTTCCTTCGACGACATCCCCAACTACGAGCTGAACCACCTGATCGTGGACGACCGCCACGGCATCATCTACTGCTATGTCCCCAAGGTGGCCTGCACCAACTGGAAGCGGGTGATGATCGTGCTGAGTGAGAGCCTGCTGGATCAGGGTGTCCCCTACCGGGACCCCCTGGATATTCCCCGAGAGCACGTCCACAACTCCAGCACCCACCTGACTTTCAACAAGTTCTGGCGCCGCTATGGGAAGTTCTCCCGCCACCTCATGAAGATCAAGCTGAAGAAATACACCAAGTTCCTCTTTGTACGTGACCCCTTCGTGCGGCTCATCTCTGCCTTCCGCAGCAAGTTCGAGCTGGAGAATGAGGAGTTCTACCAGCGCTTTGCCATACCCATGTTGAAGCTCTACTCCAACCACACCAACCTCCCCACGTCTGTTAGCGAGGCCTTCAAGGCGGGCCTCAAAGTCTCCTTCCCTGACTTCATCCAGTACTTACTGGACCCCCGGACAGAGAAGAGGGCCCCTTTCAATGAGCACTGGAGACAGGTTTACCGCTTGTGTCACCCGTGCCAGATAGACTATGACTTTGTCGGGAAGCTGGAGACCCTCAACGAAGATGCAGCTCATCTGCTGCAGCTTCTCAAGGTGGACAGGCTCCTCCACTTCCCCCCCAGCTACCGGAACAGGACTGCCAGCAGCTGGGAGGAGGACTGGTTTGCCAAAATTCCTCTGGCCTGGAGGCAGCAGCTCTACAAACTTTACGAGGCTGATTTTGTACTCTTTGGCTACCCCAAGCCAGAAAATCTTCTTAAAGACTAAAAACAATTGGAAATTGGAGGAGCGGGGAGGGGGATTACCAAAAATATTTAAAACTTCACAGTATCCTCCTCTTAATCTCCCAACCCAGGAAGATAAAATTAAGTATATTTTTTCTACTCATCCCCTTCCAAATTTGCAAGAATCCAGGATACTCCAGCCAGCTGTAAATCACCAGAAGACCCCCCTCTCCCTTTGCAATCAGACGACTTCCTCATTCCCTCGGTCGGCTCTGTCCTTCGGTCACTTTTTATTAATACTTTTTAAAAATTAATATATTTAAAATATTTAATACAAATTGTGTGTTGTGGGGAAGGAAGAGGTGGAGTAAAAAACAAAGCCCCTGCCCCGTGTGTGGTCTCAGTGCTGTTGTGTGTGACAGAGGCACCGCTTCCAGGAGTGCCTGGGGTTTACAAACCACTCGAGGCTAAACTCGGAGCTGGCATGTGCAGGCACCGCCCTGTTGATCTTAGGGCACTTATTCCTGCTTACGCCAGGTCTGAATTTGGCCCCCAGTAGGTCAGACCCAGCATGACGTTGCACAGCTGGAGTACAAGCAATGACAGGATGGTGCATGGGGACCTGAGCAGGTGACTGGTGAATTGGCAAAGGCAGGTCAGGCAAAGAGAGCGGGTCTGAGAGAGGGGGTGGGACACTTGGTGCCCAAGTGTTAAAGGCCCTGTCTTGTTTCAGGAAGAAATTCTCCCTGGGCCCGTACAGAGGGCCAATTGGAGTCCTAATGGGAGTGTATAGGCAGCAGCGGGCATTTTACCCGTAGGAAGTCTGGATCACTTATGAAACCTTTTTTCCTCAGTGGTAGCGTGGCGGTCCAGTCAACCTGCGTGCATGGTATGGCTTCGTTAACAGCATCCTGTTCTGTGGTACCCGCGTAGGAGTGGGCTGTTATCTCAGATCTGCTTTTATCAGTGCTCTGAGGCTGAACTCCTCTCTTTCATGTGGTGGTTTCTACGTGTCCACGTGTTTGTGTGCTGAGCTTGCTCCTGGATGAAGCAGTCTGCAGATATCAGCGACTGGGTTTCAAATAAACAAAAAGCAGCTCAAGAGAGAACAGCCACCTGGGAGCATCAATCCATCTAAGTCTGTGTGTTTCTTTTTAGGGCCAGGCCGCTTGACCCTATCAATGGCCTCGAATTCAACACAGGCAATCTCTAGACGTGTGACACATTCACAGCCCCAAACTAATTAAGAGAACATGGCTGTGGTGCGTGGCTGGGATACTTACTGCCAGATGGCTGTTAAAGCAAAGCAAAGAGGTGTGTTGCCGTTGCTCATGACATGATGTCCCAGTCCCCTGACTCTCTGTTTACACCAGATGATTGATGTAGGTTTAATCATCTGCTTTGATGGACACCGCTGCAGGAAGTGATGGTTGCTTGCCATGCCAGAGATGTGTGGGCTGTTCCCAAAGGAAATGTATGCTTTTAGAAATATTCCAGTCTCTGGCTGAATCTTTCTTTCATCGCTCTCACTAAATAAGGACTGGCCATCCAGCACTCTGGATAGGCTGGTGAACGTTTTATGGGCTACAGCGTTTAAGCCTTTCACAGGCCTTTAGGTGATATTGGTAACTTACCTGTTGCTCAGCTCCTCAGATGCTACCACCGTGCATGGCCTCATGATCTTACCTTATTTCTTACCTTTATTCATGTTCCTTCCAGGGGTGTCCACAGGCATGGATCTCTCCTTCCATCTCCTCTGGCTCTCTCCAGTCCTCCATACATGTTCTTGTCTCCTGTTGCTGCCTCCCAGGTGTTCTGCTCTTGTCTGCCCTCCCCTCCTTTCTGCTAGATATGCTCCTGGCTCCAGTTCTTGATAAATACTCAGCCACTGCAGTAAACTTGTCACCTGCAAGTGAAAGATTAAAATCTCGTGGACAGACTAGAAATGGAGGGTCTGATTCTGATCCTGCCTGGTGTAGTTACACCAGCGGGAGACTAGAATCAGGTCCTCGGCGTGTTTTTCAGCCCTCTATTGCACTGGAGTGTTTGAGAGTGAACCGAAAAGGAAGGGAAGCGACTATTTCCAAGCTTTTTAAAAAAAACAAATAAATGAAGGCTGACTTCATCACTTGTTAATTTTTTCAATCACCCGCAAATTGCTGTGAAGTTGAAAGATGCTCAAGAGCCTCATCTCGTTTAATGAATAGTAATGGGGGTCTCTTGCTGATTCCCAGCTCCTTAATTTCTGGAGGGTGGGGTGGCTAGAGTTGGTCATAGCTAACTCTGCTTTTTAAAAATACATTTTGGATGTTTTCATCCATCTTCTGGGCAATTATATTTTTTCCCTGGTGAATTTAATCGGTGTTAAATATTTGTGGATATGAGAGGTCGGTAATGTAATGCAGGCTTAATGCCAAACATACCATAAAAAAAACAGGTTTCAGAGTAACAGCCGTGTTAGTCTGTATTCACAAAAAGAAAAGGAGGACTTGTGGCACCTTAGAGACTAACCAATTTATTTGAGCATAAGCTTTCGTGAGCTACAGCTCGCTTCATCAGATGCATACTGCGGAAAGTGTAGTAGTCTTCTACACTTTTCACAGTATGCATCCGATGAAGCGAGCTGTAGCTCACGAAAGCTTATTCTCAAATAAATTGGTTAGTCTGTAAGGTGCCACAAGTACTCCTTTTCTTTTTATAAAAAAAACAATGAGGAGTCCTTGTGGCACCTTAGAGACTAAAAAATGTATTTGGGCATAAGCTTCCGTAGGCTAGAACCCACTTCATCGGATGCATGGACTGAAAATACAGGAGGAGGTATAAATACATGAAAGGATGGGGGGTTGCTTTACCAAGTGTGAGGTCAGTCTAACGAGTTAAATCCATTAAACAGCAGAATACCAAGGGAGGAGAAATAACTTTTGAAGTGGTAAGCGAGTGGCCCATTACAAAAAGAAAAGGAGTACTTGTGGCACCTTAGAGACTAACCAATTTATTTGAGCATGAGCTTTCGTGAGCTACAGCTCACTTCATCGGATGCATACTGTGGAAACTGCAGAAGACATTATATACACAGAGACCATGAAACAATACCTCCTCCCACCCCACTCTCCTGCCATTACAGACAGTTGACAAGAAGGTGTGAGTAACAGTAGGGAGAAATTAGTATTGGGGAAATTAAGTTTAGGTTTTGTAATGACCCAGCCACTCCCAGTCTCTATTCAGGCCTAATTTGATGGTATCCAGTTAGCAAATTAATTCCAGTTCTGCAGCTTCATGTTGGAGTCTGTTTTTGAAGTTTTTTTGTTGAAGAATTGCCACTTTTAGGTCTGTTATTGAGTGACCAGAGAGATTGAAGTGTTCTCCTACTGGTTTTTGAATGTTATGATTCCTGATGTCAGATTTGTGTCCATTTATTCTTTTGCATATAGACTGTCCGGTTTGGCTAATGTACATGGCAGAGGGGCATTGCTGGCACATGATGGCATATATCACATTGGTAGATGTGCAGGTGAACGAGCCTCTGATGGCGTGGCTGATGTGATTAGCCCTTATGATGGTGTCCCCTGAATAGGTATGTGGACACAGTTGGCAACGGGCTTTGTTGCAAGGATAGGTTCCTGGGTTAGTGTTTTTGTTGTGTGGTGTGTAGTTGCTGGTGAGTATTTGCTTCAGGTTGGGGGCTGTCTGTAAGCGAGGACTGGACTGTCTCCCAAGGTCTGTGAGAGTGATGGGTCGTCCTTCAGGATAGGTTGTAGATTCTTGATGATGCGTTGGAGAGGTTTTAGTTGGGGGCTGAAGGTGACAGCTAGTGGCGTTCTGTTACTTTCTTTGTTGATCCTGTCTTGTAGTAGGTGACTTCTGGGTACTCTTCTGGCTCTGTCAATCTGTTACTTCACTTCACCAGGTGGGTATTGCAGTTTTAAGAACGCTTGGTAGAGATTCTGAAGGTGTTTGTCTCTGTCTGAGAGTTTGGAGCAAATGCGGTTGTATCGTAGAGCTTGGCTGTAGACAATGGATCGTGTGGTGTGATCTGGGTGAAAGCTGGAGGCATCTAGGTAAGTATAGCGGTCAGCAGGTTTCCGGTATAGGGTGGTGTTTATGTGACCATCCCTTAGCACATGTGCTGTACGCATTTCCTCCTACTTCCCCCACACAGTAGCATGTGGGCAAAGGTCCACGGGGGTCACAGTTAAGATCACCAGAGGCACGTTGCTTGATACAGACCGAGTAGAAATGGGTTGATAGGCGGTTGCTGTTGAGACTGTTTTCGTTAGTGCAGTGTCATGTTCGATGGCAGTGGGCTGGTTTTGCAATTGGCAGGGAGCTCCTAAACAGTTGCAAACCCCACATTGCTGATGTTCAGCGAGACTTGAATGGAAAACTACTCCACCCTCTCAGAGCCAAGTGGTATTTCACCAGAGCCTCTGTGGCCCATTCTGGACTCACAGCTGGCCAGGGGAGATTATCCTTGGTGCTGAGTCATCCCCATGCTGCCTCTCCACCCCTCCCTGCGGGGCGGGGAGGATGCCAGGGGAGTCTCCATAGTGTGGAGTGCTAAGGAGATTCTGTGCTGCTCCAAGTTATGGAGCAACGCTTGGAATGCTACTGCGAATGAGAGCAGCGTGTGGCTCTCCAGTTTATGCTGGGGGGGCCTCATCAGCAGCCCAGAATCAGGAAGACACAAGGGTGGCATGGAGACCCCTTTGCCTCGCCACCCCTGGGCTGTTTATTTTCTTCTGTGCCTGCTGGAGAAAGAATTCCCGCTCCGTAAGTCTAGGATGTGGCTATGGTTAATTCCATTCTACTGCGTGAAAACTCCTTGGAGTCGGAATAACCAAGTAGCAGGATGACTGTCACAGTTGAGACTGAGGGGGGTGTCTACACTTGGCGCAGGAAGCGTGATTCCCATCTCTCATAGACATAGATTCATAGCTATTAAGGTCAGAAGGGACCATTATGATCATCTAGTCTGACCTCCTGCACAACGCAGGCCACAGAATCTCACCCACCCTCTCCTGCAATAAACCTCTCACCTATGTCTGAGCTATTGAAGTCCTCAAACCATAGTTTAAAGACTTCAAGGAGCAGAGAATCCTCCAGCAAGTGACCCGTGCCCCATGCTACAGAGGAAGGCGAAAAACCTCCAGGACCTCTTCCAATCTGCCCTGGAGGAAAATTCCTTCCCAACCCCAAATATGGCGATCAGCTGAACCCTGAGCATATGGGCAAGATTCACCAGCCAGATACCCAGGAAAGAATTCTCTGTAGTAACTCAGATCCCACCCCATCTAACATCCCATCACAGGCCATTGGGCCTATTTACCATGCTAATGCGGTCTTGGGATGCATCAGGCGAGGTATTTCCAGTCGAGATAAGGAGGTGTTAGTACCGTTATACAAGGCACTGGTCAGACCTCATCTGGAATACTGTGTGCAGTTCTGGTCTCCCATGTTTAAGAAGGATGAATTCAAACTGGAATAGGTACAGAGAAGGGCTACTAGGATGATCCGAGGAATCAAAAACCTGTCTTATGAAATGAGACTCAAGGAGCTTGGCTTGTTTAGCCTAACCAAAAGACGGCTGAGGGGAGATATGATTGCTCTCTATAAATATATCAGAGGGATAAATACCGGAGAGGGAGAGGAATTATTTCTCAGTACCAATGTGGACACAAGAACAAATGGATATAAACTGGCCACCGGGAAGTTTAGACTTGAAATTAGACGAAGGTTTCTAACCATCAGAGGAGTGAAGTTTTGGAATAGCCTGCCAAGGGGCAAAAGACCTATCTGGCTTTAAGATTAAACTCGATAAGTTTATGGAGGAGATGGTATGATGGGAGACATGCTAGACCTCGAGCTAGCGCGCTCAAAACAGGAGTATAGTTATGGTAGCGTGGGGAGCAGTGGCACAGCTGGCCATGCTGAGTACGTATTCGTGGGGTTCAGGCACAGCTAGCCCGTGCCACCGTGGCTACACTACTCTTCCTAGCATGCTAGCTCAATGTGAGCTAGCGTGATTATATCTGATGAGCTGGGAATCACCCCCTAGCTTGTAGTGTAGACATAGCCACAGGCCTGTGAGGTGCTGAGCACTGTCGGCACCGCTGGTACCAATGGGAGTTTAGGGTGCTCAGAACCTTACAGGGTAGAGCAATAAAGCTTGAAATTTGACCTTCCGTAAAATGGGCTCCAGTTTAAAAACATCTGTTCATTGCTGTTGTTTTGCCTCTCCCCCTCTGCTGCTGGTTAAATTTGTGGTTAAAAAGCCAGAGATTATACGGACAGCGCCAAGAACCTTGGGGTGACAGACCCAGAGCTGAGATATGGGCCCTCCTGCTTTGTGAGTGTGGATGTGGGTTTAAGCCACACCCTTCGTGGACTGTTCTGATGATGCAAACTGGGGGGGCGGGTACAACCAGGCATGTTAATGTCAGCTCCATTAGAAACCCAAGGAAGCAGTGCCTGGCAAATAGAAAAGGACTGACTGGTAGGGGAAGAAATCTTTTTGAGTACCTGTACTGATACTGTAACCCACAGAGGGACTACAACCTTGGCCCACTGCAATGCCTGAGACAGATAAGTAATGAGACAGTACTAATTTCCTGGGGGATATTGGGTGCCTCCAAGCCATCCCATTCAAATGTCTGAGTAAAGCTGGCTTTGTCAGATGCCCTCAGAGTCTAAAGTAAGGTTTGTCCATGCTTGATCACCTGCCCTAAGCTGCGCTGCATTTCTAACTGGACTGAGCATGTGAATAGATGCATGAACATACAGGGATTTTGTAAGGAGCAGTCTGACTGAAGAATTCCAAGACCTGTGTAACTGAGACCATATATGGTGTCACTTTAGCGTCTCAGCTGATGTGTTCCATGCAACCGTTTTGTAAGCGCAATTGCACGCTCTGTGATGTACCGTGCCCTGCTGAAGCGTAATGGACGTAGTCTGATCCTGCAGTCCTTCCCCACCTAGCACTCCCATTGAAAACATCGGAAGGTCTAGGTGAGGACGGCAGAGTTAGACCCACGTTTTTAAAGTTACAGAGGCATTTGCCTCGCACCGGCTGTGTCCTTATAACTCCTGACTATACTATGACCCGCTAAGGGCTTAGTGTGTGTTTTATGTCTGTATCTCAGTTGGCAGCTGCTTTAACCATTTCACATTGCCCTGCTGTTTAGTTAGGGGGAGGAGGGCGGAGTAGCCATCCTGATAGCAAAGGACAAACGTGGGGTAGATCTGCCAACAAACATGAGACTGCGGAACACAAGGTTGTGACAGGGCCTTTGAATTCCTAATGGTGAGGCTCAGAATGAGCATCCGCAAGGGGTGAATGCCAGTTCTGAAGGGATGGGGAAGAATGTGGGGGTGGGGGAAGGGGGGGGTTTCTTCCAGCCTAAGCAGAACCTTTTCCGCCGTTAGCAGAGACGTCTCGTGTCCCGTCGGTATCTCATGCTGCTGAGGTACAAGATGATGGTGAGGTGCTTGTGTGCAGTGACTGGAAAGTGATCATGTGACTAGCCTAAAAGGCTTGTCCACATTATTTTCCCTAGGAAACTCTCCAGCTGAGGATAAAAACAAATGGAGAGTCCTGGGTGGGTGAGGACAGGGGAGGATCATGTGCATCTGAGAGACCAAAGGGTGAGCGGCGCACTTTTAATTTAACCACAAAGAGAATTAAGTCAATGTGGTAAATGAAGGATGCAGTTCCCATGATGGGGGGCTCAAGGTTTGTCATCAGAAC
Source organism: Chelonia mydas (assembly GCF_015237465.2). Taxonomy (NCBI): domain Eukaryota; kingdom Metazoa; phylum Chordata; order Testudines; family Cheloniidae; genus Chelonia; species Chelonia mydas. The sequence goes on along the minus strand of NC_051250.2, from coordinate 11,521,482 downwards.
AGCTTGATGGGATTGGGCACAGTCAGAAGAGGGATTTCTTTGTGGGAGACCATGTTGGGAGCTACAGCTAAGTTGGTGGGTTTGTAAAGAGATGCTGCAGTCTGATAGCAGATAACTGGAAGGGGAAGGCATGGTTCAGGACAGTGGATGTGGGCTGCAGAACCTCTCTGCTTTGGTCACAGTGGGGGCTAGTACGGCAGGGATAGAAAACCAGTGCCAGGTGATGGCTGTGATGGCCCAGGCAGAATAAACGTGCCGCTCTCAGTCCTGTTTCCCACGGAGAGCTATCCACAGCTTCGCTTTCCCCTGAGTGTGGGTCCCTGAATGGGTACATCTCGCACGTCGTCTTTCAGTGACGCTTGGCTGCTTGAACAAGGCTCCGACCGTTCCAGCTTGTGCTTTGAGTCCCTGCTCTAGAATGGGCCAGTGCAGCCCCTCCCCATCCTGTCAGAGTGAGAAGCCTGAAGCTAATTAAACTACCAAAGAAAACACAGCTCTGCCTTGAACTAAGGATGAAATGTTCAAGGGAGTTTTATTTGGGAAAACTGCTGTTACCGGATGTTACTAGTAACATAAAGCCTTACAGGGCAATAAGAGCCTGCCAGAGTCTGGGCCAGCCCTGTGCATGCATCTGCAAAGATAATGCTGGGCTTTGAAGCTGGCCTTCAAGGATGAAAGGGTTAGGAGGGTGTCTTCCAGCCCAGGCACCTGTGAAGTGTGAGGAAGAATCTGTTACCTCAGTGGGTAGGAGATTTGTGCACATAGCTGCCCTCTGCTCCCACTCCACCATGTCTGTACCAGACGGCCATTGTCGCTGTAGTGTCAATACAAAGATGTTATTAGAAATTGGAGGTCTAATTCTTCATTGCACTAAGGCCCTCTTACGCTCTTCTGGCAGCACGTAAGAGCCTCAGGGTGAGTGGAAACTACCTCCTGTGCAGGGAGCGGTACCGGGCTGGCCTGAATGCTCCCTGCCCTCTGCCCCCAGTACAGGGCTGGCTCAGAGTACACTGCACTATGGCTAGTCCGTGTTTCTCAGGAGCAATGGGAAGCAAAGCGTAAATTAAAGCCGCCATAAAGCTCCAAATATGGGAATGCAACTGTGGTTTAAAGCTGTGTTAACCCCCCACCTTCTGCCTCCCATCCCTGCAGGATGTAGCTGAGAATTGGGCCCCTTGTCATCTTGTCTTTGTAGGAGCTGAAGGCTCCCCACCCCCCAAACATACTCTGTGTTCGTTCCTTCCCGACAAGTAAAAACTTCCCAAGTACTCCGTCAGCGTACCTTCAGGCAGCTTAGGTGAGGTAGCCTCCTTTGTTACAATGACCTGATGTCACACCAGCTCTGCAGCCTCTGCTTAATGATCTGCTCACACTAGATTTACTCTGGAAACCCTTCAAAGGGCTAAGGGAAGTGCCAGTTCTAACAGGACCCTTTGGTTAATCCTTTCTCGGGGAGAAGGGGGCTCTTTTCTGCTTCGTCTTTGCTTTTGCAGCAGGTTCCTTTCCTTATTCCGTGATGTAGTAAATGTAAGTGGGACATGCACAGCAGCAGGATCATGCAAGTATCAAGACTGGTGTGTGATTTTTTTGCTGTGAGGGAAATGTTAGATCTGGTGCCCTGGCCTTTAAAAAGCCACGAGAGAGAGAATTCTCCACGTGGAAAGCCATTCTGGTTGCGTGGGGAGAGAATTCCACTGAGGCTCTCACGAGGTTCTGGCAGAGTCAGGTCTCCTTTGAAAACATGGCATTTCCAATAGCAATGGAGTTGAATGTTTCCATCCTAAATAAAACCTACATAGTTTAAAACTCAGCAGCACTATGAAGGCCTGGCTCCCCAATGCCCAGAGAATACAGTTCTCCCAAATGCAAAGGTACCGCTAAACTCAAAGGAGCATGGGATCAGTGCTGTGTGCCCAAGGTAATGCCCTGCAGCTAAGGCCTATGAGTGTGCCAAAGACCCAGGAGGAGGGTGTCAACACAGTCGGCAGAGGAGAAACTGGCTTTGTGCGGCTGGCCTTTTCTACAGGATAAATCCTGTCTTCCGTTGCCTCAGCGTCACAATTCATTCTCTTGTGAATAACAGCCCTGGTGGGGAGCAGTGAGTGGTGTGTGGGACAGGTTGGTGTGCTGAGGCTGTGGAATTCCCTCGGGAAAGCTGCTGTAGCAATTACCAGAGAATGGCGGTCTTTCTGGCGGCTTGATTGGGCCGGGCAGTCAGCCTGAGGAGAGAACCGCACCCCTGCTACAGAATTCTGCAGGATGGATCCAAAAAGCCTAGAGAAAGGAGGTTGCTATTCAGATCTCTGGGTTTCATAGAGTAATTTCTGTAGAACCCTGTTGGTTTCATCTCTGTGTAAGAGTCTAATAGAATTTCATGGGGAGGGTGGATATGTGACTGGGTAGTCAAGAGCTCTACTGTTCCCCCATCCAACTCTGGTCCTGTTCATTCCAGTGTGTACAGGCTCTCACCAGCCATCTGCCTTGTTGATGCATGGGGGAGCTTTGCGTCTGAGAGCGGGGAGCTGAACCTCGGCTTAGTTGGCAGAGTGCGACAGCAATATTTCAGTGCTCTGCTGGTGCAAACACAGCTGTGTACAGGCCCAGAAATTCCTAATGTGGACATCTGGTTTGCCCAGCAGTGGGTCCCAAGGGGTACGTGTACACTGCATCTGGGAACAAGCCTCCCACCCTGGGTTCACAGGCTCACGCTAGTGTGTTAGAAACTGCCGTGTAGACGTTCCGGCTCAAGCTGGAACTCCGGCTTGTTGGGCTGGGCTTCAGAGCCAGCACGTCGAAGCGCTGTCTACACAGCTCTTTTTAGCGCACTAGTGTGAGTCTGTGGTCCCAGGCTGGGAAGCTCGTTCCCAGGTGCAGTGTAGACACACTCTTCCTGCCTCACTGATGGTCACTGTGAAATCCTCACAGCGCTGAGTCCTAAATGCCCCCTGTGCCCCGTCATCCAGTGGTTGTAGTGCCCCTGGCCCGAGTTCTTGAGCTCCGTGGGAATTTGGAGAGCTTGGCACCTCGCTGGACAGAGCTGTCTGAGAAGGACCAGGGATTAGCCGTGAAAGCACAGGACAGGGACTTAGAAGGGCTTGTTCATATTCCCAGCTCTGCTGTTCCCGTGCTGTATGCCCTTGAGCAAGGCACTCAACCGTGCGGTGCTGTTTCCCCATCTGTAAAAAGGGGCGAGATAATGCCTGCCTCATGGGGGGTTGTAGGATGGGATTCATTAGTTTATAGAGCTCTTTGCCTGGAAGGTGAGGTAGCAGTGTGGGGTTTATATATTATTCCGCCCCCTTCTTTTTGTTGGGATAGTGAAACATGGTTGGTCTGATGTAAAGTGGAACACCACCACTCAGGTCAGACTTGCTTTACCAAAAAGCGAGCTTGGAAGGCTGTTCACATGAGAGTCTAACATACTGGCTCTCGGATGCAGAAGGGCCTGCCCCACAAAGATCTCAAGGGCTCGTACTGTCCCACGGAGAAGAGTCAGACTGGGAAATGTGTGTGGGTCAGAGTTTTATTTAGCACTCCACATCTGGGATGGCTTCCAAGCTACCCCAGATGTTTAAATAGCACAGATGAGTTTCCAAGCTCCATCATGGTAACCAGTCCCTCTCCCAGCCTTTGGGAAAGGCAGGGAAATGCTGCATAGCTCTGCCTTTTCCCCAGTGCTGCAGGGAGAGGCAGAGGGACTAAGCCTGCTACAGACATCACTTTAAGGGGCCATTGCTTTTCGTCTTTAATATTTCCATATTTTATTACAGACCCTTGGCACCAGGATTCTGCCTAGATCTGATCATTTTAGTGACAAAACATGTTGGCATCTAATGTCTTTTCACCACAAGTCAGACTTAAATGCTTGCAAGAAAAAGTGGTCGCAGTTCAGTGTCTTGACTTGTCCTTTTACTTGCCACGCAGAGAGAGAACGCAACAGCCTCGGAGAGCTGCAAAGACGCTCCAATGTCCGTGTTTATTTCCCCGGGTGGCAGGAATTCAAAATGGATGGAAGAAAAGGAGGTTGGAAAAGAGTCTTGTTTTGTTTGGACCCTGGACAGTTCTCTGTGGAAAAATGGGAGGGGCTCTGGGGATAGAGAAGAGCCAATAAAACCAATGTGTCAAAAGCCGGCCAGCGGCCAACAGAGCATTCAGCAGCGAGTGGAGCAGGGCTGGGGTTGTGGGTTTGCAAAGTATAAAAGGCAGGAGGGTGGGGAGGAGGAAAATTGAAGAGGGCCGTTAAAAACGGGGTTACAGCTCGATGATAAACACTTACCCAGCGCCGCAGTGGTGCAGCTTGCGTGGCTGTAAGGCTTAGTGAGGACACTACTTAGGCCAACAGCAGAGCTTCTCCTGTCAGTGTCCCTGAGAGGCGGTAGCTATGATGGTGGGAGACGCCCTCCCGTAGACATAGCGCTGTCTACACTCAGGGTTAGGTTGGTATAACTGTGTTGTTTAGGAGTGTGGATTTTCCACACCCCTGAGGATCGTCGTTTTACCGACATAAGTGTAGACCAGACCTTAGATGAGCAAGAGGGAATATCAAGAAAGCACATGGAATCGTGAATAGCATCAAGGCTTGTGCTTTTTAAGAGCAGGGAGCCGAGGGCAGACGATAAGGAAATAGCATAGATATTAAATAATTAATTTGACCGGGGTTGGAGTTTGCAGAAACATACTGCACAAAAGCTGAGGAATTGGTGCTGGGATCACAGGGGCAGCCAGCTGTTGACACGGTGATTGCTTTAGCAGAGGTGGCTGGGGTTTCCAGACTTTGGACGTGAAGAGCAGTTCTGCAAAATGCAATTTACTCTGCCAGCCGTTGAGGGCGTTTCTCACCCATGTTTGAATCAGAAGGTTTGAATCAGAAGCCTAGGTTCTCCAGCCCGACCTGCAATAAGCTCAGTGTTTGTGGCATTGGTCTGCGGGTCTAGGAATTGCTGTGAGGTCCTAGGCCAATTCTGAAACTTCTCTGCAAGTTCCAAATCCAAGCAGGGGCTGGGCTTGAAGGGCTGAGCCTGTTGTTTAACCCAGTACCTTTGATAGGAATGAAAATGGCACAGAGAAATATTAAAAGAAAAAATCAGTGTGCTCCCCAGACGCTTTCTTAAAAGTAGCTTATTTTAAGGTGGTTCAGCACAGTGGTTGGTTAGAGTAAGGGCGCCGGAGAGCTGGGGTTGGTTGTATGCTGTGCCACTGACCTGCTGCGTAACCTTGGGTGTGTCACACAATCTTTGTCTGTCTGATCTGTTTTTCTTTGGGGTAGGCTGATCTCTGGTGTAAACCACAAACATTTGTAGCCTGGAACAAACGTTTTGGAAGTGCCTGACTAACTTTTACAAAGGCTTTAGCTCCCTTGAGTTAATTAGCACTCAGTTAACTCAAAGGGTGTAGGCATCTCCTATGTGTTTGTACAGTGCCTCCCACAATGGGACCTCCATCTTGATAATACATAATACAAATAACAGATCCAGGTTTGTGTTCCCCAGGGATATCCCAGATTACGGTTTCCTACATAAACATTGACTGGTTTAATTAATCCTAGACCAGTGTGCCTTGCTTTTTCACTAGCATAAGGCTCTTTGTTGTGGTTTGAGATTCACCATCTTTATATGTATTTTTGCCTGGTGCCCGGGCGCATGCGCGCACACACACACAGGGTAACAGAGTGCTCGGATCCCACAGTAACAAGCATGTCAGAAATGCCTGACCAGACACAGTGGAACTTGGAAAAGGGTGAAATTCATGCCTGTGCAAAAGGCGAACACAATTTAGGCCTGTGAATCACTCAACAAAGGGCCTAGGTCATACGCAAGCCTTGGTTTCACTTCTGTGCAGGAGTGAATTTCACCTGGACTTCAAAGCCATTCGCTCCCTCGCCCAAAATAACTTCACTGTAAGCAGAGGGGCGTCAGATCTAGGATTGCCATTAGTATATTGCAATGCTCTGACAAATGAGGACTTCCGTTCTACTTCTCTACTAAGGGAGTTTCACTTTCTCCATGTCCTCTCCAAACGAGTCCCCTTGTATATAAAAATACTCACGTCCTGGAAATGTTCAGATTCTGTAACCATAAGCTGCAGGCTGTTATTGCAATGGGCGTGGGAGAATCAGAGCTGTATTTATAAGGGGTGTGGACATTTCTCCAGCTGTGGCCTCACAGCCAGGCTGTGTTTTTCCTGATTGAAACAGAGCCAGTGTTAGCAGCCAAACATTAAACCAAACACGTCCATAGGTGGCTGCAGAGCCCACGATACGGTTTTTCTTTCAGGGACTTAGGTATTGCTGCGAGTCCTAGTTTTATAGAGATTGTAGCCAGTCCCTGCCTCAGAATGCTGAAGCTGAAATCATACTGGAGTCAGACCTCAGTCTCTCCTCTTCTCCATAAGACTCCCAAAGACACGGCTTTCTCTTCTTGCACCCTTTTTTTGGACTCTCCCAGCTTGCATCAAGTTGTAATAGCCGTCACCGTTGCGTGCAGCTGGACAAAGAATACATTATACGGTGGGCCAATATCATCCCTGGTGTAACTCCACTGATACCTCCAGATCAGAGTGTCGCTCTCTCCTCGGTAGTCATTTTACATTGTCTGCATATTTAGGCTCTCCTTCTGCCGTAGAAACTACGGTCATAGGGGCCTAGGTTGTTACACAGTAAAACACCTTGCAGCATTAATGAGATGGAACCCGGCCAGGTTGCTGATCCATACTGCAGCCTTGCACTCAGCAGGGATGCATCATGGATTAGACATGTATCTTAGCATACGGTTTAGGCCTCTCCATATCGCACCACCTAACCATTGCTGACCACTTTGAACTGCGTTCCCTCCAGCGCAGCAGTTTCTAGTGTAGACAGGACTTCAGTATCTGAGAGAGTGAATTTATATGAAGATGAGGCGGAACTTCAGTCCTCAGCAAGTGTGAATATGAATTCCATCAGTTCCTAAATGGTGTCCCAGTTTCTGTTTATTACATAGGGGTTTGTTTTTTTCCCTCTTGGGGAAGGGCCATTAAGTTTGCCTACAATTCTGAACTTTCAGAAAGTTTGCCTTTTTTTATATACAGAGTTTTAGTTCAGCTTATAGCAATACAGCCCAGCTGCAAAGTTTGCCTCTGAGCTGGGATGTTCATCTCCAATTTTTTTCAGCTGTAGATGCTGAAAGTGTTGGCGTCTCTCTACAAGAGATATATTTAAAGACTTAAGACTTCTGGAAGGACAGGGACTGGGAGGAAATTTCCATTTGGCAACAGAGCAGTTGCCAAATGTAATTTCTCTATTGATCCAGTTTGGTTAAAATAGTGTCGATTGTCTGATGATGACGTTGTCCTCTGCCTGGAGGAATAAATGGACATTGGCTTGTTTTTTAAGCACTGAGTGTTACAGCTGTAGGCAAATGCACCTTTATTTCCCCTCAGAGGCCCAGCATCAGAAGATTGGATACTAGGCTAGATGAACCATTCATCTGACAAAGTATGGCCCTTCTTATGTCCTTAAGGGCACCACTAGCTTTCGGCTTCCTGCTTCCCAGCCATCACCTCTTTTGGGTGGAGGCCTGTGTCTCTCTCCCTTCTGACCCGGGTATTTCCAGGCTGAACAGGACCCTGCCATCACTGTGTAATTCCCAGCAAAAGACAGTCTGCCTAAGCGGGCCTGCTTTGCTTGTTCCCTCAGAGAGAGTACACAGGATAATTGCCCCAGTTATAAGTTACCGTACAGTTCTTTCCAAGCAATCCTATTTTATTCTTAAGGTAAAAGTGCTACAGAGAAAACATATGAAAAACAATAAAAGAATCTACATGCATGCGAATAAGCTTACTAGAGATCACCCCTCTCCAGCAAGGGCTTTGGCAGGAGCAGCCCTTCAAAACGTCCCCCCTCCCCACAGGGATTTCCCCTGTGGTTTCAAGTTCATCACACTTTTTGCTCAAAATGAGAACCCAGTCTTAAGGGGCCTTCGTAGGCCAAAGTCCTTCCAATCCTTCCCTAAGGATTGGGGCCCTCTGTGGACCAGAGGGCCTGGCTGCATAAGAACAAAAGCACTGCGTCAATTCCCCGCCAGGATCTTTATCCCAACATCCTTTCTTTGTTTGCTAGTCTCTAGAGAATCCAGTCTGAACCTTTGAAGAGATGTTGAATAGGTAATCAGCCAGACAATGGGCCCACTCCCCAGGGCGAAGCTTCAAAGAGCTGATCAGTGGAGGAAGTTCATTAGCATAACCCCCCCTCCCCACACCCTGCTTCCCAGTGAAGTAGCATACAGTCTTGCTATAGCACACGAACAATTGCATTTTTAATACAATGGACCCCAAAATACTTCAACTTAATTCAATGAGGTTTGTCCAGGATATTGCCAGTAAATTGCCATCCGATGAAGTGAGCTGTAGCTCACAAAAGCTTATGCTCTAGTAAATTCGTTAGTCTCTAAGGTGCCACAAGTACTCCCTTTCTTTTTACTGAGCTCCAGGTATTTCTTGCAGGGATTTCTTTTGACAAAGCTGGAATCAGTCTCTATCGTTACAATACTGACTGCTTGATGCTGCCCAGGATCTCATTTGGTGACTTGGCTTCTTTATTTCTCTCTCTCTGGGCTCAGTCCTAAGCCCACAAGCAGAGCCCTAGAAAAGGGGGGAACCCAGAGAGTTTTGGATTGGGGGCAGCCTTTCTGACACTCAAAATAAATCTCGTTACTCTGCTTCTGCAGCTCGCTGGTGCAGCCCCAGCAGTTTGACTGCATTGTGCTGAGGTCAGAGCTGGCAGCATTGTCCTTCTAAGCCTTTTTTAGACGTATCCACAAAGATTAACCCTCAGGCTGAATTTTTTCTTGCATAGGCTAAACCCATAGGAAGTATTTTCCCCAGGAAGATCAGCAACAGTCAGTTTGGGGTGGGGGAGGGAGTATGGAGAGGAAAATGGGGGCTTCATTCATACTTTAAACAAATATTTGGCTGCTTTTTTGCAGCTAGGACACTTACGATTTCAGTGCACAATGAAGAGACCCTGCACCTCCCATAACTCAAGAACCAGGGTCTTCACACAACACAAGAACCAGGGGTTACCCAGTGAAATTACTGGGCAGCAGGTTTTAAATAAACAACAGGACAATCTTCTTCACACAATGCACAATCAACCTGTGGAACTTGTTGCCAGGGGATGTTGTGAAGGCCAGAACTATAACTGGGTTCAAAAAATAATTAAGTTCACAGAGGATAGATCCATCTATGGCTATTAGCCAAGATGGACAGGGACACATCCCCATGCTAAGGGTGCCACTAAACCTTTGACTGCCAGAAGCTGGTACTGGCCAACAGGGGATGGATCACTCCAAATTGCACTGTTCTGTTCATTCCCTCTGAAGCACCTGGAACTGACCACTGTTGGGAGACAGGACACTGGGCTAGATGGACCTTTGGTCTGACCAAGTGTGGCCATTCTTATGTTCTTAAGCATGTCTCAGTGATTAAAACATGGCTAGTAAAATCTGTATCCTGACTTCAGTGCTCCTAGCTCGGGGTGACTGTAGGCAAATCAGCTTCTTGTAGGGTCAGGCTTGCAGTGCATTCGTTTCGGTTGCTCGTCATTCACTCCTGTTGTTTTAAATGCAAGAAACTGTTTTGATGCAAACGATTGGTGTGGAATTTTCACACACACAGCTGTTATGGTTCCCCTGGTAACTGTAACTCCATTACACCAACTTGTATTCCTTACTATACATAACTTTAGAAAACACCAGGCCAGGGGCCTGAATAGAGTTGCGGCGGGTAACTTTGACTTTTCCGTGTGTAACCTTTCTCCCACAAAGTCACCGTGAGGTGATTCTTTTTAATTATTTTTTTTCAGCAGCACAAAGAACAAAAAAGCAGGAACCTTCACTTTACCCTTGGCTAAGAATTGAGAACAAGTCAGCACATGTGGGTTTTACTAGGTGAGTCTGCAGAGTTCAGCCTTGGGATGAGAGCCCCCTAGCAACTTTAACTCAGTCATCTGTAATGGTTGCTTTGAGAGAGACAGATAAGGAGGCAGTCTTCCTAACGGTAACATAGTTTCCTTATCACCATGAAGCAGGATCTTATCAGGAACGTTGCAAGTAGCCCCTCTGAAATATACAGACATATATTGTCTGTTATCCTCTGCTCTCGTTCGGCTGGCAATATGGAAAATGCTAGCAATCAATGGGTTAACTGGCAGCCTGTTGGCTTTTAAAGGTTCTCTTCTCCTGAATAACATTTCTCATCCTCTTCTGGGAGATGTTCCCTGTAAATAGAGAGAAATCTTGTAACATGCTAAGTAAAAAAAAAATGAAGTGAGAGGAAACTTGAGTCATCTTCCTGTGCAGTTTAACTGGCAGTTTATGACTAATAAACCCCACATTGGTATTAGTGTATTGGAATCACACTCATCTTCCCTTTTCTGAGAAGAAAAAGGATTACGAAGGTAGCTGTTTTTCAGCAGCCAAGACATATGATTAAGGAAGTAGAAGCCTGGGGTTCTGTTTTTAGCTCTTTCATTGGCTCATGTGCTGATCTTCAGCAAAGTAACTTAACCTCTTGTTGCTTCCGTCTCCTCAGCTGTAAAGACCGTTGGAGATCTCAAATGAAAAGTGCCTCATTGCAATGTGAATTCAGATATGAAGTTGACAGGTCTCTTGGAAACACCAATGAGCACAATCTCTCCAGGATACAAGAGGCAGAAAGACTGGATTAGATTAATGCCGTGTACCCTGGTACCACTTACTATTATGTTTGAGCTGGTGAAGTTGGGAGTGAGGGTGAGGATGTGGGGCTGTGTTGGAGAGAGAAGTAGGAGAAAAGTTATATGAAGACGTGATAAATTCACAGTAGCCCTAATGGTGTCAAGAGGGAGAATGGAAGGGGGGTTATTTAAAACCCAGGAGCATGAAATAATTTCATGGCAGCTCTTAGTAGGCAATGTTCCTCTCCTGTGTCTCATTTACCCAGTGAAAATAATATATCATGACTTCAGGGGAAAGTTTGGGCTGAGCAAGGACAGCAGAATCCAGCCCAATGATACCGTGCACTTTCAAAGTGCTGTGCAAACCTGAATTGTGAAAATGTTCCAAGTCTCTCTCTTTTCCTTTAAAACGCTCACGTTAACATGCAGGGCTGGCTGACTGCTTCCAGTAGTATACTCTAGGAAGACACCCAGTATCTCTTGCTTCACCAGGCACAAATGCACACCCCTCTGCTCTTGAAAACTCACCTGAGTTGTGGTCCAGCCCTTCAGAGACAGAATGACAGAAGCAGCTGCCCATCCCCACACACTGCAAGAGGAAACTGTCCTTCAAGCAGGAATCATTTAGGGAAAATTCTATGGCCTGTGTTAAGCGGGAGGTCAGACTAGATGATCACAGTGGTCCTTTTCTGGCCTCTGAATTTATGAGCATTCTGTGTACCACCATCCATCACAGCATCTCCTCGTGGCAAACAAGCTAGACCCAAAGCACTGAATCGGGCAGAGTTACTGTAGGGAACGTGCCCAGAGGAAAGTTCTGCATCTTTGCTCTCCACCATCAATGATGTGGACCAGCAGAGGGCAGAATTGTCTCAGAAACCAAGCAAGCCAGAGCCGCCCCCACTCCCCTTACGATTTCCTCTAGTCTGCCTGTTGGCTGTCACTTGCCTGTGCCTGTCTGATTGTTCTCTGCTGAGCTCCCTGTTCTGTCTGAGCTATGTCTTTGTGTGTTTCTCTGAATTGACGTTTAGCCGTAAGCAAGATGGTCTGTCGAGGACGTTGTTTGGTTGTAATGTGTAGTGCATCTCAGTCCCCTAGGCAGGTGCCTGTACCCCTCTTAGTGTGCACGCGTGCGTGCATTTAGGGTCTTCTCATAGGGTTGCCAACTTTGGTTGGACAAATTCCTGGAGAGTTCATCACATGACATAATCTTTAATTCCTGGAGACTCCTGGAGGGTTGGCAATCCTATCTTCTCAGCACCCATCTTCTTGGTATCTGATTCACCTTCTCTGAATATTCAAGCAAGAGAGTTTACACGCATGCACTCCATGCATCTGATGAAGTGGGTTAGAGCCCACAAAAGCTTATGCCCAAATAAATTTGTTAGTTTCTAAGGTGCCAAAAGGACTCCTCGTTGTTTTTGCTGATACAGACTAACATGGCTACTCCTCTGTAAGATTTCAGCAAGTAGCACATAGGGTTGCAATACCAGTCAAGTTTGGCCTGGCTGCCCCTCCGTCCAGCTGGAGGCGCGCCCGGGCCAAATGGTGTTGGAACCTGGTGCACAGGGAGTCTGTTCCTGTACGTCAAGAACTCGACGTCTGAAGGTACCAGCTCATGCAGTGTGTGGGTAAGAGAGAGGGGAGACTCTATGGCCAAGGTAGACCTGGGGTGCCTATGCAGGGGAATTAGTGGGGTCTGCAAGGGGGTCCCTGCTGGGAGGGCGGGGACTGGAATTTGCCCCCTCCCCCTCGAAGAAATATCTGAATTGGCACCACCGCTTCCTGTGTTGTGAGTTTTTGTGCCGCAATCCCTGAGCTTTGCAGGACTCAACCAAAACGTAAAAGAAGAAGTAAAAGAATGCAGCTGTGTCCAATGCCAAGTGCGGCCTTTATAGTATCTGCCCTTGCCAACTCAAGGGGCTTCTTTGCCTTAGGGCCAGTTAGAAATCCAGCATTGCAAACTCCTTCACTTAAGTGCCCTTCTTGGTTCCCCTTGTGACAAAGAACCAACTCCTATGAGTTGTCCTGTTACCTGCTACATGCATCAGTTGTTCTCACTTCTCTGCTTGGAGATGTGAGAGTTGGTACTTGCCCGTGAAGAAGCAGTAAGCCTATTGTCCTGATCTGTATGCGGGATGATGGTTATCAGATTCCACTGATCCTTGTGAAGCCAAAGATTCTTCCCCAGGGATGACTCGGAGCCAGATTACACCCAGGCACAATGGATGTTATTTATCATTTGGATTAGAATTTGGAGAGGTACATTTCTCTGGAGACAGGTGCTCTGGCAAGGGTTCTATTAATATACAAATGTCCAGCAATGGACAAAGCTCCTACACCAGAGCTTGAATTTTAATGGGGGAGGGGAAGAGGGGGGCTAAAGCCCTTGTAGGAGGTTGCAGGGATTCTCCCTCCTAACAGTTGTTTGTAACAGTATGGGTGACTTTGTGCACATCATTAGAAAAGCAAAAGGATGGAGCTTTTCAAAGCCACCCAGAGAACCGGGGCACCCAGCTCCCAATAATTATAGTGGAAATTGGGACTCCAAAGCCCACCCCAAGAGTACAGGTCTCTCTTCATCTCTGCAAGAGTTTCATCCCAGACAGCCAATAAGGTTTCAGTAACGGGCAGGGGTGCCTCTCCTACTCCAAACACCACGTTGAATTGGGTGGTGCCGGGGTCTCCTGAAAATGCTCCTGCTATACAGAACTACTTTTCCTATGTCTGCATTGCAGATCTTTCCAGGTGAAGATGGCTTTGCCTGCCCTGCAGGCTATACAGCCCTGTGTGTGGTTGGCGCAGTGCAAAGTGCCCACTGGCATAGATCTCGCACTCACAGGAGTGGCGGCAGTATGGCTGGAAAATTACAGCTCATTTCCTTGTTTGTAGTGCAGCCAGGAGATGTGGAGTAACCAAAGCTCTGTGCCTGTCTCTGGTTTCTTGAGGGGGAGCTGCTCTCTCTGAGTGATGGCTTCACAAGGTTTGGGTGTAGAACAAGAACCAGGCTGAGTTGGGGGCGGGGGGATATTCAAAATGATTCTTGACTTTCACCTTCCTGTATGGTTAATTGACTGTGCAGCCGAGATAATCTGGGAGCTGCGGAGAGGAGGGATGAGAGCTTCCTCCCCATGCATGTGTTGGGTTGGGAGTTCCAGGCAGGGCTGTATTGGCCAGCTCAGCTCCTTGTGAAATTATTCGCTTCCTCCCCCCACAGCTGGCACAGGGGGAGGTTTGGCTCTAGGGACATTGGCTTTGTTTTCCCTTAACTTAACTTCCCTGGTAGCAGTTTGGCCTGGAGGAATGAGTGCAGAGCCTGAGCTGTGGTCCTGGCTCTGCCACGGACTCACTCAGCCACATGACCTCTCTGAGCCTCAGTATGCCCACATGTGAAATGGGTAGCACTACCCCCTGTAATCGTCTCAGATAGGGTTGAATGGCTTTCAGTCACGCAGCATGGATTGGGGAGTAAGCGATTCCAGAATCTCCTGCATCCCTGTGAGGATACTTTGCCCCTAATTTCACCCTATTCTCAAGTCTACTATCCTTGAGGACACGCATGTGAGCCACCATCCTTCCAGACCAATCCCCCTCCCCACTTGCCCCTTGCACTAGTGTCACTTGTTATTACAGCTGGCCAGCAGCAGGGCAGCCCTGTGGCCCACAGTTACCTCCGTGGATACTAGTGTATTCTGGTGAATAGAGTAGGTGGCAATGGGGGTCAGGAGACCTTGCCATTGTCCTCACTGCCACTGACCTTGGGCAAGGTCACCTACCTTGCTTGTGCCTCAGTTTCCACATCTGTAAAATGGGGATAAAGTGCTCTGCGATGTCCAATAAAGGGGCTCTATAAGTGCAAAGAATCCTTATTAGGTGGACACGCTTGGGGAATGTGGCACATTCAGGGTTAAAGAAAACTGCCTGCAGGATGAAATTTCCATTGGTTTGTTCCAGTTCTCTCCAGCCTGGCTATGAGGGGAAATGCTTTATGCGATGTTTTATGGCCAAGGGAGGGAGTGCTTTTGTCAGGGAAGGGAAGCCAGGAATGATTGAAGACCTATTAAAAGCTGAAACTGCCAGATCCACCAATCACACTGAGGGGCTGATTCCAGCTGAATAAGAAAACAGCAAACGCAGGGAGGGGAAAAACAGTGGCAAAGAGCTGAGCAGATGCGGGTGCTTCACTTCTTTCAATTTGGGTAACAGGCCTACCCCTACCCCAGCAGCAGCTATGGACTCCATTCCTGGCAAAGGCAGCCTGTGTTAAACGAGCCCACACCCTGTCAGCACCTTCTTTTCCTTAAAGACCAGGCCCCACGGACTTCAAAATGGGCCAAATTTCCATTGACTTCAATGGGGCCTGGATTTGCTCCAGGAGTGCAAGTATGTGAAAGGTTGGAGGATGGAGGGAATTGTTTCGGGTGCTCCAAAGGAGACTATAGTGACAGGGTGCTATGCACAGACCCAGGGCGGACAAGCTGATAGGTACTCCGCGGTGTTTTATGCAGCCCGTCGCAGAAGCAATGTGAAATTCCTGATTGAGCGCCTGGGGCAGTCGGTCAGGTTCAGAACTTCCAGCCAGATTTGGGTTAACATAGTGTATAAGGAAAGCTGAACGGTGACAGTGAATTACTGCCCCCTCCCTGCTAGGGCCTTGGGGTTACTCTGTGTTACTGCCAACCATAGTATAAGGACCATGGCTTAATTTTGCTAAGGAAACCTGAATGAAGGTCATGGTGTCTTCTTCTACATTATCAGTGAGGTTAAGGCTGGAGCCCTGACATCTCTCTTCCTTGACGCAGGGCTAAAGTATCCGAGTTGCGGCTGCTAACCTTTGGGTCACTGCAGGGAAGATGGAACTTCTAGGAGATCAGTGACATTCCAAGTGCATACATCACACAGTTGCCAAAATGTCCTCGTAACACAAAATCAAAACACTCTCTGCATTGGCAGAATTATGGACGCCCCTGGGCCATGTGCACACACCGAAGATGCACTTAAATAGACACAAAACCATTGTGGGGGGACACAAAGCTGGGTTTCAAATTGATTCTATTGGGTGAGCTTGTGCCTGTAAATTTGTCAGCAGAACTAAGTGAAACAGCTGTGAGCTAGATTTAAATCAAATTAAAAAAGGCCCACACTGGAGTTTGCACTGGTTTAACCTAACATGTTTCAAATTGCACCTTTTAGTTGCACCTCCCCAAGCCCATCACCACCGCCCTCCTCACTCAAACAGAACAACACAGCTCCATGCCCATGACCCCCAGCAGTGCACAGATTCCACCACCACTACCAAACCGTCTGCCCAACACTTCTATGATTGTCACCCCTGTCCCCAGCGTAATGCAACCACCCTGTCACATTCCCACTAAACCCAAGATGCAGTACCAATCAATGCGCCTTCTGACTCATCTCAGACAGGCACATGCAGGAAAACTTGACCACTAATGGACTGGTCTAAGGCCTATTGAAATCAATGGGAGCCTTTCCACTGGCTTCAGTGGGTTTAAGATTAAGCCCCTCCTGAGCGTCACACCATCACTACTCAATCGTTGTCATCCCATATCCACTTCCAGTGCTACCAACCGCTTATTTTCGGGATGAATCAATCCTTTTGAGTGTACATGTGTGAACGACGCATGTGGACATGCGGCTGCCTTTATATTATTATTAGTGTGTGGTCATAGACCAGGACTCCGTTGTGTTAGGTGCTGTACAAAAGGATGGTCACTGTCCCAAAGAGCTTGTGTGTATATAATTGGGTGGGGCAGGCTGAGTTTTGTGATTGTGTATGTTATGTCTCTTGTGTGTGTGTGTAGCTCTAAGGCTTTGTCTACACTAGCACTTTTGTCGGTAAAATTTCTATCAGCCAGGGGTGTGAAAAAAACCACCCCCCTGACGGACATAAGTTTCACTGACAAAAGAGCTGGTGTGGACAGCACTCTCCTGCCAACATAGCTAACTCCGTGCGTTGGGGGTGGTTTAATTATGCCCACAGGAGAGCTCTCCCCCGCTGGCAAAGAGCGGCTACAGGGGAGACCTTGTAGCAGTTTAGCTGTGCTGCAGTAAGGTCTGTAGGGCAGACATAGCCTAAATCTGTGATTGAGCTTTTGCTTGATGGAGTGAATGCCTGTGTGTTTGACGGGCAAAGATGTCTTAGCTATGTCTACACTACGCACCTTTTAGCACAGACGTGGCACAGACGTGCCACTAAAAGGTGCGCAGTGTAGCCGCTCTTTGTCGGCAGGAGAGAGCATTCCCACCGACAAAAAAATGCCACCCCCAACAAGCGGCGTTAGCATTGGCGGCAGAAGAGTTCTCCTGCCGACAAAGTGCTGTTCACTCCTGTGCTTTTCATCGGTAAAACTTTTGTCTTTTGGGGGGGGGTTGTGTGTTTTTTTCACACCCCGAGCGACAAATGTTTTACCAACGAAAGTCCAATGTAGACAAAGCTTACGTGTAGATGAGTGTGTGAGTCCAAGTGCATTGTTCACGGGTCACCTTGAGCCTGTGTTTGTCTCTGTGGGTGTATGAAGGCCATTGACAACAAAGGTGGTTAAAGGACTTAGCAGAAAACTGGAAACAGCTGAACTAAGAGAAAGGAATGACCTTTCCAGCTGGGGTCACTGGTTGCTTTTGGAGGTGCAGCTGTGGCAGATTTTGTGTGTGTCTATTTCCCAGTCTGCCTGGGGTGTTTTGTTGGTACACACAGAGCATAGTATGTAATCATCTTGTCACACTATGTAATTCTGTTATTTCAGGTTTCAGAGTAACAGCCGTGTTAGTCTGTATTCGCAAAAAGAAAAGGAGTACTTGTGGCACCTTAGAGACTAACCAATTTATTTGAGCATAAGCTTTCGTGAGCTACAGCTCACTTCATCGGATGCATACTGTGGAAAATACAGAAGATGTTTTTATACACACAAACCATGAAAAAATGGGTGTTTATCACTACAAAAGGTTTTCTCTCCGCCCCCCCACCCCACTCTCCTGCTGGTAATAGCTTATCTAAAGTGATCACTCTCCTTACAATGTGTATGATAATCAAGGTGGGCCATTTCCAGCACAAATCCAGGTTTTCTCTCCCCCACCCCCAAACCCACTCTCCTGTTGGTAATAGCTTATCTAAAGTGATCACTCTCCTTACAATGTGTATGATAATCAAGGTGGGCCATTTCCAGCACAAATCCAGGTTTTCTCTCCCCCCACCCCCCAAACCCACTCTCCTGTTGGTAATAGCTTATCTAAAGTGATCACTCTCCTTACAATGTGTATGATAATCAAGGTGGGCCATTTCCAGCACAAATCCAGGGTTTAACAAAAACATCTGAGGGGGGGGGGGAGGAATAAACAAGGGGAAATAGGTTACTTTTTATAATGACTCAACCATTCGCAGTCTCTATTCAAGTCTAAGTTAATTGTATCCAATTTGCAAATTAATTCCAATTGGATACAATTAACTTAGGCTTGAATAGAGACTGGGAATGGTTGAGTCATTATAAAAAGTATCATACACATTGTAAGGAGAGTGATCACTTTAGATAAGCTATTACCAGCAGGAGAGTGGGGTGGGAGGAGGTATTTTTTCATGCTTTGTGTGTATATAAAAAGATCTTCTACACTTTCCACAGTATGCATCCGATGAAGTGAGCTGTAGCTCACGAAAGCTTATGCTCAAATAAATTGGTTAGTCTCTAAGGTGCCACAAGTACTCCTTTTTTTTTTGCGAATACAGACTAACATGGCTGTTACTCTGAAATCTATTTCCCCTTGTTTAGTCCTCCCCCCCCGCCCCCGCCCCCCCCCCCCCCGTTCCTCAGACGTTCTTGTTAAACCTTGGATTTGTGCTGGAAATGGCCCAATTGATTATCACACACATTGTAAGGAGAGTGATCACTTTAGATAAGCTATTACCAGCAGGAGAGTAGGGTGGGGGGGGGGGAGAGAAAACCTTTTGTAGTGATAAACACCCATTTTTTCATGGTTTGTGTGTATAAAAACATCTTCTGTATTTTCCACTGCATGCATCCGATGAAGTGAGCTGTAGCTCACGAAAGCTTATGCTCAAATAAATTGGTTAGTCTCTAAGGTGCCACAAGTACTCTTTTTCTTTCTGTTATTTCAGACAGTTGATCCCAGGACCCATGCTCTCTAGCTTGAATCCTTTCTCTCTCCATCACGAGGTGTTGTTCACCAAAAGTGAATGTCAGGGCAAGAGGGGTGGGGATTTTTTTGCTCTCATGAAAGGTGAGGCTTGAAGCATTCGTGAAAGCGATTTCCTCTTGGTATTCACAGGATATGTGCCACACTGGCTCCCTAATCACATTCCCGCTCCAAGCTCACTGTAAAGGTGGGAGGCCGAACCCACTCAGAATCTCAGTCTGTCATCAGAGGCTGAACACTGGGAGTCTGATTCTGCTGTCACTTACGCTGCCGTAAGTCTGCAGTAATGCCATTGAAGCCAATGGAGAGACATGGGGGTTAGAGCGGTGAAAGGAGAGGAGAATCACACCCAGAGAGTTGGCCTGTCTGTAAGCCACCTTCTGGGCAAGATTCCTTGTGAGTTTTACAGCAACTCCGTTACCCCAATGGTAAATGAGAGTGGGGGATGTAGCTCTGTGGGACAGAGGAGAATAGGAGCTAAATAGTGCCCCCCTGTGTAACAGGGCAATTAGGAGCTCTGGTCCTCAGCCCACTCCTGGCTAGGACTGAAGCCTACTTTAAAGAAAGAAAAGGAGTACTTGTGGCACCTTAGAGACTAACAAATTTATTTGAGCATAAGCTTTCGTGAGCTACAAAAAAATGTGTTAGTCTTTAAGGTGCCACAAGTCCTCCTTTTCTTTTTGCGGATACAGACTAACACGGCTGCTACTCTGAAGCCTACTTTAGTGACTCTTTTCCAAGTTGTCTGAGAGGTTTATTTCATGGCCCTGCTGGAGCATAGTATGCCCTGCCTCATCCCCAGCCTAAGGAGAACAACCCCAGCTCCTGCGACTACCAGGTGGACATGTTCATAATCTCAGTCCCAGAAGCCTCTTCAATGTCCTTCAACCCACCCTGCGCAGGACAACCCAAGCTACTCCACATACTTGGTCTGGGGCCTCCTTTCCCACTGGCTGGAGGAGAGTATCCCCTAGTAGGTGCCGTGGAGACATGCCATTCTAGACTCTTCAGGAACCATTGCTTCTGGTACTGACGGAGAGCATGGTGTATTCTTTTATTCCAAGATCACTTCGGCTTGGATTAAATTACTAACATGATCTCAAATACTGGGAGGGGAGAGAGAGATGTTACATACGTCTATGAACAGGTGATGGTGACTGTTCGCTATCCGTAGTTATGACAGGTAGAGTCTCCACACAACCTGCTATCCAGTGCGTCTGGCGTCTGAGAGAGAAATTCCCTGGATGGTTGCTATCTGCCTCCGATACTGGCTGCTTGTATGAAGACCATGATCAAGACTTCCTCCAAGACCTCAGGGATGGGGGAGAGGGAACTGGGAGTCATTGCACAAGAGATTCCTCACCCCCAGACTGCCAGAAGCAGGCTGCGGTGCTCCATGAAAAAAGGAGGTGATGTTCTTAGATCTGTTTGTCCCCACTGTTTTTCCAACCTCGAATAACCTCCGTGAGTTACAATCGTTCAGGAAAGAAAGCTTGTCCTGCACAGAGCTGCTGCAGTACTGTTCTCTCACGCTCATCACATGGATTAAATGTAGCCAGCCTCTGCCAGGATCCCAAATTCCGTAGCACGGGGCCGTGAGAGCACGACACAGACAGAAGGGAGGGGAGTGCAATCAGGGATCTGTAGCAGGCATGGAGGTGGTCAGAGGTAGCAGAAAGCAGCTCTTTGCTGTCCAGCCTAAATCTAGTACCTGCAGTTTATGGCCCAGTGTTGAGTCTGCAGTCGGTACCAACAGGTTAGGTCAAAGTAACTCATTTGCAGGAGCAATCAAGTACTAAGGCAGGTAGGAAAGGGGCTGGTTTGGGAGGGGCAGAAGCCTGAGGGATATGCCCTGCCCTCTGATGGGTTTGCAAGAAAGTGTTTTATCCCTGGCTATTGGAATCCAGCCTGAAGATCCCTTTCCTGCCATTAGAGATGTCCGGCTTGAGTTCAGGCTCATTAAGAGAGCAGCAGGAGGATGGCTGTGAGCCTGCCTGGCCAGTCACTGAGACCCAAACCAATTCAAATGCTTCCTGTCTCATTCCTGCATTTGACAGCCAGCTCTGCCCCAATCTCCTCCCTCCTTGCATCTGAGCAGGTGAAAATAAAACCTGGGAGCAGAGACTGAAAAGACACCAGTGCCAGTATCGGAGCAAGAGAGCTTCTCCCCTCCAGACTCCGGCACCCCACGGCTTTCGGGTAAGGAGAGGCATAGCACTGGCATAGTAAGTGGTAACAAAATGCTTCCACAGCCACCTTATTACCAGTCAGGGTGGCCAAGGTGACAGAGCGAAGGACAGACCTCAGTGTTTGACTAGCTACTCTAGGAAAATGGACCCATGTCTGACAACAGGTGTTAACCAGGATTCCAGTGCTCCCTCAACTGGAGTAGAAAATGGTTTAGTTGCTAATGCAGAATCGGCCAAAGCATTTGAAGGACCCATTACAGTGGGTTTGAAAATCCTGCTTTGAAACAGGAATAGATTAAAGCACACTGGGGAACTCTTAGTGTATGGCAGCAGGGTCCACCCAGACACTTAGAGCATGGCAAGCAAGTGCGGGGTAGATTACCCCCCAGCTTGCCGCAAACGAAGTGTTCATGTAGACAAGCCCTAAGGTAAATTTTGCATCAGTTTGAGAAAATAAGCTACTAGGGATAACATATTCAAAAGAGCCTAAGCCCTATTTTCAAAAGAGACTTAGGGCAAAATTTTCAAAAGCACATAGGCCCGGATTTGTAAAGATATTTAGGCATTGTGGCTCTCAGTACTGCAACACCTGACTGATTTAGGAGCCTAAGTCTCATTTTAAAAGGATTTTGGGCTCCATTGACTGTGAATTGGATTGTG
This sequence comes from Chelonia mydas, assembly GCF_015237465.2. Taxonomy (NCBI): domain Eukaryota; kingdom Metazoa; phylum Chordata; order Testudines; family Cheloniidae; genus Chelonia; species Chelonia mydas. The sequence continues at coordinate 11,499,777 of NC_051250.2, read as the reverse complement.
GCTCCTAAATGTCTCCAACCCTCTTGAAAATGATATTTAGGCTTCTAAATCAGTTAGGAATTTCAATGCTGAACACAGAAATGCCTAAACACCTTTACAAATCTGGGCGTTAGTAGCTAATTGAAAGTCAATCCTTCTTTGGCTCCTATGTACCTAAGTCACTTTTGAAAATGGGACTTATACTTCTAAAAAGTTGCTTCGATGCTTTTGAAAATTTTACCTTCAGGACCCTAAGTCCCATTGATGTTCAGTGAGATTTAGGTTTTTTAGGCTCCAGATTTTCAAAGGTATTTAGGTGTCTGAATAGCAGTTAGGTGCCTAGCGGGATTTTCAAAGAAACACCTGAGCTGGTTAGGCACTATTGAAAATCCCACTGGGTGTCTGCTTCTTCCCCTGTCTATATACCTTTGAAAATCTGGCCCCTGAAGTGCTTACGACACTGAAAATGGGACTTAGGCTCCTAAGTGACTTTGGCACTTTTGAAAATTTGACCGTATCAGAGTGAGAGGCCAGCCCTGAACTTCAGTATAGAATTTTTAAAAAGCTAATCCCATTTAATGGGTGAAAGACAGTTTTAGATGTTTTAAAGACCTTATGGGTTTGATTTCATTGGCTCACTTGGTAGGGACATATAAGAAAGGAAGACCAAAGAATTCCAAAATGTGTGTACCAAAGAATGCCACTACATGGCCCATGATCATGTAGCCACCAAAAGTTGTGATAACAGGAGAAGATTGCCAGTGATGAACAGAAACTTAATATACAATCAGACCATCTTAAGCTCCTTGCCAGAGATCAGTACAGGTGGTTCTTGATTTGCAAGAAGGTCATGTCCCTCTCGGATTTGCCAAAAAGGTGATGATCATTTCAGGAGCATTAGCTTGCTAATTTTAACCCCAGGTTCTTTTCACATCTTCTTTTACTTTGGACAGTACTTTTCAAATCAGGACACAATTATTCCTGACTGAGGCAAAGAGGTGATTGCTTAAATCTTGCTTGTCATGGAGTGCGGAATAGACTGATTGTTTCCTGATTGAAGCAGAAAGGGAGTTATAGTAACTTATTAACAATATATATTCAGGGTATATTTGACCTCTGTACACCTCACACTGACCAGGCATCCAGTCCTATCAGCATATAAAGCAGCAACTTTAAAAACATGATTAATTGATGTTAAGGGCCTGGAATTTTCTGTGAATATGGAAGTGATTTTGCAACCCAATTAACTACATGTGCAAGTGCTGCCTGACTATATGGTTGCCCCCACAAATCATGGAGGCAGCTGTCTGCATACGAGTCGCTCCAGTAGTCATCTGAGGGGTCAGAACTGCAGGCACAAAATGAGAAGCTGGGGAGGGGTCTCTTTAAAAAGCCGAGCCATGTATTGGTAGAGCAGGAAAGTGACTCTTGCTTCAAGGTTCCGAGGTTTGAGAAGAGAAGGGATGTCATATCCACCGAATCTGAGGTCTGGTCTACACTGCAGACCTATAACCGTACAGCTAGGTCACTTGGGGATGTGAAAAATCCACACGCCCCTGAGCGACTTAGTTATACCAGTCTAACCCCCCATGTAGACGGCGCTATGCTGGCGGGAGACTTCTTCCACTGACGTAGCTTCTTCCTCTCGGGAAGGTGGTTTAACCACACCGACTGGAGAACTCTCTCCCATCGGCTTAGAGCAGAGGTGGGCAAACTACGGCCCGTGGGCCTCATCCAGCCCGCGGGACCATCCTGCCCAGCCCTTGAGCTCCCGGCCGGGGAGGCTAGCCCCTGGCCCCTCCCCCACAGCCTCAGCTCGCCGTGCCGTCAGCACTCTGGGCAACGGGGCTGCGAGCTCCTGCCGGGCAGCATGGCTGCAAGCCCCGCTGGGTGTAGTGTATTAAAGTGCTCCCCGTAGGAACGAGCTACTTACAGAGCACCAGGACTGGCAGCGGTAAGTAGTACACCGTAGAAGCACATTCCTACGAGGAGCACTTTAATACACTACACCCCAGTAGGAAAGGCTGTGCCTCCCTAAACAGCCTGGCCCCCACCCCCATCCGCCCCCTCCCACTTCCCGCCCCCTGACTGCCCCCCTCACAACCCCTGACCCACCCAACCCCCCCACCCCGTTCCCTGTTCCCTGACTGCCCCCTCCTGGGACCCCCCGACCCTAACCACCCCTCTGGGACCCCACCCCCTATCCAACCCCCCCTGCTCCCTGTCCCCTGACTGCCCCACCCCCTATCCATCCCCCCTCAACCCCCTGACACATACCCCAGGACTCCCAAGCCTATCCAACCCCTCCTGCTCCCTGTCCCCTGACTGCCCCCCAGGACCTACTGCCCCTTATCCAACCTCCCCGCCCCCTTACCGTGCCGCTCAGAGCACCAGGACTGGCAGCCGTGAGTAGTACATAGTCAGTAGCACATTCCTACAGGGAGCAATTTAAGGCCTCCATCCAGCTTCGGAACCCTTACGGGGCCCTCAGGCCAAAAAGTTTGCCCAGCCCTGGCTGACAGCATCTTCATTAGACCACTACAGCCACCCAGCTGCATTGGTGCAGCTGCGCTGACGCAGTGTTTTAAGTGTTGACTTGCCCTGATACTTTGGGGAACTTCTGCTTCTATTCACTCTTAGGAGCCCTGCAATCCGGGCTATCTCAGGAGTCTTCGTCAAAGAAAATATTTTGTTTAACAGGAAAGAACTAAGTGGCGGTTCTAAGGTACTAGGCGATTTATAAACAGCTAAGCAAGGTAAATAGCCGACTGGGGGAGAGAGGACTCTCAACTTTTAGAAACTCTGATTTGAAGTAGCAGCAATACACCGTACAAATCTTGGGGCTGCCAATTGGACAGGAGAGGGATGCTGAGCAATCGCCGGCCGAGGGTTTGTGTCTTATGAGAAAACTTGTCTTATGAAAGGAGACTCAAGGAGCTTGGCTTGTTTAGCCTAACTAAAAGGAGGTTGAGGGGAGATATGATTGCTCTCTACAAATATATCAGAGGGATAAATACCGGAGAGGGAGAGGAATTATTTAAGCTTAGTACCAATGTGGACACAAGAACAAATAGATATAAACTGGCCACCAGGAAGTTTAGACTTGAAATTAGACGAAGGTTTCTAATCATCAGAGGAGTGAAGTTTTGGAATAGCCTTCCAAGGGAAGCAGTGGGGGCAAAAGATCTATCTGGCTTTAAGATTAAACTCGATAAGTTTATGGAGGAGATGGTATGATGGGATAACATGGTTTTGGTAATTAAATATTCACGGTAAATAGGCCTAATGGCTTGGGATGGGATATTAGATGGGGTGGGATCTGAGTTACCCAGGAAAGAATTATCTGGCTGGTGAATCTTGCCCATATGCTCAGGGTTTAGCTGATCGCCATATTTGGGGTTGGGAAGGAATTTTCCTCCAGGGCAGATTGGAAGAGGCCCTGGAGGTTTTTCGCCTTCCTCTGTAGCATGGGGCACGGGTCACTTGCTGGAGGATTCTCTGCTCCTTAAAGTCTTTAAACCACGAGTTGAGGACTTCAATAGCTCAGACATAGGTGAGAGGTTTTTCGCAGGAGTGGGTGGGTGAGATTCTGTGGCCTGCATTGTGCAGGAGGTCGGACTAGATGATCATAATGGTCCCTTCTGACCTTAGTATCTATGAATCTGCCTTCGTGTTGCCTGTTCACGCTGCAGGAATGTCTCACATGCCTAATAAACTCATAATTCCATCAGGGGAAGTTACCTTTAGATGCCAGCCAGTGACTCGGAGGCAATAACCTTGAATTTGTAACCTGCTACAGGCGCTGCATTCATTATTTTTCTTCCATTACCAAGAAGGATCAGCTTCGGGATGTGGAAGGCGGAGATTTCCAGGGTCAGCGAGTTTAATATTTTGCATGTCTAGATAGAATGATACTCGGAATAGAAGGAAGATGTTTGTCCTCCATGAAGGACTGTGTGAAAAGCATAAATGCATAGGGTCTGAGTCTCCTCTTGCTGGGATAAATCAGGACCAGCTCCATTGTGGGAAATGAAGTTACAGTGGTGTAAAATTGGTGCGGGGGTGGGGGGTGGAACCAGGCCCCAGGTGGCAAAGTTACAGTTGATATACAAAGGGTTTATACATATTCTGTCAATCGGATGATAGTTTAGGGCTGGACCCTCAGCTGCTCCAGAGCTCCTCAGAGATGGAACTTGTGCTGGCAACTTGAACTTGCCTCCAAGGGCCATTCGGAGAGCTGGCGATCACTCCAGCTCCTCTCCCATCTCTGGAATTCCCATCCTCTCCTGTGCCCTCTGGCATTCACATGGCATAGACCTGGGCAAGCCTGCTCGGGAGTCGTCCTCAGCTGCCACCTTTCCATCCCCCTTTCCCTCCCAGGGACTGGAGTCAAGATCAGAGTCAGTCCCGTTAAGTCTTTTCTTAGAGGTCTGATTCTGTCAGGGGCTGAGTGCCTTCAGCTCCCTAGTTAAATTAATGGGAGTTGAAGCCATTGAGTATCTTGCAGAAGGCTCTCAGCACCTCACAAGCTTGGGCCCTAGGAGCATAGAGAATAGCCAGAGGAGATCTGGGTTCTGGGTGATGCTGCTGTGGGCAGGTCAGTGGAGTCACCTGGATTTACTTGTTTTTCTTCTTCTTCCTCTTTCTTTTACTTTGCTTAGTGGCTTTGTGCAGTGCAAACACCTCATAAATAGGCAGAGTGTATCGAAATGATGCTTAATTCTCTTATCACACTTATCAGAGAATGCCACTGGGACACATTGAGGTAATTGTCTTCTTCTCCCCTCTTGCTTTTCCTCTTTAATTTGATCCTTATGTTTGCCTCGGAACAGCAGGCATAAATGGATGGCAGTTTCAATGTGTTTATCTTTTCTTACTGTTTTATTTAATAGATATGGATTGCTTGGATGCTTTGTTTAATGGATCTGTGGACAAGAGACGAGAGGAGATCTCATCTCTATAATTTAAAGAACTGGCAATAAAAGGAGAGAAAAAAAGAAAGGAAACGGTGAACAGCAATGCTTTCAAATATATGTGAACAACCATCCATTAATAAAAGCCCTGATCCTGCAGTGGGATCTGCGTGGCCCCAATCCACCCTTAGCCAGGTTGAGGCTTTTGATTGTAATCCCTTCAGGCTGGGAACCATGCGTCACAGATATCTCTGTAAAGCCCCTTTCAAAGTGCTACATAAGGACTAACTCAAGGCCCAGCGGCACAAGGGAGTAAGGGAGTGGAAGAGGTCCCTCACTCCTTTGCATTGGCTACCTGTACCAGGTTGCAGCAGGAGGAAGACAGCAGGTAATTCAGAGCCACTAAGCCCTTCCCTCCTGTGCAGGTGGATGGTGGGGAAGGGACAGGATCTGAGCTCTGCCCCCCAGGGCACTGGCTAGCATCTCACTCTGCACCAGGGACAACACAGTAAACGCTGCCCTTTGCCAGGGCTGGTGGTAAAGTGACCATTCCAGCGTAATGCTCATTATTAATAATGGTTAACAGCCCTACCCTCCGCTGTATATGCAGGAATGGGAGAAAATCACAAGCATGCAAAAAAGCCCAAAACCCTGTATTCCACCACACTGTGGCCTTGCCTCCACTTCTGCTCTAATCTGCATATTTTCAGCTTTCATTTTTTAAAACATTGCATTTGTATCATATGAAGATGCAGCTGTCACATTATGCTGCTGACCTGCTAACCCAGCCTAAGAGAAAAGTTCTCCTACCCAACAAGAGCTCCCTATGGGGTGGGATATTCCCCCCAGTGAGTAGACACTGCACTAGCCCTTTGCAGGTGAATTTCCCTCAGCCATCTTGTTCTTCGAGTGGCTGCAGCTACTGACAGAGGAGAGGCACACACTGTGCTCTCTCCTGGATGCGTTACCTTTGTTCTTTCTTGCTGCTAGTTTTCCTTAATCTGCAATCAAAATCATTTTAGACTCATAGTGCATGTTTGGGTATATGTTTCTGGTAACACAACACCCACTGAAACAATTTAGTTGCAGAATTCTCTTGTTCAGCACAGAATGCCAAGATATTGAAAGAAAGTTCTTAACTTTTCTCTAAACTGTGGCAGGACTTGAGAAAACAATCTATCAGAACATACCCACTGGGGACAAAAGCCTCTTGATCAAACATGCTTGGGCTCATCAGCATGTGCAGAAAATGGAGGGTTATAAATGAAACACTGTGTTATGCTCTTTCTTACTTCCTTTCCATCCATCTTAATGACAGAACTTTGCTGTCTTGAAGCAGGATATAGACCTTAGTCAGACAGAGAACTTCTGATGTTTGATGTTACTTTCCTGTTATTAGGATTTTCCCTCTGTCACTTCCTATAACAAACCCAATAAGGCCCAGATCCTCAAAAGTGTTTGGGTACCTAACTCCCCATGGTTCTAGGCCTTAGTGCCTAAGGCTCGTTGTTCAAGCTTTTTTGGTACATGATCAGTTTATCAGTTTTTTGATCTTTGCCATTCAGTCATGTTGCCCGTATTACAGACAGCTGACCCTGCACTGAAAGGCAGTGGACAGTCCACTGCACATCAGCCTCTGGGGACAGAAAAAGGTAGAAAGAAATTTCTTTTTGCCACAACTCGGTGGCCAGCAGAAGTGTATTTAGAACCATGTAACATAAACATTACCAGCCACAACTGAGGGGATGTATCCTGTGAGAGACTGGACATCCTGAAGGCAATGGGGGTGGATGATACTCAGCATCATCTCTTGTTTTCCTCAATGAAGTAGCTGATGCTGGTGTGGAGGGGAAGCTCAGTTACTCTAGTCCCAGACTTCCCTGGAAGGAATCATCAGTGCAGGGAATGGTATAGCTAACCCTGGCTGGTGTGGCAAAAGGGGGAAGCTCACAGCTGCTGCAGTAGTTCCAGACTTACTGGGGCTATTTGTCAGTCATTTTTGCTGATGTTTCCAGGATTGGTTTGGTTTTATTGTTCAGTGGTGGCCGAGGTTTTGAACCATTTGCTGTTGGCAGGAGCTCAGATTGCCAAGTCCGACGTTCTACCTTGGAGACACACTTTACTGCCTGCCTGACAGTTATATCAATCTTCTGGCTTCTGAGCGCGCCTGCCTGGACTTGAGATGGGAAATGTTGTGGGGGACTGGGGGGAGGGGGGGTCTACCCAGCAGGACAAGGCCTGAGCAGGTAAAAAAGGTCCAGTAAGCCCTGTGACCGGCTGCACCTGGAGGAGAGTCAGGGCTGGCTGAGCCTAATGGCTGATGAAGCCCAGCTGGGGGAAGAGCTGGGACAGGCATATAGAGAGTAAATTGGTGGTAAGAGCAGGCTACAGGAAGGAACTCTCAGTCACTTCCTAGAAAGGAGGGGAGTGGGCTAGAGACAAAGAGTAGGTCTAGGGGGAGAGTAAGCCCTAGCATCCTGCCTCGGAATACAGAAGCTGGCAAGAGCCAGTGAGAGGGTGAAGTAACCATAGGAGGCTCCAGTGGTAGGGGGGTGGGCCAATAGACAAAGAAAGGAAGAGCACAGGGGAACAGCAGTAGGGCTGAGACTGGGTAGACCGTGGTTGCTGGGCATAGGGTGCCTGTGCTGGAACCTAGAGTAGTGAGCAGGCCTGGGTTCCCCGGCTAGCCACTAGAGGTGTGGCCTGGCCTGGTCTGGGCAGTGGAAAGGAAGACTGCCTGAGACAGATCGTCCAGCGGAACTTTGATATCCTGTAAGGGGAAAATTATAGTGACCTGTCCAACGGGCCGAGCCGTGAAGAGGACGCAATCGAGTCCAGAGAGGGAGAGAGATGGAGTGAGCGACCGAAGGAGGGGGTATCAGATTAGTCGAGAGTGGCCATAAGGAGGTGCCTGAGTAGTGAACCACATGACAGGATCCAAGAGGACTAACTGTTCTTTACCTTGACAGCAAGGAAAAGTCCCTGTTTGAGGAGTTACTGCAATACATCTGCTTATTACCTATTGTAGAATGGGTTTCTCCAGGACACTGTGTCTAGTTATTCTGCAAAGTCCCCCCTTTTCAGTTTAACTCCACGCACCTTCTATAAGAGCATACAACCCAACGCCCACGGCAAACATCTGTATGGGAAATGTAATGCGTGTGTAGGGCGCTTGGGGTACTACTGGGGTGATTCTCTTAGCAATACCTGAAATGGACTGGATTAGATGTGCATCTAGAGAGGACCTAAGGTGTGTGATATGTTCCTCAGCAGTTCTCTGCCCGAACAGCTATGAGCTGGTATGTGCCTCTGCTAATGGCTGGGGTACCATCGGTGTGAGCTTCTTCACCCTAATTTCTTTTTGTCATCTATGCCCCACCAGTGGGAGCATTTTCATAGCACTGTATATACCCCGGCAACATTGATGGGCATTTTACTTCTGCATGGTAATTTTCTATTACTGGTTCAGTGCAGGGATTACGATACTGTTCTCACGCTTGGTGTCGTAGCCAGCATGACAATGGTTTATTTCTGTGTCCTCTGACCAGATGCTCCTTACTGGGGGAGAAAAAAGGAGTGAGCTGTGTGAAGGCAGCAGCTTTGCTCTGACTTGGTGCTGGATTATTGGTTTATGGCGTGTGGCTGGTATAGCCCATTAAATGCTCCTTGTTTGCAGAGTCTGCAGTCAGGCAGGTGTTCACTGCGTTGGGGAGAATGGGGCTGTTTGGAACTTGAGCCGGAGAGGTCATTATTAGCTGGGATCAGGTTCCTGAAAGTTCCAACAAAAGCCCATTTGGATGAAAATCTCTCTCTTTATTATTACAATTAGCACTGTGAGGGGCCTCATCATGCCACTGCATTGTTCTCAGGAAATACCGGGCAACAGGAGGGCAACTCAATACCCAATGCCACAAATTGCCTAAAGATTTATTTAAGGATGCAATTGCCCCTGTCAGTCTCAGAGGGCACATGCAGAGCAGATGGATGGCTGCAAACCGTCAGACATTGAGACTTCAGGGTTACCTGAGAGCATGGGAATTCCATGCTTTCATAGGCAGAGTAATGAGCACATTGAAGCTAGGAACTCTTAGGAAGAGCTGTTATGGTATTTGTTCTCAGAAGTAACTTTGACAATATAAAAAGGGCACCTTCTTACTCTGCCTCTGGTGCCAGATCCAGCTCTGACTTGTAAATCAGGAGTAACTCCATTAAGTCAATGGAATTACAGCAGCTGGTATGACAGTAACTTTGCATCCACTGTATTTTGTTCCCTGCGGGCCTTGTTCCAATCTCACACTAATAGAAATAAGTATACCAAAGTCAACAGGTTACACTGGTGCAGAATGAGTGGAGAAGAATCAAGCCCTGTGTGTTTTCAGTCACTGAATTACATCTGTTTACTGAAACAAATGAGTTTTTGCTACTGTTAGCACTGCAGAACCAACACTGGCATGGGAAAGCAGGCTGGGGTCTCTTCTGTATTGAGCTTCAATAAAATGCTCAACTAAATTTGTTCCTGGTGATGCTAGTGTGGGAGGCAGACAGAGCCCTGTTTGATGTTCAGAGCGCAGATGGAGCTTACAGGGCTGACAGAAAAATCATTGCTTGGCCTGTACGCCCAACAAAGTGATTTGCAAATTCCTGAGAACATGTAATCCTGGAGGCCAACCTGTTATCCTTATAGAGCTGCTCCTCTGCCTGCAACTTCACTTGAAGAGCCTCTAGTTCTCAAGGGGACACCTACCATCCCATAAAGGACAAGCCTCATGGTAAGGCTTGACTCTGCAGTGCTGCTCTCCTTGCATGTGCAGGTTTCCATGGGAGTCCTGCACGCGTAGGAAGAGCAGAATACCAAAGCTGGCTACTGCCAAGGTGGCTCTAGGAGGAGAATTTTTGCCTTTCCTGTCTTTGTAGCATATCTTCTCCCTGATGCTCATCTGCCATATCGTGTCATCAGTTTTTACACAGTACTCCCCATCCCCAGATAAGTTTTTGTGAGCCACTCCACCTTTGACTATTGAGCTGCACTATGGAGCTGTAAGGGAACCTGTCAGTTCTTCCTGTAAATACTGTGTACCCCCAAAAGAGCCTAGAGAGTCTAGAAGAATGTCTTGTGATTAAAGCACTGGGCTGGGACAAAGGAAACCTGGGTTCATTTCCCTGCTCTGCCAGAGACCCCCTGTGTGACATTAGACTAGTCACTGCATCTCTGTTTCTTGTCTGTAAAATAGGGATAATTCTAATTTCCTACCTCACAGAGAGGATAAATGTATTAATGATCGTGAAGCACTGAGAAATTACAATAATTATGCCATTTAGATACCTAGGCAGATAGCAAAAATGAACCTGCTGTTTTACAGGCTGGTTGTTATGCAGAGTATGCTCTGAACTGCAGAAGGATCCCCGTGCACTAGGCAGAACTCATGAAATAATGAAATTGGTTGTGAGAGACAAGAAGGAAGGCAAGGAGGTGCTTTGGACCCATCACTGATAATATGTTTGATGTGCATTAACCTGCAAGCTTCTTTGGAGACAATTAAAGAGATATTGGAGCTTAAGGGGATTAGGTGGATCCTGTCATCTGGGCTTCACATACCATCTACCTGTTGCTGCTTATGCATGTTAATATCTGGAAATGGAAATAGAAAGGTCTCTTCTGGGAGTGTACGGCTTTCTGAGATCCTTAGGCTGTGTGGTTGTTGCAGATTTAATAGCTTTATTAGTTTAATTGTCCAGATCTTTATCGTAACGTATTAGCAGGTACTTGTGAGCTTTAATAAAATTGGCAGTTCTATTTTTTTGCCAGTAACTAGTTTAAGATGTTTCACTTCACTGTCTAGATCTTTTTCTTTCTTTTATTTTCCATATAGCATATTACACTTTCCTTCACTGCCCTGAGAAATAACTTCTGGGCTTGTGAGCACTAGATAATGGGATAAATCTGCCTAACCAATACATTCATCATACACTCTTTTTTTTATTCACGTCCTGCATAAGCAGCCACACCTTTTCTGCAACAAAATAGCTGAGAAAAGAAAACTGGGAATTGAATAAAAACCCCTCAAGTGGAAAATGGATTATGCAACACCCGAGTTGGATGCATTCGATGTGTAATCCATTTCCGACACAGGAGTCGGAGACAGATGCAGGGTCTCTGACTCATAGTCAATAGGTAGCTGTGGAGATCCTCTGAAAGGTGCTCTCGGGGATGACCATCCCTTGCAAGTTCAGCCTTGCTAAGGTAATCAGAAATGCTCCTCAACCTGCACTGGCTAAGGGTGACAAAGTTCTGGGCTGCACAGCATGGTGAAGGGAAGTCAAGCTAGAGAACCCTTCACTTTGGATGGAGCTAACTGCACCTGAGATGAATGGGGATCAGTTTATGATCAGGAGAGGATTCTCAAAGATTTGCATATCAGAAACACATGTGATCCACATTTGGACGTACACTAAAGAAACACTCATTTTAGACCCAGGAAGCTCCTGCACCATGAACAGAGAGGCGCTTATAAATAATAAAGGCCTCCCTTTTAAAGGTGTTAAACACTCGCAAACCCAGCCAAAGTCAATGGAAACTCAGCACCTCTGAAAATCAGGCCCAATGATAACTGCTTCCCTATTATAACACTCTTCTCTGTGGAAGAGCTTTGTGGGGAACAGTACGCTCTGATCTGCCTCTTGTCTGTATGCTTGTATGAAAGGGATCAATGCTTCCCACCTCCTGAGTATTTTCAGAGTTCAGGTTCAGGAAACGTCTCCCACAGAAGTTATTTGAAATGTACTTGCCTTTTTTTTGTAATTGATCTGCCAAAATGCAGTGCGTTGGCTAACATGGAGCTATGCAACAGGAACAGGCTGCTGCATTGAAAACATGCAAAATCGAAGGTGACACTTCTGCTCCAGGAAAACTCCCTTCCCCCGTTCAGTGATGATGATGACAAACTAACCAGCCCCTGAATTCAGCCAGCCCCAGACCATTTCTTTACTGTAATGCTCCAGGCATTGATTTCTTCAGGCTGCTTCTTGCAATGAGCAAGGGGCACCAAGCAGAAGGACTTTGATTTGGAGACACCTCACTTGGAAAAATGTTAGTTTGCAAGTGTTGAATCTATCTAGGTACTTATATGGTCCCTGTTACTGTCATATCTGAGCACTTCACAGTCTCTAGTATACTTATCCTTACAACACACCTGGGGGGCAGGGGAGTACCATTCTTCCCGTTTTACAGATGGGAAACTGAGGCATTGAGACACTAAATGGCTTGCCAAGAAAGCAGAGAATTGAATCCTGGATTGCCCTGTAAGGGAATCTGGAGGCATCATCCTTGCTAGGGAAGGCAAAGGGACTGTTGGGACACCTGCTGGCTGGAGTGGAGTGCAGGAGATATGCAAGTATAAGGAACAGCCCCACTTGTTAGTTTTGGAGTATGTCCCCTATGAATGCCAGAAAAGGTGCATAATGGAGAGATGAATGTAATGTGCTGGGGGACCCCTTCCATATTCCTGACCAGGGCTCTAGAACAACAAACGATGAGTCTCCCTCTGACAGTGTCCGTCCCAGATTTTATACTGAGCCCAGTGCATGCTGGGACAGAACTTTGGCTGTTTAGTCGCTGTTATAAGAACACTGGCATACTGCAGTCATGATACTTTACCATTGAATCCAGAGGCTTGATTTAAGGATTTCACTAATAACACAGATTGTGGTTACAGGGCGAGCAGCACTTTAGACCCTTTTTAGTGCATCTCTTTAGTGACAGGTTGTGATACCTTCACTTCTCTCTAGATAGAGAAACTAGACTGGGTCTTAGGGCTGCAGTCACCCTGTTTACCACCATGATAACATGACAGACCCAGTTGTGTTTGGCACCTGTATACTGCTTTCCTCAGGGAGCCTGTGAGAGCAGCTGATTAAAGTGACTCAAACAGCTTCTTGAATACAAAATATTATTTATTATCCACAGGTACGTAACACTCAGAGCATAGGGATAAAATAACAAAAGGCCTGTCTGCCTGGGTCAGACAACTTTTATTCTTACCTTGAAAGCTTTGGGTAAGTTCCACTCAGCCCAGCCCCCTGCTCCCTGGGAGAGACAGGGGTCCTCCGAGTGTTTCTCTCTGTTAGAGACCCATCTCCAGCCACTGCTGCCTGCTCACCCACTTTCTCTCTAGACTGGGGTCTTTAATGATTTGGGGTCCCCTTGATTCTAGGCTCAGGCCTGGGAAAAATTAACTTGCAAGTCTGGTTGGAACCAGGCAGGTGACCACTTCCTAATGAATAGCTCCCCCATTGTTTCCTTAAGGGCCCTGGGTATTCCTTAAGATATGGCAGTGCCATATCTTTGTCATTGTTTCATTTCCTGTTTGTTTCCTCCCAGCAACCTCCTTTGATTTAATTCCATGCAGTCAGGAGGATAATATCAAATGGGGAAACTGAGGTGCAGATGATATTCCTAAAAAGATAATATGGAGAACTTCCTCCTTCTCCACCATATGGGACATAAGAAAATGTAGGAGGCCACAGTCAGCCGGTGGCATTGCTGTTCTCACTGATTTAATTTTAGAATATGTCAAGTGTCTGTGTGATGGACTTACTACCAGAGCAAAAGAGCTTTGAAGGAGAATCACAAGCTGACCCCTGTGCTGGTGGCTTTGCATTTAACCTGCCTGATAGTTCCATCTCTGGGGTGGGGGTTAGTTAAGCAAAATATGTAAAACATGAGCAAACAGAACCCTCCCCCCTTTGTGGAGAACCCTCTTCTTGCCCTGCTCTGGATTATTCCAAGGGTGGGACAGGCCCTCTGAGATTCTTGAGGAGTAAGTGATGGTGAATAATAAGACAGGGTCAGATCCTGACCTCTTCTAAGGCTGCTTTGTGCCCTCAGAATAGCAACTTTAAACCAGGCAGCTGGGGATTCCTGAGGCTGCTTTAACTTATGCCAGGGGTTCGAGTGGCTCTTAGCTGTCCCAAGTTCAGGGAAGTAGAAAGATGGCTGACAGAGATGTATACTTCCTCCGCTGTCCTCATCTGCAGCCTGGGGCGCTCTGGCACAGCTGAGGATCTGGGCCTGCAGCTGGAGACCAGCCATGGGGGAAAATCAAAAGTGGTGGAGACTGAAGGAAATCCACTTAAATGACAAACTCCTGGGGCAGGATCATGGGCCCAATTCTGATCTCATTCACACCCACATAACATCTTTGACTTCCAAAGGAGTCACTCTTAATTTACAGCAGTGTAAGTAAGATCAGAATATTAAATGTCTCTGCTCATGGCTATGCACGTCAGTGACTCAACATATACACACTTATTATTAATATAAATTACTAATACTTGTGAGGAATAAATAAACAATACATTGATGAGCAGTGATGGAGAGTTGGGGAAGAGGGTGGAGAAAGGGAATAGAGGGGCAGATGATGGAGGAGAGGCTGAGGTGGTGGAGGGAATGGGTGGGAGTTGCAGGATTAGTGAAGAAAAATGGGGTGAAGGGAGGAAAGCAGGGGGGCACCCCTACAGCATCTCCAACAGCCCTCACTTGTTTTGTCAATGAATGAATGAGCTTTCCCCAGTCTCTGCTGTGTCAGTGTTAATGTACAGTAATTGCAGCAGGCAAGAGACAGTCCATGTCCCATCAAGCCCATAAAGTTCTGCCTTTAATAGAGTTACACCAGGTCTGAATTCAGCCTGAATTCAACTGGCAGAAAATCCATCCCCAGGTGCTGAGGGCTTTGAGACAAAACTGAGAGCATGGGACTGGCAGAAGAGGAAGAGACAGTAGGACAGTCCAGGCACCATAGGGAAACTGTCTGTGATTTCCTGCAGCAGCAAAGAGATTCAGTTAAAGTTACATTACACCCACCCACCTTGCAGCATATTTGCCCATATTGATTCAAATGGCAAAATTGCAGCCGGTCTGGCAAAGCTTAGAATAGGGTGAGGTCCTGTGGAGCTGGGGTGTATTAACAGCATTGTTAATGGCAAATGAGTCAATGGCCTTATTTCACTGTCTGTTTCCTGTGGAAACAGTTAGTAGTTATACTGCTTGGATAATTAGATTTCTCCTTTCACAAAGCCCATGTGTCCTGGGTAGTTGCTATGGGACGGGATGGGAGGTTAGTAACTAGGGACCAGCAATGAGTTTAGCTCAGATAAGAAGAACCCCAAACCTCAAACTGAACCTCTGAGCCTTTCACTTCTCACTAAATGCAGCACAAAGATCGAAGTGTGGGTGTGTTTTCAGTTGATGAAATCAACCTTTGGGCAGTGATTGTCCACGAGCCCTAGGGAGGGACATCAGAAAGTTTGGTCGTGGTTACCTTAAGTCATCGTTTAATCAAGAAGCCAAAATGCATCCGGTGCTGCTGTTCTTATGGCCCAGGGCCAAAGCCTTCATGTGTTTGGACTGAACAAGGCCCACTGGCCTTAGGAACGCAGAATGCCAACTCAGCTGCCCAGCAATGCCATCCTCTGGTCATCAGCATCCTGTCCCACTGCTCCCAGAGTGAGGGATTCAGCAGAGGCAAACAAGGACTGATGGGGATAAAGAGAAACAAAGACTGTGAAACCATGGTGACTGTTGGCTGCATCTTCGTTTTCCTTCCAGAGCTCTTTAAACTGGGCCCATTTGCTCCTGGGACGGTCTAATGATCGTGACATTTCCTTTGACTTCTTGGGGCTTTCCTAGGGAAAGATTCGGTATCTTTAAAATGCACTTTCCCAGACTATCCAGCCCCCACTGACCAATGTGTACAGAGAAATATGTTTGCTAATCTACACGCCATGAGCAAGACCTTTAGCTTGGGCTCCTTGCTGGGAATTCATCTGTGTTCGGTATACAAAGATGTGTCTGTTGTGTATTCCTCACAGGGCCAGAAGCATTAATGGCATTTAGACGCCTGTCAGGTTGTCGGGCATTAGACACAAGGAGATTGCAGGACCCCAAGGGGATCTGGTCTGCTATAAATAGCTGTGTATCAGAGAGCAGGGAGGAAAAAACCCACCTTTCCAAATGCTGCAGTTGTACCTCAGCTGGGCTAGCCCACGTCACACAGACATGGCTGAATGACCTGTTGAGGGAGGGGGTGTCTCATGGGACACACAGGCTTTCACTCTTACATCACTGATTCAAATCTGCCCTAAGGTGATAGTGAATGAAAATCATTCCTATTTAGCAGTTGTTGGGTAGACTGAGTGAAATTAATTAGTGTTCTCAGTAGTAAACAGGTGTGCATGTCACAAAAACGAGCCGTGATAATTGATAGGCGTCTGGGTAGTTTCAGCAGAGAGGTCAAGGAGTGAATGGGTATGGAGAGGGAAGGAGGTTCCAGTACCAGTAATGATGATAAGAAGCAAGGAGAGATTGGAAAGACTGAGGCTGTAATTTATTATGTTCCCTCTTATTCCTCTCCTCTCAAGGCAGACAAAGTAATGAATAGTACAGAGAAGTTAATGTGGACACTCCTATTTTTACACAGGAACATGGGGATGTTCAGTAAAATTGAAAGGCAATACATTTAAAAGTGATAGAAATATTTTTATGCAGGCATGATTGGCCTGTGGCACTCATTGCCACAAGATATCACTGAGGCCAAGAGCTTTGTAGGATTCATGAAAGCGTAAGAAATGTTTATCGATAATGACAACTCCCACAGTTTCATTCAATCGGATTCTAAAGAATTTGTTAAGGGATACATAAAGCGTCATGCTTCAGGGCATAAATAAACCCAGTAAATGATGGGCTCAGGAAGAAACTTCTCCTATGGGAAGGTTATACCATAAGTTTTCACGGCGGAGTCCTTGTACTATTGTCTGCATCATCCACTACTGGCCATTCTCAAAGATGGATACTGGACCAGATGGATCTGATATGGCAGCTCCTATATTCCCCTCATTTCCCTAGACACAGATCCTTCAGAACAAGATTGAGTACATTTATCCAGGCAACATAAGGGAAGTTTTGCAGAGCTGTGCTGCACCTGGTCTGTGGGTAGAGGATTTCAATTTATAGGGCCTGATCCAAAGCTCGCTGACTTCAATGGGTTTTGGATTGGCCCCTACTGCTCCTCAGCCTGGCATCTTTCACCAACACTAACATATGCTTTGAAAGAAAAAATAAAATCATTGCAAATGTTCCCCTGAAGGGTATTAAAAGGCCAGCTTTTTACTTACCAGGCAACAGGCGCTGTCCATGTCCCATGAGCTATCACCTGCAGAAATGCAAATGGCATTTTCACACTGAGCACAGCAGTCAGGAGACATTTCTCACTCGCTGTAAAAATGCTTAATTGTGATTTTGTGCCCATTTAACACAAAGAAGGGAAAACAGACTCTGAATGCAACTATCTGTTAGGAGACAATCCTTTGTTTTCCAGGCAGATCATTAGTAACATGAAATGATATTTAATGATCATTAAAAAGGTGGCAATCCTGCTGGGACAGATGGCTATTTCAGTCTGGCTTTCTCTGAGCTCTCAAAGCAAAAGGCTCCCTGGGAGGCAGTGGGATGTTACTTGAATCATATGTTTCCACAGAACACTGTCCCCCCTGCTCTCTAATAAGATTGCTTCTAGTCTTCCAACGTTTAGGTTTCACAGTATGTGAAATCTTTTGCCAAAAAGGCTGCTTCCTGCATTTTGCTGCTCACTGACATGACACCTCTAGTCTCCCAAATGCTGCTGAGTGAGTAAGCAGAGAACAAAGCATTATGGTAGCACCACGGGGCCACAGCCAGACTTGGGGCCACATCATGTTAGGCACTATGCAGACATATGGTAAGAGGTGGTCCTTGACTTTCATCCCAATATTCTACTTGTAAGTTGTATCTTTTTCTCCCACCCTTTACCTGTTGTATTCAGACTGTTAGATCACTGGAAGAGGCTTGGTCTTTTATAATGACTATATATCAGTGATTCTCAAACCTTTTGTATTGGTGAACTCTTTCTCAGGGCAAACCTCTGACTGTGACTCCCCCCCTTAGAAATTAAACATGGGGAAGTTAATTTAATTTAATTTAATGGGGGATTGAGCCTGTCAGCCCCGTGTATGGCCAGGCTCAGGCCTGTCAGCCCTATGGGGCTGACAGCTCGCGACCCCCGTGTAACTGTCTCACAACTCCCTGAAGGGTCACATCCCCAGTCTGAGAGTGGGTCGCAACCTCGTTTTAATGGGGTCACCAGGGCTGGCGTTAGACTTGCTGTGGCCCAGGGCCAAAGCTGAAGACCAAACCCCACCGCCTGGGTCCAAAGCCGAAGACCAAGGGCTTCAGCTCTGGGTGGCAGAGCTCAGGCTATAGGCCCCCTGCCTGGGACTGAAGCCCTTGGGATTTGACTCCCCCACGTTCGAGGCAGTGGGGCTCAGGTGGACTCAGGCGTCACTCCCCCCTCCTGGGATTGTGTAGTAATTTTTGTTGGCAGAAGGGGGTCATGGTGCAATGAAGTTTGAGAACCCCTACATAGCACAATGAACTCACAATTTGGGCCTGGACCTCTAGACACTACTATAGTACAAATAAACAATCATTACTATTTACTTAGCAAAGACTCCTTTAGAAGTGCTAATAGCACACATTTTAACCTGCATTTCCTCTTTAGGAAAATAAAAGGACTTTGAATCTCTCCTCCCCAGAGAAATATAACAGGACTACAGATTACAGTTTGGTTCTGATTTTATTGTTATAAAACACTTTTTACTTTTATTTTCCCATGCCATTGTCTTTGCTTTGTACAGGTAGAGCGGTGGGTGAGCTGACTTTCTGAGTGGAAAATGTGTTAACAGAAATCCAGTTATATCCAAACCACCAAAAGGAAAATGTTCCCAATCCCAAAGAGCCCATTTTCCTACTGCACTTCTCAGAGGGGCTCTGAGACCACAGTATCTCTTCTGAATTTTCAAAGACAGAACCATAATGTTTATGTCACAGACAACTCACTTCAGTAGCATTTGTCTGTATGGCAGCTTGGTGTGTTACAGATCAGACAATGACGTCTCAAGTGGCACAGCGTGTGAAATTCTCTGCTAATACTATTTATGTTCTATGGTTTCTAGAGTTTCTTTACTGTTTGCAACTCCGATTGATGTCATTTGCAGCCAGGAGAGAGCTTGTTCCATTTGGACTTTATCAGCACAGGGTAAGCAACAGCAAGCGGTCAAAGTACAATGGCTAATGTATCAAACCTGCATCTCTGCAGAGATGGAGCTGCAGGAGGAGAACATCTGATTGGAAGTTTATCTATTCAGTGTGAAAGCTTTTAATGAGCAAGAGGATTGTGCATTTCTTGTGTCCAGGTGTCTCTGGTAGAGATAATTTGTCCTTTTTGGTAAGTTCATCTCAGTTAAAATAGAAGTAATCTTTTTCTCGGCATTTTTTCTTGTTATCTCTCTTTCCTTCCTCTGTCTTTATTTGGGGGCGGGGAAGGTTGGGAGAGGGCATGCTAGGTTTCTTCTCCCTCTTTAGAATATCAGATTCAGAAAAACCTACCAAATGGCCATCAGATGTGTCTGATACACCTCTTAGTAAGGATGAATGTATTAATAGGTGTTCTTCCTGAGCAGGATTATAGAGAAGTCTTTTCACTAGACATGGTGTTTAGAGACAGAGACTGGCAGGACATTAGTGGAGTTTCATAGTTGTTCTTAGGGTCAGTGTCCCCCTGATATCTCTTGCTCATTGCCAGGGTGCAGCTGGACTTTTTCCCTGCAGAGTCCATGGAGTTCCTGTAAGAGAGCAACTCAGGCACAGAAGAAGGTGCAGTCCCTTCAGACAGAGAGAAGTTAAAAAGGGAGACCATCCTCTGGTGGTATTTGCTCTTCATTTCTTTGGCTGACCTGTAGAGGTTCCCAACAAAGCAATAGCATATGGGGTTGAGGCTGGAGTTGGTGAGGCCTAGCCACTGAGCAAAAGGTCTGAGCTGCAGGACCCAGGGAGATGGAGTCACATCCTGCAAAGAGTTGGGGATGTTGAAGTCAATCCAGATGTCCATCATGTAGACTGGCAGCCAAGAGATGGCAAACAGCAGGACCAGGGCCACCACCATCTGGGCCACCTTCTTGCGGATCTTCAGCCTGGAGGCTGGCAGGGATCGGTTCAGGGAGTTGCGCTCCTTCAACTGGCTGGTGCAGCTCCACAGCCTTCGCACAGTCAGGAAGCAGATGATCATATTGAATAGCACGGGCAGGCAATAGAGGGCACAGAAGAGCAGGAAGTTGTAGGCTTGCTTGAGCCTCTCTTGAGGCCATATTTCCCTGCAGATTGGGAACACCAGTGGCAGTCCCTCTACTGCCCCAATCTCATCCCTTTTGTTCATGAATATAAGGGGCATGCAGATCCCAGAGGACAGGACCCACACCACCAGGATGGTGCTGAGGATCTTCCTCTGAGTGAAGAAGGACCTGGCATTCAGAGGGTTGTGAACACTGTAATACCTGTTCACACTAATGACCGTGAGGCTGAGCACACTGGCTGAGACGGACACGGCCTGGACAAATGGCACAGCCCTGCACAGGAAGTCACCGTACACCCAGGCTTTGTATATCAAGTTCCCCACCGTGATGGGCATGCAGACGCACACCACCATCAAGTCGCAGATAGCCAGGTTGATAAGGAGGCTCCTGGTGGCACTCAGGCTGGGCATCCGACTGCTACGCTTCCTGGTAAGCACTTTGATGGACATGATGTTCCCAACAAATCCCACCACAAAAGAGAGTAGGTACAGGACGGTGAGGCTGATGGTGACAGGCTCCTTTGCAAACAGGAAGAGCTCCTCCCAGTCCAGCTCCTGGCTCCCATTCCACATTCTGGGCAGGGACCCGTTCTCTCCTTTCAAAAGGCCTAGCAGGCTGAGGTGGCTCTCTGGGAAAGAGAAGGAGGAATTCATTGCTGCTCCCTAGAAGCCACACAGAAGCAGCCAGGGAAACACCACCCCTCAGGGGTAGACTGGTGGTCTCCTCTGGCTTTGAACTCTATGATGCTATGACCGGGAAGCTCCTTTCCCACCACTGGACCCTGAGCGGTTCTGGCACGTTCCAATGGACTCATACAAGCCTGGAAAAGAGAGTTAATGAAGAGGGGTCAGAATGTTCTACTGTAAATATTTTCCTTTCTTAATTGTTGCTCAGTCATGTGTGGAGAATTGTACATAGTCAGAAATGGATTCCCAGTGAATTTATCAGCTCCATGCATAGGGTGATGCCCTTAAATCCTTAGGAACATAGGAATTGTCAGATTGGCTCAGACCCATAGTCCATCTGGTCCATTATCCTGCTCTGACAATGGCTGGCACCAGATGCTTCAGAGGAAGGTGTAAGAACCCTGCATGCGATGGAATAACCTGCCACTAGAGAGAGGTTTTATTTCAGCCCCAGTATTCAGAGGCTGGTTGATGCCCTCCCATAGAAAGTGCTTGAGTAAATGCTGAGCAAACACCTCAGGCTCTGACCCCTGGACAGCACTGTCCTTGCTTGTAGGAGTCTGGGGTTATTTCCAGACACTGCATCCCTGGTCCTCCCCCATCGCCCAGAGATAGGAGGGGGAAGAAGCCCAGAGCCACGCCTGTTAGTATCAAGCTATCCTGTCCCAGCTAGAGCCCTGGGCTGAAAGACTTTCCCCTGGCACCCCAAGTTGTATTTCCGCATGGCCCCAGGTGTGGTGCTGAGCAGACAGCTCCGCTCGCCCGTGTCCAGCAGCCCTGGCCCCCCGGGCACTCAGAGCCAGCCCCCGATTCCGCACAGCTCAGCCCCCCGCCCCCCGTCCAGGCGGAGTGAAGGCACTCACCTTGCCCAGGGAGCCGGCCGTGCGAGGGGAGCGGGGCCGGGTGGCCGCGGGGCTGGGGCCGAACGGCGCTTCCCCTGGTTGACTGACTGGTGCCCGACGCTGTGTGCAGAGCTCAGCGCGCCTGGCCGCTGAGAGCAGGGAGCGGGACCGGTGCGTCCAACTCGCGGAGCTCCCGGGGGCGGCCCTGAGAGCTGCTCCCGCAGGCTTGTTACACACCTGCCCGCTCCCCTCGGGCGCACACGCGATCAGACACACTTCACGGCGTGCACACTCGCTCCCCTCTGCGCCCAAACACACACAGCCTGCACTATCTCCCAGACACACACATCCTTCACTCTCACACACACCCCCTACACACACACTATACAGACACACACATCCTTCACTCTCACACACACCCCTACACACACACCCCCTACACACACTATACAGACACACACATCCTTCACTCTCACACACACCCCTACACACACACCCCCTACACACACACTATACAGACACACACATCCTTCACTCTCACACACACCCCTACACACACCCCCTACACACACACTATACAGACACACACATCCTTCACTCTCACACACACCCCTACACACACACCCCCTACACACACACTATACAGAAACACACATCCTTCACTCTCACACACACCCCTACACACACTATACAGACACACACATCCTGAACTCTCAGACACACCCCTACACACACACCCCCTACACACACACTATACAGACACACATATCCTGAACTCTGACACCACACACGCGTACACACCTCCTACACAAACACACACACTACACAGACACAAACATCCTGAACTCTCACACACTACACACACCCCTACACACCCACACAATACGCAGACACACACAGAGAGACACACCGTACACTCTTTCTCACACACACAGACACACACACACACCCCTGCACTCTCTCTCTCTCTCTCTCACACACAAACACACACACACACACTACCTCCTCTACACAAACACCCCCCTATGCAGATCGCTCTACAGCCCCCCGCACACCCCAGGCTCTGTGCCTGGCTCCCTATCTCCCCAGTCCCTGCGCTGGCTGCCCGGCTGGGAGCTGCTGCTTCCTCCACCCCTCAGGCGCCGAGCAGGAAAGTCTGGGGCTGTCCATGAAAAGCCCCCGCCGGCTGCAGCGACCCGGCCCCCGGCTGCCCCCGGGCGCTGGCGGGAGTGGCCGGCTGCTGGCGGAGGGGCAGGCGCATCCCCGTGGTGCTGAACGGACAGCTCCTTTCCCGTCCCCGGCCGGGCTCCGGGCGAGCCAAGAGCGGAGCGGCCCAGGGGTGCCCGGGCTGCCCGGGCTCCGTGCCCGGCTGCGGGGGCCGAGTGAGCCCTGAGCCCGGCGGGGCAGCCTGTAACCTGGGCGCTGCTCTGCCTGGCGTGGCTCAGGCTGGCAGCAGCTCGGGCATGTTCCTCGCCTAGCCCCTCGCTCCAGCCAATCCGCTCCGGCGGCTCGCCCCGCCTGGCGGGGGTGGCTTTGCTGATTGTCTCATCCCAGCTGCCCCTTCGCCACCCCCGGAGCCGGGCCGGTCCGCAGCCCCGACCTCTCCCCTCCTGCTCCGCGGGCGGCTGGCCACTGCTGCCCCCTTGCTCCAGCGCCGGGTTATCCTTGTCACGTCTGCTTGGGGAGCTGAGTCCCTGGGACTCCGGCCCTGGAGCCAGGGCTTGCCCGCTTGCTGCAAGCCTCTGTCTTTTGTCCCCCTCGGTGTTACTTCCCTGGGCTCTGCCCAGAAGCCACAATCTCTGCCCCAGCCAACGCTAATGTCCCCGGGAGCGGCGCTGCGAGAGAAGATTGTTTAGGGCTGGAAACGGTGCTTCGCTTCCCCAGAGCCAGAGCAGGGCAGGAAAGGGATGCTGGAAACAATTCAGTGGCTTCAAAGAGGTGACAGATGTCTCCATCAGTGTCCAAAGCTTGGCCTCTAGGACGCCGGCTTCTTTTGCCCCAGTCCTACTCTTCAAATAAAGGGGCTGAGTTGGGGTTAGATCCGCGCCCCAAGAGGAACGTTCTTTCCTTGCTTGCTTTACATTTAGGAAAAAAACCAGCCCCCACTTGAAGCACCTCCTCATGCTGTTTTATTAAAAGCCATTAACTCCAGGCCATCGGGGCAGGAAAGGGGAGTTTAATAAAGCCGAACTATGCTCCCTTTTAAGCTAACTGAGTTAAGCGTGGTTGGCAGTGGATCTTCGATCTGCAATAAGAGATAAGGAGGTTTAATAACTAGCTAATGGATCAGAAGCGAATGGCAGCCGGGGAGCTTCAGATATGGTTGATTATTTGGGCTCAGCTACAACCCTACCCCCTGTGGGAGAGACTTGGGAATCTTATTGCTTAATTTTATGGTACAGTAGGGTTAATCCTATCTTTCTGGTTAATTCAGATCAATAAACAGACAGGCAAATAGGATGATGGCAATGGGCCCTCTAGAAACACTTGCCATAGATGGATGGATGAATCTTGTCCTTTGCTGAACAAAACTTTGAAGAATAAGGGCCTTGTCTTACCTATTTCTGTACCTTTGCAAGTGTAGACAAGCCCTAAGAAATGGGCCTAAATCATGGAATAAAGTCACTAAAAAGAGTGAGGTCTCTATCAGGGAGTAAAGTTGGAACTGATGAGCCATTGGGCTGGGGGAAGCAATTAAAAACATAGGGGTGGGGGGTGTTAGTCTTTATTCTCTTCCTTTTGCCTCCCCAGAGGAAAAAAAAGTATGAATTCTCCCTATATGCTGCACATGGGAGGAAGAGAAGGCTGGCGAGGTTGATAATCCAGTCCTGGTTTTGAGGTTCCCTTTTCACAGGTGGAAGCTGTTTGTCAATGAATTGTAAATGCCCTTGAACTCAGTGGAAAAACTTCCATCTATTTTCATCTATTTATGTGAAGGGAAAGGGAAATATTTCCAGTCTGCCTGCCATGAAATGAAAGAATAATCATCAATGGAACCTCAAGTCCAGGAGGGGAAAAATGATCTGGGTATAAATCTCTTGGCATGCATTAGAACAGTGTTTGCTCTGGTCATGTGAAAATCCATTTCCTTTCAGTTTCACATACCTATATTTGTAGGACACCAGAGACAAACAGCTTCTACAAACTAACTCTGTTATTTTCCTCAAAGGGCAAGACACACACTATAATCCCCCTGCCCTCCCGGTGAAATGCACAAATACCCTTTTGGATCCCTGACATCTGCTGTTATTTCACACCTGCGCCAAAAGCAAATGGCTACCTCGCTAAGGCCAGATCTAGACATTTGAAATGTACATTGCCCCTCAGGCCTTGCTCACACATCACATATTCTCCCAAGGTAGACATGTCATTGCACACAACATGAACACTGCAGAGGCCAGTAGACATACAATTCTAACAGGGTGTTAATAAAAGGCCCAGGTGAAGAACAAAGAGATGTGCCAGTGCCCCTTAAGAGATGTTATACTTAAATCATAGACTATGGCTGCCTATATTCATACACTAAAAGATTCCAAAAGCCCAAACTAATGAATTTAGTTCTAGTAACCCCCACCGGCAACCTACATGGCCCACTGTCAAGAAGCCTGAAAAATCTAAAGTTTAAAATATCAAACAACATTTTAAGATGATCAGTGGTGCAATATAATTAAGGTACTGGCAGTGACTCTAACTTTGGCACGATGCACAAGTGCCTAATCATCTCTAACTCATGGATCAGGAGGACACATTACAGTGGGGGGGGGAGGAATATATAACGGTAAGAGAGGAACAAGGATATTGATAAATTCAGAGTCACCAAATAACTCAAAATGTGGCATGCAGTCAGAAGGAAGTTGCTAGAGCATCCCAATGAAGAGAACACACTGAACATCAGATTCTCTCTCCTCTCACACCAGTTGGCCTTCAGTGGAGCTGTTCCTGGTTTACACTGGTATGAAGGCCAAATACACAGGAGTCCATTCTTCACCTCTGCATACTATGGGTCTGACTCTGGTCTCTCAAAGGGATGATTCAGAAGTAACCCCATTAATGCCAATGGAATTTCAGTTGTGCAAGATTGGCGTGAAAGGAGAATCAGGCCAATTCAGCCACTTTGGGGCTTTGCCAGCATTTCAGAAGAGCTAATAGTAGGTAGTTCCCTTTATAATGTAAACATAATACAAATGCTCAGACCTGCACTGTGCCTTTTGCATCAGCTGCATAAGGGATCCTGGGGTAGGGCAAAGGCAGTATAGCTTGCCCAATGCCACCTTTTCCTGACACCAGAGTATAGGGGTGCTCCAGGGCTGTGTGGTAGAGCAGGAAGTTGAGTGGCTGGAATGGGATTTGCACTGGCAATCCTGGGACCCATTGTAATCAGCATAGGTTAGAGAAGCCTTGAGGCTGTTCTAGTTTATGCCAGTGGCCAAACTGACTCCTAGCTACTTCTAGACTTGGGAGTGCAATGGAGGAGTAACTCCTTCAGTTCAGCATACAGTTACAGCAAACCACTGAATTCAACTTTTCTCCTTTTCAAATATAAGGGTACTAAGTCTCATTCTCAACTGGTGAGGTTGCTGAAGCATGTTATTCTTGTGTCTCTGACCACCTTGGGAGTATCCCTGTTATGTCATATAGTACATGTGAGTGTATCTGCATACATATGCAGAAGTTGTCTACTGCCATATTAAGTGTGTAGGCTTCTATTCAAACCAAACTTCGTTTTTGCAATTGTTTTGTTTTGATCCATTTAGTGGAACTCATGTGGTTGTTTGAGCTGCAGCTGTTTACTTCTACGGCCTAGGAGGTCAGGTGTGTGGCAACTGCATCAGGGTACAGGGAGTCAAAATTTCAGAAGGAGCTCGGGCTTTAGCACCCTGAAAAGTCCCAAAGCTCGAGCAGCAGTCCAAGCTGGAATGTCTACACTGCAATTAAACAGCCCCACTGCCTGAACCCCGTGAGCCCAAGTCAGCTGACGCGGGCCAGCCACAGGGTGTCTAATTGCAGTGTAGACATACCCTCTGAGTTGATCTGGAAAATAGACAGGATGGTCCTTGCCTGCCTCACAGCAGTGATATGAGGTTTAGTTAGGACTTGTCTCACAAATTTGCACCAGTTTAGTTAAATTGTTGCAAACCCCTGAGTGGACACTCTGTAAAATGGTTAAGAAATGGCTTATATTAAGTTAGCTTATGTCAGTAATGATCTGACAAAGTTAGTGGGTAAAATCCTGGCTCTTTTGAAGTCAATGACAAAATTCCCCAGGACTTCAATGCGGTCAGGATTTCACCCTGCATGTAGACAAGCCCTTATTCCACGCTTCTCACCATAATGTCTGAGTGCCTTCCAGTGCATTCAGCAACTTGACTACACATCTGTCATGTTTTGTTTTTTCTCTCATCCACTGCCCAGTGGGGAGAAGTGTATGCAGAGGAGTGTCTTCTTCTGGTAGGGTTTTAGGTGTTTTTTTAAAGATACATGTTGCTTTGTATTTGTGTTTGAGAAGGCAAGGTAAAGGAAATGCACCTTGCACTTGGGGCAGAAGGTAGTGATGTTTGGGGTGGGCCTTACTTCTTGGGGGAGTTCATTGCACAGGTTTGACTGGTCCCCCAGAAAGTTCTATCTCTGACACAGATGAGCTTTCTCTTAGTGTAGCAAGCTCTCTTGTGCCACAAGAGCAGAGTTGTCAACCACAGTCTTCAACCCAGGGCTTTAGATGGTCTTTTAGATACCCAGGCCATGAAGCGCTTTGAAGACAAGGACCAAGACCCCAATCTTGGTTCGAAATTCCATGGGAAACCAGTGCAGAGAGTGGAGGACAGGCATGGTATGTTCACGGTAGCCTATGTTGCTGACGAGACGCACTACGGCATTCTGTACTTGCTGGAGTTTCCTAAGTGCTGAAGGCTTCACGGCCAGGTCTGTCACATTGCTGTAGTCCAGCTGGAAGGTGACAAAGGTGTGAATAGCTAAGGCCAGGTCATCATCCGCCAGGATGGGATAGAGTTTCCTAGCCAGCCTGAGGTGCTAGAGAGAGTTACATGCAGATGCTATGTGAAAGGTTAGCATCAGTGAAGAATCTAGGAGAACTCTCAAGCTGCAGACTGAATTGACTAACTGTGGATGTGTACCTTCCACCAAAGGGAACAGCACCATGCCTGCAAGCTCTTCCAAGTGCTTTCCTTTGCCCATCAGCAGCGTCTCTGTTTTGTTTGGGTTCAGCTTTAGCCAGCTGTTCTTCATCCATGAGCTGATCTCATCCAAGCACCAGGCCATCTTGGTGGCAGTGGTGTGGTTATATGTGGTGAAGGATAGGTAGAGCTATGTATCACTTGCATATTGCTGGCACTTGAGTCCTTATTGTTTGATCATTCACCTAGTGTTTGCATGTAGATGCTGAAAAGGTCGGGAGAGAGAGTTGATCCTTGTGGTCTCCAGAAGTCGGAGATCTAGTAGTGGAAGGGCAGTTTCCCATCACTAGTGGTTGTGTGCATTCCTCCAGGAAGGACTCAGCTCATTTTAGTGCATTCTCCTGGACCCCTGCCATCTCTCTCAGGCATGACAGAAGAGTCTCATGGTCTACAGTATTGAATTCTGCAGAAAGATCCAGGAGGCTGAGATTGGATGTGGGCCCTCTATCCACTGACAGGAGGAGATCATCCATCAGTGTCACTAATGCAGTTTCAGTTCCATGCCCTGACCTGCCTCTAGTTCATGCTGCTATTTTCCTTTTACCCTAAGGGCAGGGCCCATGTGCTCTTTTCTCTCTGTTAAATGCCATACAAATTATTATTATTATTATGGTGAGCCTAAGTCTAACCATGAGTGGGACCCCCTTTGTGCTAGGCGTTGTACAAACAGAGGAGTAGAAAGTCCCTCCCCCAAAGATCTGACAATGTAAATAGGCAAGAGAAACACAGGGTGGAGGAAGGGATAGAACACACAAGCAGCGTGAACAATGGCAGCAACAAAATAATAGAGCCCTCTCTCTCTATGTGTGTATGGACTGATATCCTGCCATAAGGAGGATGTCACAGTACTTTAGGTTTGAATGTTACCCTCCTCCAAAGTTACCCTGACAGGGTAAGTCCTTTGGAGCCTCAGTACCTTATTACTCAAAAACCCCATATTAAGTCATGGCCAAGCCATCAAAAAAACAAAGAACCATCGTTCAGGGACCTACTAAACCAGGGTTTGTTGCTCCCTCTGCTGGCTAATCAAACATGATCCATTTCCAGAAATGTTCCAGCGTGATGGATGCTGCTGGTGCACAAAGACTTTTTGGCATAAGACATTGGGGGCCTGATTCTGCATTCACATCAGTGTCAATCAGGAGTAATTCCACTGAAGTTAATGGATTGACATCCGTGTAAATTTAGCATGAGGTCAGACTCGCATCTGATATATCATTTAAAGATAATACACCCAAAGCAGCTAAGTATGTTTCAGATTTATTTAAAAACAAACAAATGGGAAATCAGTGTTTGATAAATGGAAAGGAACAATATTGAAAGAAATTTTTTCAGTTTCCTAAGAATAATTACAAGCATCAAAGAATGACTAATTTTAAGTTTTTGAGTGTCCTTTTAAGTACTTTAAATGGACAATATGTAATTTTGGGGGTCTATGACTGTGAATTGCCTAGATGCCTGTTTTTATAAATATATGTAAGCCAAGTTTTGTAGCTGCCACTCTTGTTATCTAAAAGTCTCATGGACTGAACTGTACAGAAATGCAATGGCTGGAATAAAAAGATAACTCTATGGACAGGAATTGGTCTGATTTGGTGTTAATTGATTCAAGACCAAACAACGTGTCATGTTGCCATTAGTGTGATTGCAAGAGTGATTTTCCCCCAAATAGTTTGTTGTTGGATTGAGCAGGAGGGAAAGCACATAGAAATCTGTGGAGTGATAGAGAAATCCTGGGCCAAATTCACCCCTGTAGGACCTCTATTTAAATGAATGGCATCATACAGGTGGTGGGAGGGGTTGACCCAACCTTATTAAAAAGTGAGCCAGTGAATATAAACAGCAGAGCTGTACTACCTCTGAAACTAGTTGTCAGTAGAAATCAATACTGTACGTATCTAACTTACAGCGCAAATACACAAACAAGAGTGTCAAGTGATCTTGAGCTCATGTTCAGCCAGAACCATCTCCCATCAAATTCATGCCATCCAAAAGATCAATATGTTTTTTTTTATAACATGATGGGCTTTTCAAAGGGGAGCAGTGAATTTCCCACCGCAATGCACTGAGGTGTCTGGGAAAGAAAGGGAAAACCAGATGAACAAACTCTCAGGCAAAGCACCAGCCTTACTGCCACTGCTTGTTTCACTCAGGATTTTTTTTGGAGGGGAGCAGACGAATTTGGTGCTCATGAAAATCAGATGTTGATATTTTTGAGATCCCCCCTTCTGAGAAAGTCAAGGATTTCAAACCTTATGTGCAAGTTTTCAGAGGGGCTGTGATCCTGCAGCTCCTGTTAATTTCAAGGACCCATATATTTTCCCAAAGGGTTGCATTAATCTATACGCCCCTCCTATCCCAGCAGGAATGCAACAGGCTATACCAGCATCTTGCACCTTCTCTCTCCTCCGCTACAACTAAGGTCAGTTTAATTAAGTGAGGGTTTGTTTTTCTTTCTCTTTTTAGATGACCAGTGACACATCCACTCTTAGTAAAACACACATTCCTTCATCACCAGGGAGAAATACTTAGAACCTGCCTGAAAATGAAGCCCAGATAAACAAGACCTGGTGACCCACAGCAGTCAGGTGGTTCTGTTTCTCCTCTCAGCTGCACCGATTTCGCACTGGTGTAACACTATTAACGTCAGTGGCATTACACCTGAATAACCAGTACAACTCAGAAGAAGAGCCCAGGATGGCAAAGAGCTACTAGATTATCCAGAGACCATCAATTTCCCAATTACCAAGGCCCTACATGACTCTCAGTCTACCTAAACACTTCCAGGCTTCTAACAGACCTCTAAACTCTAACAGACCTCCTCTGTTTACACCCAGAAACATGAGCAACTGACTACTAGGTCATCACATGACAAAGGATTTTCAGTTGGATCAGCTGACTGCTAATAGGGGGCATCATATGACAAAGGCTTTATATTTGACAGTGTGGTTTACCCTCTCCTAGCTGCAGTCCTAGAGGGAAATGGAGTGGAAACAGAAAGAGACAGGAAGGAAAGGCAGAGGGAAAAGAGCGACTGGAATAAAAATAGGTTTCAGAGTAACAGCAGTGTTAGTCTGTATTCGCAAAAAGAAAAGGAGGACTTGTGGCACCTTAGAGACTAACCAATTTATTTGAGCATAAGCTTTCATGATGCATCCGATGAAGTGAGCTGTAGCTCACGAAAGCTTATGCTCAAATAAATTGGTTAGTCTCTAAGGTGCCACAAGTCCTCCTTTTCTTTTTGGAATAAAAATGTTACTGCTAGTAAAGGCTTTCAGGGAGAATAGAGCAAGTAAACTTACAAAGGAAGGGAGTAAGTCTATCTCCCAGGGGATATTCTGACCCTGACTCTATTTGTTTCTGCTTGGATCTGCTGGGGTTTATAGGGCTTAGGTTAGCTATAGTTGCTGGAGCAGGGCCATTTTTGTAACAATGGCTGGAGATCAAATGACGTGTATTACGAACAAAACCTGATATGTTTTGTGTACAAACTCAGGAAATTGTGAGCATTCCTGCTCTGCAGCCTTTAGCAGGGTAACCAAGGAAGATGCACCTGGAATCTGAGTACCCAACTTTTGGGGAGGGTGCGAATTTGAATTTGGGTCTGAATATTTCAGCTTTCTCTAATAGGCTGAACCAAACACCTCCAGACCCAAACACCCCCACATTCTGAGAGGTTCAAAATCTACATTTTTCAGTTCTTGATACGAAAAGGATCCCCTGTGTAGGTTGCCTTTTCTCTATAGTAATAGTGCACAATCTATATTAGTGAAGTGGTTCTCCTGGAAGCACCCCAGGTAATTTACAGAAGCTACAGCTGGTCATCCACTGCTGGGCCTCTGGGAGGCAGCAACCTCTGGGGCTTAGTGTGACAGCCAATATGTGCCAGCAACACAGCTAAATCTTAGAGCAAAGGCCAAGGTTAGGTGCTGAAATGGCTGCGCGTTTCTGACAGCCAAGGGGCAGTTGGTGCTGTAAATCACTCAGACATCTTATTTTTGGGACAGGATGTTGTGTTGAAGAAGAGGGAAGTAAACAGGGATATGCATGGCACTTAGATCAGCACTTCGTGTGGAATCTGAAGCAAAGGAAGTTGGAGGAAGGATAACTTATAGTCCAGAGCATAGAAAGAAAAGCTGGTAGCAGCAGAAGATAATGCACCTTAGGTTAATTCACTGCTCACAAGCTTAGGCCCCTTCTCGAACTCCGGTGGTCCAGCATTACACACAGCATGTGGGACCTAGCTTGCTAAGTGGTGCAAAACAGACTTAATGGGATCTTGCGCATCGGGTTTACAATCTTGGGTCTATCTGTGGGTCCAATGGTTCTCAACCAGGGGTAGGCATACTGCTGGGGGTATGCAGAGGTCTTGCAGGGAAGTACATAGCTCATCTAGATATTTGCCTAGTATTACAACAGGCTACATAAAAGCACTAGTGAGGTCAGTACAAACTAAACTTTTATACAGACAATGACGTGTTTATACTGCTCTATTTACTATCCACTGAAATGTAAGTACAATATGGATATTCCAATTGATTTATAATTATATGGTAAAAATTATACGGAGAAAGTCAGCAATTTTTCAGTAATAGTGTGGCTGTGACACTTTTGCATTTTTATGTCTGATTTTGTAAGCAAGTAGTTTTTAAATGAGGCAAAACTTGTGGGTATGCAAGACAAATCAGCCTCCTGAAAGGAGTACAGCAGTCTGGAAAGGTTGAGAGCCACTGTATTAGTCCACAAAGGCTGGTAGGAGATATCTGGGATTTCAGAGTAAGGCAATGAAGAACCTCAACCTGTGCCATACCTAGCCATTTATACAAGGCTGCAGGCAGGTGGTGTATTCCTGTGGGTAGGACACTGAATCAGGTGTGAGGTTCAACTGGGTTCTATTTCAGGGTCTGCCAATGACCTGACCTCTTCTGTGACTTTGGTCGTCACTTCCCCTTTCTGTGCCTTAGGTCCTCCACCTGTAACATGGGGTGATGCTGCTGCCCTCCCTTTGCAAAGCATTCTGAGGTAGAGAGATGAAAAGTGCTATATAGGAGCTAAGTATTATTATTATTTTAGGGGATTTGGGATGGAGAATTAATTCCTGATCTTAACAGGCAATCGGCTGCTGCTCTGATGAAGCAAGAGATTTGATTAGCTTTATTACCTTAATTTGCCGTGCTACACGTGATGTGGTGCTGCATCCAAATAGACTGAAGGGGGAGGGTTCTGAGCAGACCACAAGAACTGGAGTGTGTAATAAACTTGGATCCTGATAGGCTAATAAATAACATTTCCGTGGTCACTAATATTATAGCATAACTGTCAAAAAACCTGAGGACTTTATCTTCCAATACCAGGCCCTTTGTATTATGTCTATTGGTTTCAGATAATCTCTCTCAAGCCTGCTTTTAATCTCCAGGACCACCAGGCAGCAAGTGTCCGAGGATGGTACCTGCCCTCACCCCTAGCCCCACAATCACGAGGCTGGAGTGTCTCATCCAAGCTGAAATGATTCAAATGCTTCAGGCTTTGTCCTGTGTTTGTAAGAAATCCCCTTCCCCACAAACACCCTCAGGAAAAGCACTTGCCCCCTTTCCAGCACAGTCTCCACTGACTCCCTAGTCCAAACGGTGGCAGACCTCATGCAGCCGGGCCTGGCTGGTAGCACTAGTAACTGTCTCACCCTAGAATAGTGAATTACTTCTCCATCCCCCTCCCCCCCATTTCCTCGGAAAGAAGGCACATTTCGTCTCCAGTTTTCTCCCAAAGAAACCACAAATCCTGCTGACTTAAGGGGCTTCGAGGCCTGGGCAGTAAATCAGAAACCCAGGCTGGAGTCTGCTAGATCCTGAGATGAGTTCAGAGCAGTGGTGGGTAAGAAAGATGCCCATTGCTAATCAGCTCTGCTCTTCCCAGAGCCACATTCAATGACAATGGGGCGTGGCAGGGGGATTACAAGGGTTATAGCGTGATGGCCGAGGCAGTAATTTAGAAACACTGGCTGGCGTTCACAGAAAATTGCTGGCTAAAGGTCAGTGGCCTGCCCCGGTCAGCTCGGCTCTCTCCAGCAGGAGTCACTGCCCAGGGAATGAAACAAGGCAGAATGGAAGATGATCACTGGAGAATTAATAACAAGGCTAAGGGATTACAGTGGCAGTGCAGGGTAAATCAGGCTTGTCCAAGGCCGCAGACTTCGTTTTGGCTCTGCGTCTCCACCTTTCTAATGGGTTTTAAACACTCCCATCCTGCCCCCTCCGCCTTCCAGAACTAGAAGGAGGCCTCAGTATTCCTCATTGCCAATCAGCACCGGCAATGAGCCACTTCTCCCATCCCACCCCCATCCCGCATTAGCTTTCCCAAGGTAGGACCCAGCAACCCATGTGGTCAGAGAAGAGCCCATTGTTAAAGCTGGCAGAGAGAACACCTCTCATTCTGATGTCACTGGACAGCATGCTCTGCTGATTGGACGTGACTGTCACTGATTAGTGAGTCAGGGTGCTCAGCCGGCTGTGGGGGAGCGGACAGAGCTTGTTTGCAGGGAAATGTGACAATTATTAAGAGTGTCAGAGTCATGACCAGACTCTGAATGTCACAGGCATCAGCGGACACCGTGTCTGTCGGACACCTGCAGGGCTCCTTTCTGTGACACTGCCTGACTCAGCGAAGCCCTGAGGGGCCCTGACCCTGGGTGCCACCGCAGAGGAGCAGAGCAGGCACGGAATCCATTACCAGGATCAGGGACAATGGATCATGGGTCTGATTCGCCTCCCCATTGAATTCACTGGAGCTACGATGTGAAACCAGTATGAATGAGAGGAAGATCAGGCCCTACTACAGGTATAAGGACTTCTTCTCTATTGCTCCAGGTAGCAACAACTAGGGACTAAATACACTGTCAATAAAAAGACACTCATCAACCTATTTCAGTACGTTGAGATTCAGCATTCCCGCCTAGCAAGGAGACTCCTGGGCAAGAAACTCTAGCCTGGGGATTTACCTGGGACAGTTACAGGCCAGAAACTCTTGCTAAATCGATCTGAACATGTATCAGGCAGGGAGAGGACTCCTTCAGCCTGGAAATCATGGGATCTCAGCTATTTTCAGACACATGGTTTCTTCCAGCCTGTAAAACTTCCTCTCGCTTGCTGTTCTAGGATAGGATCTGAGCATCTCTTTTAGGCTTCCTCTCTCTTTTACGTAAACCAGTAGCAGCAGCAGCTTCTGTATTTATAACTAGAGTCATGTCTTACCCCACCAAGGAGGCTTCGGGACAGATAGCCTCTCCCCACATATCCAGGATCTGGGCGTGTTCTGTGATGCTTCTGAGCATGGCTCCAGCTCTTGTGTGCCGTCATTTTAAATGGGACATAATGAAGTTATGGCTTTGGGGGTACATAAGACCAGGGGTGTTAACAGTGGCACTGGGGGTGAATTAATCTCCGTCATGGCTGCAGACCATATGCCGATTCTGCTTCTCTGGCTTCTAACAGGGTTTTAAACTCTCCCAGGGATTCATATATATGTGGGGGGAGCCTCCTGTTCATCAGCGCCCACCTGTTTCAGCTCCCTAACCATTAATATGAAGGCCTGTTTACAGCTGGGGGAAGAGGCCTCGTTTCTTTTCCTTGTAGCCAAAAGACCAGTAATCAGGGGCCTCCTGCCACCATCAGCATGCCCCATCCTCTCCTGAGAACGGCTGTAGGGGCTCAGCAAACCTCTCAGGCTAACCTGAGCAGCAGTAGGTGACACTGATCAAGAGGCCTGATGCAGGCAGTGGCAGGCCAGCAATGGAAGCCCAAATCACGATCAAAATCGTGCCACAAGTCCTCCTTTTCTTTTTGCAAATACAGGCTAACACGGCTGCTACTCTGAAACTTCTCAAGAGTAGTGATCAACAAATGGCAGAAGAGGGCGACTCTGAGCCAGAGGGTACATCCCAGTTCCAGTGGCGGCATGAGAGAGAGAGAACTCTGTAACATTGAGCTATGGTGTATGTCTTGCCTCCAGGGATGCTCTATGGCTTAGTTGCTCCATATCAGCATTTCTATCTGCAAGAATGAGACATGCTACAGCCAGGAGCCATCAAGTACCTTTCATTGCCAGGGAAGCAAAAGTTTCAGTGTGAGGATGGAGTGGTTAATATTTCTACTCCAACAGCAGCTCCACTGATGTGTCAGGAAAGTTTGCAGTCTGTTTCTCTCTGCAGACGGTAAATAAGTGAGATCAGCCGATTAGCTCTCAG
Source organism: Chelonia mydas (assembly GCF_015237465.2). Classification (NCBI taxonomy): domain Eukaryota; kingdom Metazoa; phylum Chordata; order Testudines; family Cheloniidae; genus Chelonia; species Chelonia mydas. The sequence continues at coordinate 11,463,708 of NC_051250.2, read as the reverse complement.
GCAGGCTGAGGGAGCCTGTGTGTTAGAAGAGACACGGTGCAATCGGATGTTGCTGGCTAATTTTTTATGGCAGCTCTTTTTATTTATTTGTACTTGAAATATGTTTGCCCTGTTCATCCAAGCTTAGTGACTGAAATAATTGGACTAATGGAATATTTATATAGTGGTGGGATATAGGTGGGGCCAGGGGCGGCCCTAGACTAGCTACCAGCAACTGGCGCCCTAGGTGAACCATGCAATTGGTGCCCTCCCACCCCCAAACCCTAAGGGCAGATCTAGGCTGAGGTTTTTGGTAAACTGGGAAACATTTTACCCCTTTTTTCCTTTTAATGTTTTTTAAGCTTTTTTTTTTTAAATAGAGGCTTAATTATTCAGTTTGTCTGTCCATCTGTCCAACCAATGTTTCTGAGATCAGATAAAATAGAGACATGAAATATTCAGAATAGATTTGTACACGACAACTAGATGATATTTCAGTCCGATTTCAAATAAAAATGCATTAAAAATGTTAATTATAATTTTTATTGTTACAAATCCAAAATCATCCATTATGCTATCCTGCTTTAACTGCCATTACCACCACATCCAATGTAGAAAGAAATAAGTAAACTCTTCAATGAACTTTAACCTGTATTTACAAAACACTCTGAATAAAAAACACTCTGTGCTGTTAAAACATGACTTTTCTTGCTTTAAGATTTGAAAATTCAGACACTAGTTCTTTTAGATCCAGTTTTCCAGCTATTTCATGCTCTACTGACATTGTGGCAAATCCAACAAGTCTCTCTTACCCCATTGTTGAATGCAGATACGTTTTTATCAATTTTAACTTTGAGAAGCTACGTTCCCCACTAGCTATGGAAACTGGCAAAGTTAAAAGACTGCGTAGAGCTATAAAAATGTTTGGAAAACTGTCTTATTTTCACAGACAAACTTCAGTACTTCTTCAGGAGTGGGATGTTTCTTAAGTCGTCTTGAAAAAGCCTGAAGCTCACTAAACAAATCTGTAGCATCAATGTCTTTTGAATTTTCATGAGTCAATGCCGACTCTCTGCTCTACATGAATTTCCGGCTATGCGACCTTGATGTATATTCGAGGTAGGTGTCACTAGCATTGTATCTCTTGCCGCTGGCGGATGTGTTTCATTGTGTCTGAGTTATTGCCTATCAAAATTGCGGAGTGGGTCATTTTGACCCTATGTTGCAAACTGAAATTTTTTTTGCTAAAACATTATTTATTTTGCAGTAAATAAAAGATTTGACACATTAATAAATTCTCAGAAATGTGGAGAAATGAATTATAATTCATATTCCCTCCATACACGCAAGGGAATTGAAATAATGACATCTTCGTTATTTTATTTGTATTTTTTTTCATCTTTTTCATTTTTTTAAACCCCCCCCCCCTCAAATTTGGCTCCCCATTTAACTTGGCACCCTAGGCAACCACCTATATGGATGGGCCTGCCCTGGATGGGGTTTAGTGCAAAGTATTATTATTTTGAATTCCCTCAGCAGTTTTCCCCCATGAAGCATAATCAGCATCATGAAACTTCCCAACAGGGACAAATAAAAAGAGCAATTTCTTCCAAATATAGTTCAGTGGTATCAGAGACAGACAGGGCAAATTTTATGCTATAAAGGTCCTGAGTCTGATTGCACTTGCATTTATTTTAGACCCGTGTAACTGCATTGACTTCAGCAGAGATAACTGTGGGTTTCGGCCACTGTAACTTGGATCTGGATCAGACTATAAATGCAGCTCCTCTGGAAATAAGTCCCCATCTCTGAGACTGACCCCCCAGCTGGGCAGTGGGACCCAGCAGTGGTGGTTTTACTTCAGAGTGGTTGGAAGCTCCAAAAAGGAATGAACAGGGAGAGTGAAAGTGTTTCACTTCCAAAAAGGGTGCTTCTCCAGGTCAAGGTGCGACTCGGCTTGTGGTAAGGACTTGATTAACGAGGAGGTACATCTATCACAATTTCCACCTTCTGTCTTGTAACCGGCATGGTTGCCATTTACAAAACATATTTTCTATTCTTTTTAATGTGACCACATCTGTTCTGAGCCTTCCTGTGTTCCCAGTACAGTCTTTGCAATGAGAACATAATGTCCTCGAGTTATAGTCTGGAAATACTTTTAAGACTCATAAATGTAGACTTTGCAGTATTCTGTGTTGGGATTGGCAGACTATTCATCTCTTCCTTTTAGGTCATTAAGACTATAAATAGAAGGAAAGGAGAATGACCTCAGCCAATCAGATGAAAAGAGTTCTGAAAAGGCCAGAGCAAAACTTTGACTTTTCACTGGACAGATAACAATTCCAGTGACTCCTTCCAATGACCAGAGATAGTAGAGGAGCAGATAGCAGCCATTTGTCCTCTTTCTTTGTGGCTTGCCATTTGGAACACAATCTATCTAATACCTGGGGAACAAGGGGATGATTTGAGGGCAGCTGGAGTTGCCCTTTTGAATTAATTCATATTCATATTTAACAATGGTGACGTGTTTATGTCACTGCATGCAAGTTTGTTCATTAGCAGCCTTTCTACTGCTGGAGTGCAGTCAAGGGGTCCTACACGTAATACCCCAAAAAGAGGAGAAAGAGATGGACAATGTCAGAGAGGAAAGGGGGAAGGAGAAAGCAGGCGAACAAGTGAGTGTGTGTTGATTCCATTGGATTGAGAAGGGAGGAAGACGGAAAGGGAGACAGAGAGAGATTGAGTCTAGCTGCTAAAAATATGGTGCTTTGTGCTTATCCTGAAAAAAATAATGCTAGAACCCGGTCCTGCTAGGACCCCTCGGCCTGGACTTTAGTTGTGCCTCCCTTGCGTTCTGACAAAATCATCTTGGCTCAGTGCTCCTTTAAGCCCCTCCCCCTTTTGACCCACGGAATCACCCCTCCCCTTTTTAAGCCACAGAATCACTCCTGGGATCTGTATAACAACAGGAAAGTTGGCGGGTTAGAGCAGAGCAGATATGCATATTGTTGCAGTGTGGACAAAATTATTCCAAGAAATCTTGCAAAATTAGTTGTGACAAATTTTATTCCCCAGGTTCTGAACAGGAGCTTGGTTTCACCCCCCCTTTCATGCCAAAGGGCCTTGTTTTCCCACTGTTGGATACAAGTGACTCCCTCGGAAGTCAATGAGAGTTGCTTGTACCCTGTGGCTAAAGAATCAGACCCTGGCTAGAGCCCCAGGGGAGGAATAATCCAGTTGATCTGACCAACTGGTGGAGTTTTAAACCACGGATTTCTCTAAGGAAATGGACAGGCCTCATTCTGTATGAGGGCAGGAGCAAGGAGCATAGTCCTCTGCTACCATTTGTCAGGGATCACCTCCTCTCCTGGAGGACAGGGGGCTGCCTGCGAGCTGGGACACGGGGCCAATGAATGTAGAAGCCACTTCACTCGGTGCCATTTTTCAGATTTTATTGGTGATCATGTTGACATTGTACCAAGCTCCAGTAGGCACATGCCCCTCTCTGCTGGCATCATTCTTACACATCCCCTAGGTCAACATCTACAGCTGAGAAGTGTAGCTAATCCATACCCTATTCCGGAGTAGGAATATTTGCTCGGATAAAATTCAAATGTTCTTACCATTCAGTGCATACTGCCACACACAACAAACTGCTGTGTGGAATGCCATTGTTCATTACGACAAACAAGGATGAAAATGCCTAGACTTCCAGTTCTCCACCCTAGGGCACATGGTGTCAGAATGACTCTAGGGAGCTGGACTGACTGACATTAATGAGCTCGCTGTGTATTGCCATTGTATTGCTAGGATACAGTACATCATGGGCATGACAACTCTGTGCTATAGTGTTCTCCAGCAACATCCTTCCTGCTGGAGACAGCAGATGATGGGTGGGAGAGGGAGGAGAGAGGGTAACCAGTTGCCTACTGGGGCAGGGCTCTTAAAAGTGGTTAGGCTGGAAAGCCTGTCCCAACTTTAGCGCCTAATAAAGACTCCGTTTGGTGATTTCCATTGAAGAAATTCTGACATCATTAACGACCTGCAGTTTGGTAATAGCCGAGAGCTGTTTCTGCCGATGCTTGTACTGGAGGATTTTGTTTTCATCAATGGAAACATGGAAATAGTCTGGGTCAGAGTAGATTTCAATCTGAAAGAGAGAGAGTGAGAGTTAGGATCTCCAGGTTTTGGTCTGAAACATCACTGGAGAAGCTGATCCAGCACAAATGAAAGCATGTCTGATCTGTGGTCAGTGACAAACCTCTAGGACACTGATGGGTGTGCTAGCCACCTTCCAGTCAGGCTAACTAAGGGAACAATTAAAACACCTCTTTGTTTAGTGGTAGCTGAAACCACGGCCCAGAGACTAGACTGAATGCAAACACAGGGGCTTTGGGTTCATTGGTGGAGATGGGAAATGGCAAAGCAGAGTAACTACCATTCATTTGGCATCCAGGGAGTGTGCAAAACCAATGTAGCTTATACCAGCGGTTCTCAACCAAAGGTAGGCGTACCCCTGGGGGTGTGCAGAGGTCTTCCAGGGGGTACGTCAACTCGTCTAGATAGCTGCCTAGTTTTACAACAGGCAACGTAAAAAGCACTAGCAAAATCAGTACAAACTAAAATGTCACACAGTATATATTCCGTGAATGTAAGTACAATATTGATATTCCAATAGATTTATTTTATAATTATATGGTAAAATGAGAAAGTCAGCCATTTTTCAGTAATAGTGTGCTGTCACTTTTGCATTTTTATGCCTGATTTTGTAAGCAAGTAGTTTTTAACTGAGGTGACAGTTGGGGGTCCGCAAGACAAACCAGCCTCCTGAAAGGGTTACAGTCATCTGGGAAGGTTGAGAAGCACTGGCTAACACTGATTTTTGGTGTTGTGAGGGGATAAATCAGGTCTGGAGTAAGTGGGTCCAGTTCCCAATAGGCTTTGTGGGTATAATTTAAAGTGTGTGTGTGAAGGGGGGCATGCTTTTTCTTACACCCTCTTTTAATTGATTTTCCTGCTAATCACACATACCCTTAATCCTCCCACTTGCTTTGTGCATTACAGTTGCTTTGCACAGCCCCTATATGGCATGGCAGTGCAAGTCACACCACTTAACCACTTACAGCTCTTTATAGTCATCTTAGAACTGATGTGTAGTTTACCTCACCATTTACATCCCTGCTAAACTGATTGCCCAGGGAGTTACACCTGCATCATTACTCCATGCTGGATATGGCCCAGAGTGCTAAAGAGATCAAATTTCTGTTCTTTATTTTGTCATTGGAGTTAATGAAGTCAGTGAAGTTACTCCAGGTTTACAACAGGGTGACTGAGCAGAACTGTGCATTGAGGGAAGGATTGAATGATTTGTACTGCTGGTGCCAACTACAGGGCTGGCAGTCATGTCTCTCTCCCAGCAGGGAGTGTCCCCAGAAGATTTGTGGGTTGATATTGAATTACCTGGAAAGGTTCCTTTGCTTTTAGGGGGAAGGTGTCAGTTACTTCTTCCGGCCCCCAGCGGCTGGAGAGGAAGGAGTTGCAGATGATTTTGGAGTCAGAGAAGCGAGGGTTAAAGTGGAAAGCGATTTGGTCTCCTGCATTGCAGAGGAAATTAATTTCAAACCTAAAAAACAAGAGAAATCAGTGATTCAAACCCATGAAGCCTGGCAGCTGGGTCCCATGAGACACCATGATGCTCTGAAAAATGGCTGCAAATAATGCTCTTACATATTTGCACTGGAGCTTGTTTCGCCTTTAACTATCACACTCCAGCCAGGACACAGCCCCTCTGGGTATGATGCCTCGAACTATGAACGAAAAAAAACCCCAAGTCAGTGATACTCCGCAACGAAGAGAGACAAGGTGGGGGAGGTAATATTTTTTATTGGACCAACTTCTGTGGGTGAGAGAGACCAGCTTTTCAGCAATAAAGAAACGTATCTCAGCTTTCTCCCCTGCCCTCTCTCTCCTTCCCCATTCCCTCCACAGCTTATCACTGAGTCATTTTTCATCCCCCCTCTTTCCCATCTTCTCTTCCTCTTTTCCCTTGTCTTCCTCTTCCTCTCTCCCCTCCACCTCTTTGTCACTCAGCAACGCCACAAAATAAGCATAAACCAGCTCAGCCTTTCCTGCTCTCAGAATTCCCCTTTCTCTCCAGCCCAGCCCAGCCCAGCTCTTTATACAAGTGGTTTTGGGGTGGCAAATCCCATTTTATCCGCTGATAGCTCAGAAATCACTGCTCTGCATCAACTGGCAGTTGCTGCAAAAAACCTGCATAAAGTCCCTGTTTGCTATGAAATCAAGGACAACCTTCTTCCCCGCCTCACCCTCAACAGTGCAAAATCTGCCAGGTCCTGAGCATGAGACTGTGAGGTGCTTTGAGGGATGGTTGGAATGGCAGGAACTGATCAGAGGGGAATAGTGAATCATAGACATGTCAGGCTAGAAGGGCTGTCAAGAGTCACCTAGTCCAGCCCTCCATATTAAGGCAGGATTAAGTATACCTAGCCCATCCCAGACGGATGTTTGTCTAGCCTCTTCTTAAAAGCCTCCACTAAGGAAGATTCCACAGCCTCTCACCTGGTCCTGTGCTTAACTTTCCTTATAATTAGAAAGTTTTTCCTAATTATCCAACCTGTGCTGCAAACTAAGTCGATTGCTTCTTTTCCTGTCCTTGGTGGACATGGAGAACAACTGATGACCATCCTCTTTATAACAATCTTTTACATATTTGAAGACCGTTCCCCTCCCAGCCTTCCCTTCCCTAGACTAAAGGTGCCCAGTTCTTTCAGCCTTTCCTCAGAGGTCATATTTTCCAAACCTCTTATCGTTTTTGTGGCTCTTCACTGGACTCTCTCCTGTTTGTTCACAGCTTCCTTCAAGTCAGTGGAACATGGGCAGCTGGATAAGGGCCACCTCAGTCACTGTTACATACCTCATGCTTTCCAGGTTGGGATCTTTGTCCAGTCGCAGGGGTTAAACTTGTGTAAAAGACGGAGAGAGCAGGTTCGTTTCTCAATAATTCATGTGTCTGTTGAATAACCCATTTTTCATAAGAAATGCTTGACATTTCCTCCCTTTTCTGATGCTCTTATGAGCCGACTGTCTCTCCTGTGCTTCACACAACAGCAGCACCATTGAAATGCACCCAGCTCTACTAAGGGTGGAAGGCAGGAGGAAAGGGGCCCACATCTCAGCGCAACACAATGGGAAAAAGAGGAATTCTGGCTATGAAAAATTAGTCAAGCTGCCGTTCTTATGGAAAATACCCTGGGATCTCTCATGTCCATGCTGAGCAGATGGAACTTGAGATGTCACAGTTTCCCCAGTGAGATCCTCACCCACTGAACTGCTTGGGGCTCAGCGTACCTTCCTCATAAGGATTTGGAACAGGGAGCTGAAGTAAGTGATGAATTCATCTGAAACAGCTCTCTCTCTTCCCCATACTCCCCTGGGAATGACACCTGCTTCCCTTCATTAGCGGTATGCCCACTCTACCCCCAACTGACCATCTGTGTTTGCAAAGCGCCCAGCACAAAGGGGTCTTGGTCCATGACTGGAGGTCCTAGGTGCTACCACAGCACAAATAATAAATAATAATAATAAAATCTCATGGTCCCTCCTCGCCCCCCCCCCCCCACACACACTGCACGATGCTCATCCCCATCACTGGGAGAAATCACTCCTGGTTTTGGCAGACACTCTGATGCTCTGCTCCAGTCCCAGTTTTCACTCCCAGTCATGTAGAACACACAGTCTCTCTCCCTCCGGGGCTTCACTCATCCAGTCTTTTACTCTGCCACTGGAGTCCATTCAAACCATGCTTAGCATCCCCCAGACCCACACATCCTTAGGGCAGGAGCTGAGATGTAATCATCTCAGACAGCTCCTCTGTTAATCTCCAGCCTCCTGTTTGGCTACTTCTAAGGACGGAGCCCACTAAACACTTCCCCGCCATTCTCATGCTGCTGTTTGGCCCCCCACACACAGCGGATATAATGCTACTCACACATTTTGCCCCCTTAAAAACACCTGGGTCATGCAAAGCTGATTGTAAGGTGTAAACGGGGTGGAAGTCATGCTGGATACCCAGTCTGGGCTTCACTTGGCTCTCACCCCTACAGTCACTACAGCACATACAGCGAAACCTGCCTCACAACAGCAACTCCCTCTCTGCTACTGGGTGTCCCGAGAGAGATTATTTTAACCTACAAAAGAAAGACCCCTGCTCAGGTCGCTCCACTAGACGCTGGGCCAGATTCTGATCTCAGCACAACACTGTAATCCTGGAATAACTGCAGTGAAATCAGTGGTGTTAGTCTGGATTTACACCAGTGTAACTGAGACCACAATCTGGCCAGCTGCCCTAAAACATCCTTCTGTACTCGATTACAACAGAGATACATTTTGGGGCTCATTACTGAAACAGAAGAGCAGCCCCATAAGCAGAACTCCCATGTACCTGTAGGTTTTTGGCTTTGCTCTGGCCAGATTTCTGGGTTTTCTCCCCAGCTGCAATCCTCTTTCTTTATCTATCCTGTGCTTGAATTACCAGAACCCCAAACGCTGACCACCAGCTTGAGCTGGTGAGTTATGCCAGATGCTCGTCCCTCTCCCTTACCCGCAGTGCCATGCTGCTCGCCTGCCTTTCCACTGTCAGACCGACCCACGGGGGGATGTGCAGCCAGCAAGGCCTGATATAAGGGCTGTTGACCACGTGTGTGTGTGTGGGGGGAATTATCAGAGACAGAGGAGTAAGCTAGCCTCCTGACCCTTGGTGGGAGAAGAAGAATGGAACAATCCACTCCCTGCCTGCCTTGCAAAGTCAGACTGTTCATTCTCTCAGCACTAATCCAGACCTTGTGTTCTCACTAACAATGGCAACAGCAACAAAATAATCCAGAATGGTGACGTGGTGGCATCATTTTATTATAGTGTAGAAAGTTTGAATTGCAATCCCAGATAACACCTGGTCTTTACTGCACTAGGCCTCCCTCTGGTTAGGGTGGGTTTCCTGACAGGGAAATGGCTGAGAAGAAATCCCTATGGGTTAATCCCCTGGGAGATTCTTCCACAGGCTAGGACAAGACTCCTGGGGAGAAAGAGGTGACTGGGGAGAGTAACCTCCGGGGTGGGGGGGAGTTTGATTATACTGGTGGTCTATGACCTGGGCAGGAGTGGACTGCAGAGGGAGACATGACTGGGGAGAATATTAGCCTTCTTGGTTCACATAGCTACTCTGGGAAAAAAAGCCTCTTTCCCCTCCTCTGTGTTGCCCCCGCCAGAGGGTGATGATTTCTGTGTATACGGGAGGAATTTTGCCCACTTGTTTTTCTTTCATTCTTTGTCATTTGTAATCCTGTCTAGAATCAGCTGATTCAAGCTCTGTCACTTTTCCCCGACAAAGCCTGGATTGTCAGCAGCGCATTAGGATTTAACACGCTGCTGATAACAGCACATTGCATCGACCCCTCTCTTCGCACAGTACAATCCATGTATTTGGGGGCTGAGCAGATATTTCCCAGAGCTGAAAGGCACCAAGCAAAGGGCAGCAATGAAATGAAAACTGAGAGTCGCCATAGAGATTGGTGTAAGAGTGTTGTTGGCTGCGAGGGGCTGTCACGGCAATTCCAATTCTGCCTCTCACAGCAGGGGTCACATAGAGAATGGTGCAGCAGCATGAGTGTGTGTGTGTATGGGAGAATGAGCTATTCCTATCGCCACCTCCCCCAGCAGGGGTCGCTGCAGAGCAGCCTTCCTCTGCATGTGGAATGCATCACTCTGCAGGGGAGCGAAGAGTGGCAGTGCACTCTTTCCCCATGCTGCCCTCCTAAGCCAGTGGGTTGAACGGGGGCGCAACTGGCTTCCTTTTCCTGGGGTGCCGGGCGGGCTCAGCTTTCCAGTGTTCTGGAAATGCGGCTGTGGGGGACGGCGCAGAAGTGCGGGGGGACTCGTAACAGTTTGAGTATTGCACAGCACTGCTGCAGAGCACTGGTTGTGGGGGAATCCCTTGGCTGCTGCAGTGGGGCAGGAACAGTTTTTATAGTTGGGGGTGCTGAAGGCAGAAGCCATGTATTTGGGGTGTTGTTATTACTTCAACAAGGGGGTGTGGCAGCACCCCTGCGCTGTTGTAATGTCAGTTTCTCTCAGCTGGAAGCATGGGGAGGAGTTGCCTATTTAATATACATCTCCAGATGAATTAACTTGAGCCAGGGAATACCTCTACACCTTCCAAAGACAGAATTTCAGGATAAGACTGCCTCCATGACCCCACAAACACAGGTACGCCTCTGTCTATAAGGTGATTAGGTTGTCATGTATCACAGCTGCATATTGCAGGGTTTTTTAAGTGACTGCATAAATGTACTCCTGAATCTAAACTTACAACATAAGCTCTTGTGGTTGCAACAACAACTGAAAATGTGATCAGAAGGTACTAGACGCAGTGACACTAATAATAATACCTGGCTCTTATATAGCACGTTTCATCAGTAGATTTCAAAGTCCTTTACAAAGGAGGTCAGTCTCATTATCCCTGTTTTACAGAAGGGGAAACTGAGGCAACAAGACGTAGGTACCCAGCAGTAGAGCTGGGAATAAATACCAGTTCTCCTCAGTCCCAGTCCAGTGCTCTGTCCACTAGGCCACAGTGCTTCCCCCATTACAGTATACTGCCTGATATCTGCCTGAGTCTGCAGCCAGCCTGAAACAATAGCTCTGAGAGAAGTGTGAACTGCTTCTGTTCACTTCAGCATGACTATTAACTCTAAAGTTTAACAATATTTAATGTCAGCATTAAATATTTCACCAGTGATCCTTCAAGCACAGCGAACTGATTATCCATCATTGCAGATGTAGCACTGGCACATACTGGGGGGTTCCGTGAGGCAGCTGGTTGCTATCAAAGGTAGTTTTCTACCTTTCTTGCTCCATTAGAGTCTGGAGTTTGATTTCATGACAGTGACATCTTTCTCAGTGGTTTTCTCAGGTGTCATCCATTGTCCTCCTCTTGTCTGTCTTCCACCAGGAGGTATCCAGTCAAGGACTTTTCTAGGAATACAGTTTTTTGATACCATACACTCTGCCCAAACCTCTTCAGCCTTCTTTCTCAAATCATTGTCTCTACAGTCTGTTGACCAATCCTTTGTAACACATCATCGTGGGTTACTTTGTCTCACCAGCGGATACAAGTATTCTGTGCATTTGCCTGAGCCTGACCACACTGAAGCCACCGAGTGCCTTTGAAAATCCCACCAGATATGCATAGCTGTGCTAAAAGGTGACTGCAGAGAGGAAAGATCATCTATCACTATCTGAAAGGTGTAAACACTCAGAATGGGGAGAGAATACCAAGAGTGCTGGAAGCTGGGAAAGCTCAGAGCAGGGGGTTGGAATAGGGAAGGGAAGTTCTTGGGTGAATAGCAGGAAAGCTTCCTGACCATGAGTTCTATTAGACTGTGGCATAATCTCCCAAAGAAAATGATGGTAAAGGTGCCCGGATTTGGGATTTTTTTAGATTAGACTGAAAAAGAGACGAGGATAATGCGTTGTATGGAGAGTGGGACTGAGTGATCTGATCGGTCTTTTCCATCTGTAATTATGAGTCCATGATTTTATCAACCTGCTTTGCTGCCTACAAATAAGTACAGAAACACCTTCAGTCAGAGAAACACATGTCTGAAGAGAAGTGTGGAAGAGACGAGATTGGTCCTGGGACAACACGGCTACAACAACGCTACAAAGAACTGTGGAAGATATGGATGTAGTCAGACATCTTTATTCAACCGTCTCCATTCACCTCACCGTTAGGCGGCCGTGAGAAACACACACATTGTGACAGGCCACTTCCAATAAACAGATGTGCTGGAGCAGTAATACCAGTTCTGTGCTACAGGTGGCAGCATCGGGCAACACAATAGAGGCAGGAATCTGAGACCGCTTCAGGGGAGTCATGAGACAAAGCTCAAAGTATAAAAGACAATGCTATACTGGTTACCAAATTCAGACCCTGTCCCCTCCTCGCAGCCTGTGAACTGGCCCTTTGCTATTGACGCTGTGTTCACTGTGCCGAATCCTCAGCTACAGGGAGTTCAGAATAATTCCTTACCGGTTTCCAGAAGAGGCACTGGACTATACACTCGATAAGATTCACTCTTTGTCCTGCTTTCCCACTGGCTGTGACTTACAGGTCTCATTCCAAAATGTCCCTGCTTGTCCCTTCCCCATCTGGTTCTCCTGTGAAAAGGCCAGACTAAAAACAAAGGAAGCCATTGGGCTGGGTTTTAGCAGAGCCTGTTTTAGGGGCAATGGAAGGGTCTAAGGTGGAAACAGATCTCTTTCTACATATGGAGGCACCATATTTATGTCTCATCACAGCCATATGGGCACCACACCTCTTTTTCTGCACAGAGCCCCCAGCTGTTGCAGCCTCTTTTTGGAATCAGAGTCCTTTATAAATACCTGCTTCGATGACAAGCAAAAGCCTGTCTTGGAAGGATCAAATCCCAACCTAGTTCTGGCACACAAACCATGGGCACGCGGGAGCTCCCGCCACAGAGGGTAGCTTTGCCAATTCTGGCATTTTCCATTTAATTTCTTACTGTTGCACTAGAAGCTCTGTGAGGGCTGGAAATGGCGGGAGAGCTGGCACAGATGGCCCATTGGGACTGTAACCCAATGTGTCCTCTATGCTTGTTCTGAGCAGGGTTAAAGGGCATGGGAGTTACAACATGGAGTGGGATTATGCTAGTGCGCTCACCATTGTTGCCCCAGCGCACGAGGAGTAGCAACAGTGGGAAATTGGGAGTCAACACATCCACGGAGTTGCAGCCTAAACGGATTTTTGGGCGCCCAGCTTGAGACACCTTGAAGGGGCCTGAAAGGCAGAGGGTGGGTGATTCAGCACTTACTGCCCAGCAGGCCCCACGTTGTGCGACAAGTTGAGTGGAAGAAAAGGCTTCTGTTGTTCTGAAGGCAAACGGCTGCTGTGAGTGATGTGTCCTGGGGAAGAAAGCAAACACCATTCACCTGACATGGAAAAGATGCTTAACCAGAGACCAGTTTGACAGGTGTGCCTTTATTTACTTACCTGTATTCTTCCTTCTGTGTCCCTATGCACAACTGATCTTAGCAACTGTTTGTTTAGCCACTAGGGGAGGAGAATGTAAATATGTTTAAAGGCTCTGTGGATGGAGGGATGAGGGTACCAGGTGGTTAGCTTGGAACGTCTTAAAGCTTCCTGCACTGTCTCCAAGGACACCGAGTGTGTATCACATGAGTACAGGAAAGCCTACCACAGTCCCCATCACACAAGTTTATACTGCATAGCCATATCAATATATTAACACTGATCATTATTAATAATACTTTAATGAAGCACCCTGACTCCCTAAGTGCCTTATTTGAGGGCATGCACATTATTAAGATCTTACTTTATGTATCTTATTTGGGGCTCTGTGCAACAGGATGGTCACACATACAACTGAGTAAAACTGGAATAAAAAAATCACTCTGCATGCTACTCCTATGCAGGTATTCATGCAGCATGGCCTGGTTCATCAGCTGCTGAAGTGGGTCACAGGGGAACTCTGTTCTGTTCCTAGCTCTGCCATTCTTCTACTGCGTGATCACTAGCAAGTCAGTTTGCCTCTCTTTCACTTCCCTGTCTTGGTCTGTCTTGTCCCTTTAGTTTGCAAGCTCCTCAGGGCAGGGATTGTATCATCCTATGTGCTTACACAACGCCTAACGCAATGGGGCCTTGGGCTAAGTTGGGATTCTAGGCATTACCCTAATGCAAATAATATTAGTAATGAAAATACTGCACAGAGCTAATGCCCATTCGCTCCAAGGGAAAGACTCCTATTGGCTTTGGTGGGATTTGGATCAGCCCCTTAGTGTGCAAAGGTCTCTCTCTCTCTTCAAATGAGACAGATTGTTGCCATAATTAAGATGCAGACCAGTAGAATCCCAGAAAAATCGTGCATCGTGCAACGTAGCAAGAGAAACGGCAAGAGTCAACACCCACAGGCACGCCCTGAATCTGTCAGGCTTCATATGAAAAGATATTGATGGAGTTTCAAATGCATTGTTAAAGTGTCCACTTTGTCATAGTCCACAAGGGGCAGCCAAACCATGGGAAATTGCTTCATCACTTGAGGTTTTGCTCATTTGTTTTGTCAGCGTTTCCATTATTTAGGCTGTCATCACAGTGTCCCACATCGTTCTCAGTTAGGCAACAACAGCCGGGGGCTCTCTTTTCCCCCCAGGCTCATCCAGGCTGCATCTTTGCTGGAGTCGCTGACTGTGAAGTTCCGTTTGGATTGGAAGGAAGAAAGACTGTTTCCAGACAAGTGACTGGGGGTCAGAGGGTACGTGTATGAAGCAATAAAAACCAGTGGCACAGAGCCTCAGAGCCCAGGTCAATTGACTCCGGCTTTCAGGGTTCAGGTTGCAAGACTAAAAATTGCCGTGTAGACATTCAGACTTGGGCTGGAGCCTGGCTTCTGAGGCCCACCCCCGGCACAGGGTTTCACAGCCCGGGCCCCAGCCTGCGCCCAAACATCTGCACTGCAATTTTTAGCCCAGCAGCCGGAGCCCCACAAGCCTGAATCAGCCGGGGCCCACTGAAGTGAAATGATAAAACTCCCCTTCACTGACCAGGATCTGTGTTTTAAAATGCTTTGAGATCCTTGAATGGAAGGAGCTAGAGAAATACAAAGTGTTTCTCTTTTAAGACAAGCTGCCCCTTAAAGGAAGACCATACCACTCAACCCCCCATGGGGCAGATTAGGAAATGTTACTCTGGGAGTTTGGCTTATGATTTGGGATTAATATATTCTCATATGGGGATTCCCCCTAAAGGTGAGTAAAGTGACCCTCCTACCTCATCCCTACCAACACGTCAGTGTGACGGCCACTCTCATGGTCAACACACTGGGACTTCTGGAGCTAAAAGCATCAGCTGTTACAGCTTGAGCTAAAGTGCCATGACTCTGCAGCTGGGGCTGCAACAATTCATATCTTCTGCAGACCAGCACAGATGGGACCTGTTCCATGAATGCTCTAGTCGATGGGTTACATCAGTGATATAAATTATCTGCTTACAGTTTCTTAAGAGGTGAGGCCCTTTGGAACACCAGTGATTCTCCTTCTAGTTACACAGGGGGAGGATGTTAGAGGGGCATCTCTTTATCAAGGGATCTCTCATCATTTCACACAAGTAGGTGTAGGTTCTATTCCCAATTTGGGTGACTCCTTGCATAATCTGGAAATCACTCCTCTAGATCCGAGGGTTTGGAGCATCACCATTACTGCTGCTCCTGAAATCCTTTTGCATCCTGGTGGCTCAATGTGTTAGGTTTGAGCTGGAGAAAAGTCAACAGTGGGACTGGGATGGAATGACATTTATTGCAAAGGGTTTCTATAGCCAGTAGTTGATCATCCTGAAATAATTGCCTTATTACATGCAGACCTGATTTCTCCTGCTGCTCGGAGATACTTTCCTAGAGAGGTATTTATTTGTGTCTTTCCTAACTAGGGTTAACAGAGACGTCTCAGGGCTGGCTTTGGCCCTTGCCATGTTCCTGAGGCTGAACGTGGGTGTCACTGGCTTAGAGCTAAAACAATAAAGATCCTGGGAAAAGAAGGGAGACCATGTGGGAATTCACCCTGTTCACTATTTATCCAGGGTCTCCGTGATACCTGGCTACCAGGGCAGGTAATTGGGTTCCCACTGGTATGTAGCCAGAGTTAGTCGATAGGTCCTGCCCCCTCAGGATAAGGCACCCCACAACTCCTAATGTATTTAGCATGTGAGAGACTATATTGAATGTGGGGGGATCTGCAGCCCTTAGTAGCTAATCCTGTTTTTCACCCCCACCTAAAAGGCAAAGGGACATGTTTCCAGAGGGGCCGTGGCTTGGCCTCCAGTTTTGCTCCTGCAATCAGCTGTGGGTACAAATAATGGCATGTCAATGTCTAGAGAACCTGATCTGCTGCAGCTTTTGTGTAATTTACCTTGAACATGGAAACCGCTCCAAAGAACTTGATTTTCCACAGGGCGCCAGGCATAAGGGTGTTGTGGGCACTAAACTCCACCCTTTCAAGGGTTCGATTCGTCTACGGTCCGGTCCCTGTTTGGTCACAGTAGTGAATACATTGCACCTGCCTCGTCTCCGAGTCAAGTGGGTTTAGGGTGAAGCAGGAAGTCAGAAGGTGGGAAGAATAAGTGACCAGAGCACGTGATCGTGGGTTCAAGTATTCATGAATGAAGTGCTGTTGTACTGGAACTGGCTGGTGTATTTTGGGTGGCAGGATCCACCCCCCCACCCGCACCCCACCTCGCCACTCAGCAAAGATCATTCTGAAGGTTATTAGATGGAAAGTGTCATCTGTAACTTCTGTAACTTCAGGATTTCTGAAGTTACAGATGACTAAGCCAGTGCTGTTTTCCTACCAGCTGTTCTCATTACTCCGGGGAGCTGTAAGAACCTGTAGTGTAAGGTGGGACACAGCTTTCAGTGATTCAGCAGCTGGGAATGAGAACAATAAGAAAGGCAAGTGGAAAATACAGAGTGCTCAAGTGAGACATAATCCACTTGGAGCATTCTCTTACAACCTCTTCCCATCTGAGCACACTGTCCCACATGGGGAGGGGGCTGTCTCTGTACCTTGACACACTGGCAAGGGGTGTTCTTCAGGACAGCATCTAGTACAGCCCCAAAGTCCAGAGTGCCCTCTTTCCTCCATTGAGGTGAGGGGCATTATCCCCACCCTTTTGACCCCAGTGGTGTTGTCTCATGAGGATGGGGGTGTATCAGCACCTTTCTCTCCTTCCATGGTATGCTTCTGCTTCCTGCTTCTTCCCCCACAGAGCCCTGCTTTCAGCTAGTAGCTGTTCTCTAGGCTCCGTTCCTCTGTGAGTCTGCAGCCAGAGGGGCCTCTTCATTTCTAGTGGAATGGGGCTGGGATGTCAATGGCTGAGTATCCGCTTGAAACCCAGTGAGTTAGAACATGAGTTCCCAAACAGAGCAGGTTCCCAGGCCCTCTTACCTTGACTATGTCATTGAGGTTCCAGAGAGGGAGGATGGCCCAGTGGTGAGAGTGCTAGCCTAGGGAATGGGAGGACATGTGTTTGAGTCCCTGATCTGCCATAGACTTCTTAAGTAAGTCACTTAGCCTCTTTGTGCCTCAGTTCCCCATCTGTAAAATGTGGATAAATGACTGCCCTGCCTTGGAGGGGTGTTGTGAGGAGACATACATTTCACCAAAGATTGCGTGGTGCTCAGATACCACTGTAAAGGGGACATCTAAGTACCTTAGATAGGGAAATCTGTTCCTAGAGCAGCTGGTTATTGACCTATCTGTTGCATCAGGGGGTTGTGATCACACTGTCCTTCAAATATCACTAAAGTGTGTGTGTGTTGGAGGGACACTGGCTAGATGGGAGGGGGAGCTCTGGTATAGCTGAGAACAACTTCTCTACAGCATTGGTTCTGGGTCAGATCCAAAAGGGAGAGATGGGGAAAAGACCTTGAGAGGCTTCCACCATTTGAAGCTGATCACTTGTGTGAACAACTAGTTCACAAAGTTTCCAGCATCATTAAATCAGAAGCCAGCCTCATCCTAAGCCTGACGGGCCTTTCCCACACATCCCAACATGCAAATGGTCTTTACCTAGCAGAAAGGTGTGTGAGCCCTGGCTGCTGCTGACATAACACACTCCAGCAAACAGTCAGAGCTGCTGGCAAGGTCTGTCATTCCAACAAAGCCATTCTCACCGACCTGCCTCCTGCATGGAGACCAGGATGTGTGGTTTTGCCTTGGGGCAGATCAACGGTAGATAGTCCTGGGATACAATAGGATGTGGTTCAGGTTATGGACTTGTTAGTAGTGCTGATGATGACAGAGGCATGAGCCCCGCCCTGGCGAGATCTGAAGAACAAAGGAGCTCAGTGACATCAAGGGCTTACAGAGCTCAGCAGAGGATGAGCTCCAGTCCCTGGAAGAGAAAAGCATCTAGGAACTAAGCAATAAGCCGCTGCTTGGCTACTGGCGCATACTGTAGATGGTTTTTGCAACATCAGCCTTAGATTTTGCTGCAACTGAGTTTGGGAACCAATCCTTCTCCAGAAGGTCCATACCCCATTCCTTCTTCCCCATGTCCCCACCCATAGCACTACCTCTGATTCCCTGTGTGATCCCACCCACAGGCTGCAATAGACGTTACGGGCTGGATTCCAATGCAACAGTGGCCTCTTTAATCAGCTGTGGTGGTGTCAAGGGACCACAATGGCCCCAGGGGAATTTTCCTGCCACTGCTGTGGCATAGAGTCACCATATGCAACCCTACGCTTCATCCCGTTCACTGCCCCTCGTGCAAGGAAGGAGCTGGAGGTGAAATAGTTGGAGTATTTTTTGCTGCAGCTATTTTGGGTGTCGATTAACCCAGAGCCAGCCTGGAATAAGGCTGCCATAAATTGGAGCAGCCCTTGGGGGTTGCTCTGATTTACATCAGCCCCTGGGGGTTGCTTCGACTCACCCCAGGAACTGCTCCAGCCCGCAGAAGGAATCCAGGAGGTACAAAGATGGCCCAGCACAAAATGAGGCCTGAGAGGTACAGTTTAGAATCAGACCCACCCTTTCCTAAACCCCGTGCTCCTCATCCCCTGTAAAGTGATGCTTTGGCTGCACCTGCTGACTCTCCTGGGAGGTGTGGGGTTGATGAAGGGTTACCAAAGCCATGGAGACTCACAAGCACGTGAGAGGGGAACTGCAGGCGACCTCTGTGCCTGTGAGAGCATAGAGGTAGCAGCACGGAGCCACATGGGAGCTGGAAGCTTGGTGGGATGATGCAAGTGTCACGCTGCACAGGGCTCTGTGAAACCTAGGGCAGGCACTAGTATTGGGAGTTACATGCCTTCAAACCAGGCCAGCCATAAGCAACTAGCAAAACAGATGGCCACCCAGTCAGGGACCCCTCATTTGGGAGTTCTGTATCCCATCCAGGTTCTGCCGTTTACTGGCCAGCTTTACCTCCTTCTCAGTTATTGGCATCTGAGCATAGCAGGCAAAAACTCACCATCAGACACCCTCCACCCCTTGGCAGTAAGACCAATGCACGGAGAGGTAAATCATGGCCTAATTTTTCTTTCCCAGCAGCTCCAACCCTGCCCTTGCCAGAGGCCCCATATTGTAAGAGGCTGGCCCTGTTACACCACTCAAGGTGCATCAGTAGCCATGTGACACCTCCCGCTACCCCAATTAAAGACATACTTGACCCAGGGCATGAAACCCAAACGCCCTGGGACTTTGGGGAGGGTCAGATTCAGCTTCTCCACTCAGGTAACTTCTGCAGCAGGTTTGGAGACTTTATATCTATAAACAGTTGCTCGGGAGAGACGTGGCACTGACCTTTTTAGGGCGGATGGGGCTTCAGTTTTTTATTTTTTGTTTTTGGTTGACAAAGAACAAAACTGGAAAAATGAAAAAGTTAGCAAAGATCTCCTTTTATTTAGGGAACTGAATTCACATGTTTCCTGGTGTGCCCTGGGTGACTCACCATGAGGTGACTCAGCACTGCCTTATTAAAATTCAACTTCTCAAATCCTGGCGCAAGGGTGGGTCATTTTATCTTGAAAGACAAAGCTCCTTAGTGGATGGCAACCCAGACATTTTCCGCATTTTGTGCAAGCTAAAAGATTCCTCGAGTCAAAGGCCTGGCACTGGGGCTCTGGCTGAGCTGCAGCCACCTGTCCGCCTCTGATCATTCTTCCCAGAGTTTAAAAACATCTGGAACACACTGTTTTTCCCACGTGTGTTCAACAATTTTAATCTCTGTTGGTCCAGCATAGGACTCTCCGCTCTTTTCTGAGTATTGTTATTTATTTATTTATTTGCATTGCATAAGCACCTTGGAGTATTTTGGGTTATTTATTTTCTTGATGATTTTTATGGCTAGAGATGGGCCCAAGCCACAAAGCCTAGCTGTGAACGTCTCTAGAGTTTGGTGGTGTTTGGATCCAGGGTGTTATTCAGGTCTCTCTCACTTTCTGGCTTTTGACTGCATTGTTTTTGATATGGCTGTGCAGCACCCAAGCACTGTGGCTGGGGGTGGTGGCAAAAAGGGGTGTTTTATAAATCAACCACTTATTAGACCAGGATTTCAGACAGAAAGGAAGCAATGGAAACTGGGAGGAAATAGGACAGTTCAGAGGCAAGTTCAGGATGTGGATGTCTGAGACTAGCTCAGTAAGGGGCCACAAACTGATTCCATCAGAGGCAATCAAAATCCCAGCTCTGGGAATCTGTGTTTGCATCAAGCAGGAATGGATACGCTGCTGTGTATAATCTGTGAGCCATGACTCAAGCCCCTGCTCTGTACTTGCTACATTTTAGTTATGCTCAAAAATAAACAAGTCAAAAGAACCTCCTGGTGCTAGATTCTGCAGTTCCAGCTGTTTGGCTTTCACTTGGCTACACCACCAGTACACACCTGTGACCCTCTGTTCCATCCCTTGTCTCCTTGCACAGAGATGTGGCTGATGGGACAGGGTTTGGATTGTTCAAACAGCTCCAGCAATTAGAGCTTTCTCCTCCAGTGGGAGCTAGTTCTTCTATTTCCAGAGGGAAAAGCACAAGGTGGGCTGTGAGATTCACAAAACCCAGGCCCTGGCTATTTAAAAGAAAAAGGACCCTATTATAGTCCCTATTTTGCATGCATAGGGTAGCTTCAATCAATTGCCCCTTCACTAGAGCTTCTTACTCCTTTGGATGTTGCAGTCTCTCCTCTTACCCCTCTCTCCCCACGTTCACCACATTGTGGTTTACTCAGGGGGGAGGTTGAAGCCCAGAATTTTCAAGGCCATTATGAATGTGGCTCCCTAGCCCACCAGGGGACGCTGAAGTTAAGCGCGGCCATCACCCTTCTTGTGGGGGATCAAGCCTGTTACTTCTGCTAGAGCACATCTGCTGTCCTCCAGGCCAGGCTGATACCTGGGATTCTAACCCAGGAATGCCTGGGGCAGTCCCTGGAAAAAGAGTGTGAGTGAAATCCTGGCCTGAAAGCAATGGCAAGGCTCTGTATGTTCTCTTTGGCCCCTAAGAACCTTTTTCTTGCTTGTATGTGCTGCCTGCACTCCCCATCTCTTCTGTTTTGTGTTTTAGGCAGATTTCAGCCTGGGGATGGGTTCCAGGCTCCCAGGGTTTGGCTGTGTTCTTCATAGCCTCTTGTTTTCTTTTCTTTTTTTAAAATTGGGCTTCTTTAAGGCATTTTTCTGGAGCTTTTACTGAATAGCAAAGGGGTTTCCAAAACATCTGGAACAGCTCATGGAGCTGGAGTGGGATCTGTTCCTTCCGGTGGAAGCAGGGCCTGAGCTGGGTTAATGCGCTAGTCCATCGCCTTTGGAGACCTAAGTTCAAAGCCTGGCTCAGCTCACATATGAAATGGGTTTGAAGATTCCATGCTACTCCCAGGGGCCATTTGTCCATGTGACAAAACCACCGCCCAACTTAGTATGATTGGCAGTCTCTGCTCCCCAGATGCCTGGCCTGGAACAGCTGTGCAGCTGTAAGACAAGACTAAAGTGCACAGCCCTGCGGTGGATGAGGACTGCAACAGCAGGAGATTCTACAGGTTAGGATCCAGGTGCTTTGGCAGAGTTCTGTGAAAAGCTTGGAGAGCATCTATCTTATACCATACTTGGCTCTAACGAACACTAAGTCATGTTCACACCTGTATGTGGAGTTGGGCTGTAAATGGCAGGGTGGAGGCTTTGGTGTCCTAGATCCAGGGGCTGCTCCCATTCCGTGAAGCAGTGAGAGTCTCAGAAGAAAACCAGCTGACCATGTCCTTGCAGCCAGGATCATTTTCATATAGCTGTTAATTTGCTCCAGCTTGTCAACAGTTTGCACACATTCGTGAACAGTGCAAACTGTTTTACTGACCAGCACATCCTGCTCTTGTCCAGTGAGTACCGTGGAGTCTCGAACTTCCACATGGGCAGCTTTTGGAGCTGGTAAAGAGGCACCTGGGTTAAATATCCAAGTTGAAGGTTGGCATGTCTACCAGTGCTGCCCTGCAGTGTCAACATTGAGTGTAAGCCTCAGGCCTGATGAAGGACTTCAACCTACAGCTCTCCGATCCATGGGGAAAAAACCAAAGTCTTGAATTAACTAAATTGCCAACGAAATGGTTGACTTCCAAATTGGCCTATCTGTCCAAGGCTGAAGAAAAGACATGACGAAACTGAGGTCATACTTAACCACACCAGACTGCCTTTGCAAATATTTTAATAACAGTTACTGAGCGTGGGGACCTGACTCTCCGAGGCAGACGGGGCCTTTCTGTACCCTCAATTAACCTTCCCATTAGCAGCTGACGTCTTGGGCATAAACATTCTCGGACAAGGTCAGCCCTAGCACCACTTTCATTGACTTTAGCGGGAGCTGCATTCACTACAGCAGGGCTCAGCTGGTTCTAGGTGGCCAGGTGGGACTGAGAACATAGAGTTAAGTGGTGAAATCAAGCCAGATGCTGAGAACTAAGCATTCAATAAACAGGCCCTCTGCGCCAGCCACTGTGCTAGGGCAGAACACACACACACACACCAGCTAACGAACTGGGTGCTGTATACGCCTTCCCTTTATTAACACGCAGACCAGTCATTGTTTATGTAAGAACCTAGTTATGGAACCCTCTCTATTGTGCTTTCACTCCTGTTTCCTGCGTTTGAATCTCTTATCGCAGAGCTGCCCAAGGATATGTGCTGGGGGGGGGCGTGTTTTACAAGTTGATAAGCTTTTATTGCTGCCAGTCCGGTTTATGGGTCTCCCGGGTAATGAGGCAGGGATGGTGGGGGCGGAGGGGATGTTGTCTGACTGTTTTCCCTTTTCACGGCCCCCCCACATTGCGGGCTCTGACTGGGGGAGATGGCAGACATAGGCTGAGTTTCCCTCTTGCTTGTTGCTTTGTGCCAAAAGGTGCAGGGAAGGGAGACTGTCTCCATCCCAGACTGAGCAGTCATGGCCTTCTCCTGCCCAGGGTTTACAGCACATAGCACTGAGCGGAGAGGCTGTGATTATCCCATGCAAAATGTGCTCTGTGCATGGATTCTTTCCTCTCTGTTTCTAGTGGCGGCTGTAGAATAAGGGATGAGGAGCATGGGAAGGAGCGTTGGCTAGGCCTCTGCCCTTGGACTTGGGAGACCTGGGTTCCACTCCCAGATCAGCTAAAGACTTTTTGTGTGACCTTGGGCATGTCACTCCATCTACCCTATGCTCCAGGCCCCCATCTGTACAGTGGAAACAATACTTCCCTTCCTCTCAGGCGTGTTGAAAGAATCAAATCCAGAAATAACTGTTAGACACTCCAACGCTGCGGTGAAGCGGGCCATCAGAGCACCGGGCATAATTATATTCCTATACTGGCCCACCTGGGCACTTGTATTCTGGAATGGGAAGGCCTTTTTCAGGTTTAGCGTATGTTACTTCCAAAGCGACTGTGGGGAGTTATAGTGGTATAATTGTACAGGTAGAATTATGCTGGTATGAGTTGCCTCCCAGCTCCAAGAATCTGTCCGCTCCCACTCTACATACTTGAGTCCATGTTCTCTAGTTGTTGGAGCAGAGGCCTATAAGTGAGGACTATGGGGTTATACTCCTGGCTCCGCCACTGACTTTGATGTATGCTCTGGGGCAAGTCACTTGCTCGCCCTGTGCCTCAGTTTCCCCATCTGAAAAATGGGGAGAATAATATTTATCCACCTTGCAGGGGTTCTGTAAGGCTTAATTAATTACTGGGTTGTGAGCCCCTTTACGCTTCTTGGAGGCAAGGGAAGCGTAGCATGTTATAAATTCTGAGCTCTGCTGCAGGGTTTGTCTTGCAGGAAGGCTATCTGGAGAAGATGGGTGGGATCTGTTTATAGTGGCTGAACTTTGCAGACTTTAATCATGGCCTATGAAGTTTTACTATTGTGTGAGTTATTTTTTGTTTTGTTTTTTTGTCAGCTCTGAAATAAATTAAAGTGGCAAGTAACGATTTTGCTAGGTGCCGGCTATCTCTGAACTCTAGCTCTGCGTGTGCCTTTGTGAGTCTGTGTGTGTGATGAACAATGATTAAAGAGCCTTTATTGGTCCCAGGGCAAAGCTATCATAGGAAAAACCTGTGTGCCACCTGTGACCTACTGGTGAGGGGGCCAGTTATGAATTCCTCTGCCATGCTCCTGCCCCCTCTCTGCTCTCATTCAGAGGGGATCTGCTGAAGAACCTGAATTATCCCGACCAGTTTCTATGGGATTTCACCTCAAACACAAAGGGGCTTTTCACACAGCCTCTTCTAAGGCTGTTCACAAATCTCTGCATCCTCAAACCACAGTAGCACCGCAGGAAGAAGAGCACCCCATGTGTGGTTCAGAAAATACCTGCCCTCTGGCTGCTACTCCAGCCCTTTGAATACCCTGTAGGGAGCAGAAGGTTCTCTCCAAAGCTTTGAGGAATGGCGTTTCTCTTCCGAAGGTTTGTGGTTTAACCTTGCTGTGGTTCCGAGAGCTGGTGATCTCCTTCCAGATAGCTGGGGCAATCCTAACTCTGAAGTCTTCTCCCTGCAGAGATCTTGGATAACCCCCTCTGAAATTCAGAGCTGGAATGTGAGCATTATGGAAAAGTGTTATACAAACGGACACTCTGGACTTCATGGGTCCTCATCTCCATTTGAATTTCCTTTTCTCCTGAATTGGTGGATACCAATGCATCTGCTCACATTTCCCTGGCTATCATCTAACCTGCATTAGCCTGGTGCAGGGTAATCTCTCATTGTCATCCAGCTGTGGTCTGGTGATGTCTGTCTCTTGGGCTGCAGTATCCGGGCTTCAGGCATGACTGTCTCTCACCCAGCATGATGCAAAGGAATCGTGGCAATCTGTGACCCAGGACATTCTGTAAGATGAGCTCTCGATTGGAAAGGCGAGGTTAATAAGAGATCGGCATTTCAGGAAAACAAAACAACCAAAAGTTAATGTTCTCCATAAGAAGGGGCCAGCTTCTCCCAAACATTTCTGGCCAATGGCTGTGTCAAGGTTCCTCCCCCACTCTGAACTCTAGGGTACAGATGTGGGGACCTGCATGAAAAACCTCCTAAGCTTATCTTTACCAGCTTAGGTCAAAACTTCCCCAAGGTACAAAATATTCCACCCTTTGTCCTTGGATTGGCCGCTACCACCACCAAACAAATACTGGTTACTGGGGAAGAGCTGTTTGGACACGTCTTTCCCCCCAAAATACTTCCCAAAACCTTGCACCCCACTTTCTGGACCAGGTTTGGTAAAAAGCCTCACCAATTTGCCTAGGTGACTACAGACCCAGACCCTTGGATCCTAAGAACAATGAACAATCCTCCCAACACTTGCACCCCCCCTTTCCTGGGAAATGTTGGATAAAAAGCCTCACCAATTTGCATAGGTGACCACAGACCCAAACCCTTGGATCTGAGAACAATGAAAAAGCATTCAGTTTTCTTACAAGAAGACTTTTAATAAAAATAGAAGTAATTAGAAATAAGAAATCCCCCCTGTAAAATCAGGATGGTAGATACCTTACAGGGTAATTAGATTCAAAACATAGAAAACCCCTCTAGGCAAAACCTTAAGTTACAAAAAAGATACACAGACAGAAATAGTTATTCTATTCAGCTCAATTCTTTTCTCAGCCATTTAAAGAAATCATAATCTAACACGTACCTAGCTAGATTACTTACTAAAAGTTCTAAGACTCCATTCCTGGTCTATCCCCGGCAAAGACAGAATATAGACAGACCCACAGACCCTTTGTTTCTCTCCCTTCTCCCAGCTTTTGAAAGTATCTTGTCTCCTCATTGGTCATTTTGGTCAGGTGCCAGCGAGGTTACCTTTAGCTTCTTAACCCTTTACAGGTGAGAGGAGATTTCCTCTGGCCAGGAGGGATTTTAAAGGGATTTACCCTTCCCTTTATATTTATGACAGGCTGCAAAGAAAGCGGGCTGGTGACAATCTGCGAGGGATTCAGTCTACATATCACATACAGCTATGTCCAGGGATCCAGTGACCGCACAGCTGCAGTCTGTAGTGTAGATGGGTTGCTATCAGGGCATGTCCAAGGCTTTAGCCTGGTTACCCAACCCAGTTACGTCACAGTTAGCTCCTGTCTACATAATACCATGTTGTAATAAGGTCGGGAGACAACTAAGTTACCTCTCTGGTGTAGATGGCTTTTGGAAGGGCAGATTCATAAGGGGAGCTTAAGTAACAAAGCAGATACTGCAGAGGGTTCTAGATGGTGGAAAATAAAGGCAGGATGTTAAACTCCTCAGCTCCCCTCCCCACCAACGTGAGTCTCCCTCCATCCCATGCAGCCCTGTCCAGCTCTGTTTCCAGAGGAATAGTCAGATTCTGGAGCAGTGCATTGGTGTCAGGGAGCAGGGAGTATTTATCTGGGTTTGTTCTCATTGAATAACTTAAAAGTAAAACCTCCAAGGGCTTCCACAAATGCACACACCGAACTGACAACAGCATCCATTTGCACATGGAAAAACCTGCATTTACACACACACAAATGTTGTCAGTCCTTTTTTTATTGGAAGCCTTTGACGTACACTCCAAAGCTGGTTTCCATTTCTGCCATGTGGACTCTTCTTTTGCTGATTCCAGGTCTTTCTCTCCCTCTTTCTCTCCAGGTTGCAGACATTCATGTCGATTTGATAAGGGCAGTGGTCAAGTTAGCAACTTTTGGCCAGATTAGAATTAATTTAGATTCACACGGGGAAAAAAATCACCCTCCCAAGAAAACCACCACGTTGGAAGGATTCCAAACTTCTGCTCAGAAGAGGCCTAAGACTGAAATAGCCAGGGTGGGTCGCGACAGGATTATTTAGCCTGGAAGGGCCAGATTTTCAAAAGAACTCAGCGCCCTGCATCTTCCAGGGAAAGCAATACGAGCGTCTGGGTAATGAGCACTTTTGAAAATGGAGCCCTAGATTCCTTGCGGCAGGGACAATGTCTCATCATCAAGCATCACATTGACAGCCATGGCACTCTTGCTGTGTGAGGGCCCAAGGTTTGGGGGGAGAGGGATGTGTCTCAATTTGGGCACCCAAAAATGGAAGCACCCAACATATTAAGCGACTTTTGCAAATTTGGCCCGAGGCAGCAAAGCATCCAGTATACATTCATTACTGGGTGGGATTTCCAGTCCCAGCTTGCATGACTTTTGGTGCAGACATCTGGCAAAGGCAATGAGCAGAGTGTGGAATGTAATGAGTTCTGCAGAGGAGAGGTGCTGCTCCCTGCCTGCAGCCCCCAGGGCAGGGAGGCAGTATTTTGTTTATAAACAGAGGCAGGGTGATTAAGGTAAGAAAGGCCTGGTAATTAAATTAAATTAAGGATCTGGAAGTCGTTAGATGAGCCTGAAAGCATTGCCAGGCACTCTAGTTCCTAGATCTGTAAAACAGGCATCACTCTGCACAGGGGTGTTGAAGAGAGACCTCAGGGGATTAGTAGTATTAGCATAGAAGAAATACAGCCAAGGTTACATTCAGAAGGGAGGGAGCTGTGAGGGGGATAGGAGAAAAGAGGGGGCCAAAAAGACCTAGAGAAGGGAGAGCAGTGGTATAGAGAAGTTTCCACTCTACCTGTGGTACTTATGTGGCCCTGCCACCCTTGTATCTGAGTGCCTCACAATGTCTAACCTATTTCTCCTCACAGCTCCTCTGTGAGGTAGAGCCGTGCTGTTATCCCCATTGTACAGATGGGGCACTGAGGCACTTAGTAGGATTTTCAAAAGTGCCTAGAAGATCAGGTGCTTTGTAAACCCCACTAGCTGCCTGAAAACCTTTGAAACTCTGTCGCTAAGACATTGGCCTATGGTCATACAGGAAGTCCCTGGGGGAATTAAGGAAATGAACCCAGGTCTCTCAGGGCTAGCACCCTATCCACCAGACCAGGCGATCTCTCTGCTGCATGCTGAAAAAAAAGAGGACTCTGATAGATGGAAGCAAAACCAAGAAGGCCAAGTCTCGGCAACTCCAGCAATTGGTCCCAGGCGATTGGGAAACGTGTCATGGTTGACAGCACAGGAGCTGACTTTCCAAAGTGCTGGGGGGTGCTTGACCCCCGGCTCTGCCCCAGGCCTTGCCCCCACTCCACCCCTTCCCCGAAGGCCCCATCCCACCCTACATCTTCCCACCCAGTTCCGCCCCCTCCCCTGAGCGCGCCGCATCCTGGCTCCTCCCGCCTTCCCCCAGAGCCTCCTGCCTGCATGCCACGAAACAGCTGATCGCAGCGGGTGGGAGATGTTGGGAGGGAGTGGGAGATGCTATTCGGCAGGGCCCGACAGCAGGTGGGAGGCACTAGGGGGATGGGGGAGCTGATGGGGGGCTGCTGATGGGTGCTCAGCATCCACCATTTTTTCCCCGTGGGTGCTCCAGCCTCGGAGCACCCACAGAGTTGGCGCCTATGGTTGACAGCATGAAAAGCAGCACAGAGGTCAGGAAGGATGAAGGAATAGAGGACATCAATCGGGTGAGAGGAGATCACTTAACTCCCATGGGCTGGCAGGTTCTGCCCCATGCTGGGTGTAGGGCAATGGCTGCTGTGCAATTTTACGTTTTAACTGAAAACTGTTTTGTTTTTTCGGGTTTTTTTCTGAGTTTGAGAAAAGGAAGGAATGAGAAGTATGTATATGCATATGTATAAGCTCTGATACATATGCGTATCAGATGTGTTTATGCCTCAAATTCTTGGGGTTTCAGCTGTATCCAGGCCAATTCCAGAACAAAGCACAGAAATTGCAGCCACAGAGTCCATAAAGTCGACGATTATTGTCCTGATCTGTATTATTCACTGGGCACCATCTGTGTGCTGAGCACTGTTCAGCATATGCCAGAAAATGTCGTCCCTGAGCCAATGCACATAGGATGTGCAGCCCTGGCTAAGAGGGCTCAGCTATTTTACGTATGAAGCGGATAGTTATTGAGCACATGTTTATACCTAGGAGTGGAGGTGCTGACGACAACAGAAGTTTTACCTGACTGAGGACTGGAAGATTTGACTCTCTGATTTTCTTTCATGAGGAAGAGCTGCCCTGAGCTCCCGTGCCTGTTTATTTTCCTTTCCTGCCCACAGTGGCCCTGATGTAGCTCAGAAGGCTTAAGCGCTTCTCCTGCTGTAAAGGGCAGGAGTAAATTGACCTTTAGTCCCTCTTCGGGAGCAGCACATGGCTTCAGCAGCTCTAGCTCTGGGGATGTTTGTGGCTGCAGGCGGTGGAAAAACAGATACAGCTAAAGAGTGGGCAAAAGATAATCCTTTAACACCTTTCAAGCTTTGCCTATGGGAGTGTCCCCCTGGCCTCTGCATACTTCAGCCGCAGAGGTTATGGGGCTGATTCAGCGCTTGAGGTGGTAGAAATCCATGCCTTGAGCTCTGATGGGGCCCAGTTCAATCCCTTGGTGCCAGGCCAGCCAAGATGGCAACTCTTCCAGGGCAAACTCAGGACTAGGAAGGAGGGAATTCCTGGCCCCTGCAAATGATGCTCCTCCTTCTTTGGAGTGCGGGCAGCGGGGAACTGAGTGGTGTCAGCATCCTGAAAGAGGTGCCGAATCCTCAGCAGACTCAGTCCCACGGTGCTTTTTGTCTTCTGCTGTGCTGCGTCAGCAACGTGCCAATGGACATCGGGAGCTGAGCAAAGCACCGCGTGGGCAGGGAGGCCGTACAAACATGCTGACTCGGGCCAGTGGTGCCCGAGGAATGAGAACCCTGCAAAGTGAGTCCTGCTTGTCACGCTTGCCGAGGCCAAGTGTGTCTTATCCCGTGGGTGGAGGGGAGACAGTCGGGTCCGAGGTAAGCTGGCTGGTGGCCAACATACCTCCAGTCACTGTGCAAACAGGCAGAGTTTGTCCAGGCAGCACTTGGTTCTGAGGCATGGGTGTACCAGGGCTTCAGGAGCGTGGTCAAGCTCTGATTTTAGCCACTGGTGTTAGTGTGCTGGAATGTCGAATGGCGTATTGGGTATGCAGGCGGCGCTGCAGGGATCAGTGGGCTCAGGCCTGCACTCTCTGATGGAGCCGGCCATGCAAGTGGCCATTTGGGCCTTGCCAGTGCAGTGGGTGTGTATAAAGATCTGCTCTGGGGATTATTCTGGAGAAGTTCCATGACCTGTGCTATACAGGAAGTCAGACTAGAGGAACACAATGGTCCTTCCTCCTGGCCTTAGAATCTATGAAAGAGCCAACCTCTGCCTTGAATTCCTGTCCTCCAGTTCATCCCAGCTTCCATCCTATTCACACTCCTGAAGGGAGGTCTTTACTGGTCAGATGTCAGGGTCTGCACTCCATCCTCCTCCTCCTTTGCCTTTGTTGTGTTTGACACTCTTGATCAATCCCTCCTACTCAACAGCTTGTCCTCTGCTGGCTGGTGCCACACAGTCCTTCCCTGGTGGGCCTACTTCTCCGGCCATTCCTTTTCTTTCTCTCCACCCGACCGCTGGGTGATCTCATCCACTCGCACTATTTTAACGACCACCTCTACGTCGGCACCTCTCAAACCTACCTCTCCGCTCGGGCGCTCTCGTTCTCCGTCCTGACCCATATCCCAGCCTGTCTCTCCACCATCTCCTTCTGGATGCTTAAAAACAAAGTGGCCAAAGCAGAACTCACAGATGCTCCCCAGCCTCTCATTCTCAAATCCCACCATTCTCTCCATCTCCCAGGCCTATAACCTGCGAGCTGGCTTGAACTCGTCCCTCTCTCCTGCTCCTCACATTCAGGCTGTGCCCTGATCTTACCACTGCTTCCTGCACAATGTGTCTCAGATCCAACCTTTTCTCTGGGTCAACTCAAGCTAAAACTCTCACCCAGGCCCTTATCTCACTGTATTAAGGCATCCTGCACTCTGGGGTATCTGGATTCTTCTCGGTCAGGGACACTGTAGCCCTCTGATCTAGCACGTACCCTTCCAGAGATTTGAGTCTGTAATATCCTCCTAACGGAGGAATGTTTTGGCCCTTTGTACTGGGTCTGACACAGCTGGAGATTTGGTGGCCCAGCCAGCAAGCTGAGAGGGATTCCCAGCACCCCAGAAATGAGTCTGTTTTCTCTTGAGAACACGTTTAGGTGAGTGAGTAGCATAGCAGCGAAGTGTTCAGAAATCCACTGCTGTTGATGTACGAGACGCACACTTAGCGTTGGGGTGACTGGAGATCCAGCATCAGGGACCAGGGACACAGAGGGAAAGAAGTAATTCCCTGGAGGCCTGACTGAAGGGGATGGGGATTAGGTTCAGGCTTTCCCCTGCATCACTTCCCAATTAGTCTCCCCTCTCCTTTTTCTCTTCTTCAAAGCAGTAAGTGTCATTAAACTGTAAGCGGTATTAAAGCTGGGCTGAGCGCTGCAGGATCGTTTCTCATCTGATCCTCCCACTCAGTCACACACACTGCAATAGTTTTTTGCTGCTTTGTCATGGCTGTTAAATGTACAAAGGCCCCTGAGTAACGTGATCTTCTTAGGCTGATGCCCACTGAGGCCCCTGCACCCAGGGGCCTTTTGAAAGCAGGAATGTTGCCGGGCATGACCAAGTTTGTCTCATTGATGGTCCTGCACTCTCATCCTCAGACCCCGTATCTGGAGGAGTTACAATGCATGAAGAATTGGATCCGCCTGTGGGGCTGCCAGCTTCCCAGTGCCACTGTGCCCTGCAAGAAGCCTGCCACTAGCAATCCCAGTGGCTCCAAAGGAGGGAAATAGACACAGTTATTAAGTTGTGAATGATAGTTGCTATTACTAGAAATCAGCCTAAATCAAATCCCTGGCTATAAACACCCTCAAACTTCAGTGAGGTTCAGCATATGGATCTGAATTTGGTTGGTAGCTGCTATAACCAAGGCGAAACCAAAAGTCTGATCACACTTTGGGGTATTTGAAACCCAGTTTAGAGAAACAGATTTGGCAGTGCCATTGCAGCTGAATTAATACAGCCCCCTAACAGCACTGGTCTGCCTGTCATAGCAAGGCAACTGACTCAGCGTGCAACCTCTGATGTTGGAAACTGAAATATCATCTCAGCTAATGAAACAGGCTCAGTGCTACTGAATGACGAGAGGGGAAGTGGGTAAGATGCTGACTCTGTTGGTGACACCGATGGCTATACCTATGGATTAGCCCAAACCAGGGGGGTTGGCTCCTTGTTCCAAATCCCCATCCCCAACACACAACACTGTCCCCTGCAGGGAAGGATTCCAGCTGTTGTTTTAAAAGCTGCCTGCTGGAGACACCCCTGTCTAGATTAAAAGCAGCCCAGCGGCGCTGCCCTCTGATCGGAGGTGGCTCCATGGGATTCTGGCGGCTTTGTAATTCGAAACAGTGGGATTAGCATTGACTGTGTGGCCGATGGCTCCAGCCGTTCAAGGGAGTGGGCTCATGCTGCAGGCACAGGCTGACATTCCACGTCTGTCCGTGAGCCTGGGTCCAGTGAGAAAGGACATTTGGTGAAGAGACTGATACAGTGAGTCCAGGTGCAAAAGGCTTAGGCCTGAGGACCCCACAGCCCCATGGCACCTGCTAGTAGCTTGGCTGCTACCCTTACACCTTCTGGACTGAAGCAAAGAATGGGGAGTTCTGCTTCCTAAACCCACACATCTCCTGTGTGTGAGATGGAAATGTACCAGAATACAGTGGAGCTCTGTTCAGTGACCTGGGAACAGACGATACCCTAGCATTTCACCGAATACCCTGTGCCCATTGTCCAACTCCCCCTACAGCAATCCCAGGTTGGGTTTCTCTCACACTTACTTCTACAATAGGCTGAAACTCTATTCCTAGAGGGTAGAAGCTTGATGGAATTTGCAGTGGCAGATGGCAGGGAGAGAAAGCCAGAGAGTGAGTTGCCTGAAGGCATTGGGAACATAATACCCAGGGAGGGAGCAGAGAACAAAGAGCCAAAGGTGATTGGCTTGCAACACTTTTGGAGACAACAATGCACATTCCCCTTCCTTTGTTCTCCATAGACTCAAAGGCACAGAGCAACCTTGTACCTTATCAAAATGGCTTTCTTTCTTTCTTTCTTTCTTTCTTTCTTTCTTTCTTTCTTTCTTTCTTTCTTTCTTTCTTTCTTTCTTTCTTTCTTTCTTTCTTTTTCTCCCCTCTTAGACCATCCATAGCCTCTCCCTCAATGCACCTGGTCCCAAGCCCAAGGGAGAATCTCTCTCTTCTTTTTAAAAAGAAAAGGAGTATTTGTGGCACCTTAGAGACTAACCAATTTATTTGAGCATAAGCTTTCGTGAGCTACAGCTCACTTCATTGGAGCTGTAGCTCACAAAAGCTTATGCTCAAATAAATTGGTTAGTCGCTAAGGTGCCACAAGTACTCCTTTTCTTTTTGTGAATACAGACTAACACGGCTGTTACTCTGAAACCTCTCTTCTTTTTGAATCATTATTCCCTGTCCTTCCACCTACATTCATAGTGTTTGAAATGGTGGTGGTAGCTTTTCTTTGGAGCTGGGGTCTAGGCACCTAATTACCATTATTACCAGCAGGAGAGTGGGGTAGGGGGAGAGAAAACCTTTTGAAGTGATAAACACCCATTTTTTCATGGTCTGTGTGTATAAAACATCCTCACTGCATTTTCCACTTTATGCATCCGATGAAGTGAGCTGTAGCTCACGAAAGCTTATGCTCAAATAAATTGGTTAGTCTCTAAGGTGCCACAAGTCCTCCTTTTCTTTTTGCAAATACAGCGCTGCAGCTGCGCTACTGTAGTGCTTAGTGAAGAGTGCTTCTCCCGTCGGCATAGATACTCCACCTCCCCGAGAGGCAGTAGCTATATCCCTGGGAGAAGTTTTCCCATCGACATAGCTCTCTCCACACTGGGAGTTCGGTTTTCCACACCCCCGAGCGACTTAGTTATGCCGACATAAGTTCATAGTGTGGACTAGGGCTTAGATTGTGCCATTGCTTAAAGTGATGCTTAAACCGAGTTTGGACAACGTCCACATAAAGGAACTGCAAGGACCAATTGGGCTTTTGGCAGGGAAAAGCTCTATGATAGGGAAACTGCTGTTTCAACACGAGTCTGGTTTGCGAAAACATCGGAGAAATTTTTGCTTTTGTTCCAGTGATGAACGTAAACAAAGGTCAAAACCTCAAGAGTTGTCGCGACATGGAATTATCCTCCAGCCAGTTCTATTGAAGATTCCATCCCATGGGTCTCAATTTGTTACTCTCAGTCTCTCCCCTTTGTTTTGACTTTCAGGAGCACAATGGACCCTTCTTCTTATGGAATTTTATTTTCACCAAACATCGTCACCAGCAATGGAGCTTCTCCATAGCCACATTGATTTTTGTCACCTAGCTTTCCTTGGATCGATTTGTACAGTCTTGTAACGATTCAGCAAGGACTTTTCTATTAGTCATTGCAGAACAGCTGCATATTCACTGGATAAGCATCAAATGCACAAAATTGGAGGCTCCCGAGCTTGCACTAGATTCGGTCCCCATGAGTGCCACTGTGTGCTTGGGTATCCAGAGTGGCTGCACGTGTATCAAGACCGCTCTTCCTAGGTCACTGTGACTGTTTCCCCACTTTAGGACATAACAGAAGATTCTTTCAACAACATTTCCTTTGAAAAATAATCCATCTAGCTCTGTTTTTGGAAACTGCTCCATATTCTGCACAGGAAGAAGTTAATTACTGTCCAGGGGGTGAGGGCGTGTGTTCTCAAATTTTTTAAATGTTTAATTTTCTTGAAAGAAAAACCATCTCTGATCTCTGTCGGATCCTCTCCCTGTTTACACAGAGGGTTTCTATTAGCAGGGCCAGCAACACATCCCCTGTGGCCTCATCCGTTCCTTTCCTCCTTCCCTCAAAACAGGAACCTCTCCCAAGGGCTGTGTGTCCTACCCCATTATGAGTCCCTCTGCTGGGAGGCTGATCTGCAACTCACTCTAGTGTGTGGTGGCCCAGTCTGGAGATAGCCCCAGTTTCATCACACCTGGGTGGCTGGGACTGGAGAGGGTTCTCCTCCTGGACCCTAATTTGAGTCCTGGATTCATGCCTGCTGTATATAACCTTTCCTTCCCGCTGCACACACAGAGAATGGGAAGAGAAAGGGGAGAGATGGAGCTGAAACAGAGCAAATGAAGGCAGAGGAGGGGAGAGAGATGTGAATATGTCTTGCTAACATCTGCTGAGTTCAGCCATGTAGGTTCTGACATTGACAAATTAAATATCTTTGTTTACCCCCTTCCTTTTCCTCTTCCCCTAATATCTTTCCTTCCTCTCACATGATGCTCATTATGTGGGCTCTGAAAGACTATAACGTGCGGGTAGCGCTGAGCAATGTTAGCAGTACTGAGGGGTAGCCCAGGAAAAATTCACTCCAGTCACAGCCTCTTCCAGCAGGGGGCACTGGAGAAAATGTTGTCAAGGCCACGGCTGTGGGGAGAATTGCAGTGAGCTCAGTCCCCGCCAGCACCAGTGGGAGGCGCTGTTGGGAATAGTGCAGGGTCACTGACTGTGAGCTATTTTAGTCTCCTTTCCTCCCAGCAGGAGATGTTCTAGGGAGGGCTGGTATGGGTAAACTGGGTATAGGGCAGCGCATAGATGTTCCACTCCCATTTTGCCCAGCAGGAGGCACTTTGGGGCATGGTCCAACAATGCCAGGTGTGGGGGAGCTCAGGGTACTCCAGTCCCAATGGCTCCCAACAGGGGGTCACTGTAGGGAGTGCTGGCTGTTGGGTGTCTACAGCTTTTTCAGTTCTAGCTTCCCCTAACAGGAGTCACCACCGGGAATGGCCTAAGAGTGCTGGTTATTGGGGAGCTCTTCTATTCCCAGCAGGAAACTGTACAGGACTGCTGGCTGGCGGGGTGGAGGTCAGATTAGTGGGAGTCCCAGCTGCTCCAGTCCCAGTTCCTCACATCATGGGGGGATGTAGGAGAGCTCAGCCCACTGCGGGACAGTACCAAATGTTCGTGGCTGGGGTCTTTGAGCAAGCTGGAAAGGTACGTGAGAAGATGTTTCTCTTTGGCATAATAGCCAGGAATATCTGCATGTATTAGGCTATGAGCGCATGCTGACCCATATCCCTTTAAAGGTTAGTGTGGAGAGGTTGATTTCCTTTTGTTATTGCTGCTTATCTCTCCCCTACTGGAGCTGCTATCAGGGGACTATTGGGTGGCTTAATTTCAGGGATGAAAGGAGGTTAATGAGGCTGATCATCATCACCATAATCCCCTCTTGATTTTGAAAATTATTATTATAAGGAAGTAGGGCCTGAAAGGAAGTGCCCCAGAGCAGTTCGGCTGGTCCAGCTCCAAGCCATCTGACGCCTTGGCTTTCCTTAGCCCTGCATGATATATGTGCATACGTGTGTGTGACAGAGAGGGCACCGTCTCTGCTCCCACCACATCAACGGCAGTTTGTCTTTGCCTGTCTATATGCAAAAGGCAACTCTTCCCACACTTTCTTCTCCACACCACCTTGCTCTCTTTCTTCACTAATTATTATTCAGCTAGTGATTGATTTCTTCTTCTTTTTCTCTCCGTCTTGCCCCTACTCCCCCTCACCTCTCTGCTCTGTTACCCCCCCCCCCCCAGTTATTTTTAAGCAGCTCTTTTAGGACTCGGGCTCACAGTCACACTGCCAAGCTGCACCCCGTCCCTTGAGCGAGAGAACATTCAGCATCGCGTTTCCCAGTGAAAGAAGAAATTGCTGGGTTTTGTGGTGTTTCTCGTGGGGCTTACCGATCCCTCCTCCCTTTCTGGTTTGTGCTAGACTGAGCCACAGGAACAGCATTCCAGGACATTTACCTGCGCTGAGAAAAGCCCAGAGAGGGGAGGTGTCAACTTAGGGGGCCCAGTGTTTGAAGCTCCTGGAGTTTGCAGGATGTTCTGGGGATTCTAATAATCTGTTAGCCCTAGTCTTTGTGGGGCCCATGTAACGTGTGTAGGTAGAGGTTGGCGCTAAGTGGTGGCTGGGGGGAGCTCACCCTTGGGGAGGGGGAATCAAGATACTTGTCACTGTGGGTGGAGATGGAGGGGATCAGTAGGTGGCATGGAAGACTGAATCCTAGTTCAGTCACTAAGGACGGATGGAGGGTTTCAGCTCCTACCTGGATCGTGGGTTGGGCCCAGAAGTGACCTTTCAAGGCGGCGGGGTCATAACGAAAGAGGTCATGATAGATGCATGCTGGGAGGAGAGGATGAGAGGTCAGGTTCCTTCCAGTGCTGCCTCACACCTCTCGTCACCCTGACTCCTAGCTAGCAAGCTCTCCCAGAGCGCTCTGCGCCGCCTGGCTGGCATGGCCATAGCTCACGTGTGAGGAACATCCTGGTGCAAAGATGACTAGCAGGCCTCTGCCCCTGCATGGCAGACCAGGCTGCGGAGGGAGAAATGGGCACGTTCAGTGAGAGTGAACAAAAGGGGCCGTGCTGGAGGGGAGATGAGCAAGAAGGGGCAACTGCTGGACCATTAGGGAAGTGAACGGGAGCCGTAGGGCTCCCAGGCTGCTCTGTGCCAGAGTACACGCACTCCTGTCCACCCTGAGAGCTGTCACAGACCCCAAGGCGGAGGGGGTGTTCGAGGAGCTACAAGCGCATCTCAGCCGGGTCAGGACTCCTCACAGCTTTACTTCGGCAGCGGGGGCAGCAGGAATGTCAAGTCTGATGGATCGTGCTGCTGGAGTTGCACCAGAATGACTCTATTTTTGAAAAATGTCCCTGTGGAGTGTTCCTCTCCCCCGCTGCCCCTCCAGGCCCAAAGACAACTTCTGATCAGCTGAGAAGATCTGTACTTGTGATATTTCTCTTGCTGTCTCGTTTTATCTCTCCGCTGGGAAAATCGCTGGCAAGAAAGTTAGCCAAATATGTGTGTGTTTTCTCTCCCCTGTCTCTTCAGCAAGCTTGAGCCAAAATATGCATCTTTCTTTCCCCTCCCCGCCAGGCTGAGTGCGTGGTACAGAGGTTGATAATGTGAACTGAAAAAGCCAGACCATGATATCCTCATTCAGGCAAGACTCCCACACTAGTGGTAGGTTTACCTGGGTAAGGAGAGCAAGAAAACACACACACACACACACCCCTTGCATCCTGCAGCAGTGGGAGGTTTAGGGATAGAATTGGGCAGATCAGTAGCAATTAGTGATTTATAAAATCCAGAGTTTCTTAAACGTCCTTTAATCTGAATGTCCTAGGGACGATGCTGGCCGGAGGGTAGGATCCTGTGGTAGGCGGGAGGAAGAGGGCAGGAATAATGTGCTGGCTTTAGACAGGCATCCTCTCTGTCCCCAACAAGCGGGATGCCAAGCAGGAAAGGGCGGGCCCAGCCCTGAGCCTGATGCTGGAACAGAGCGGAAAGGAAAGGGCCAGGAACAGGAAGGGCAGTGCAGAGCGCACTTCGAGGGCTCACACAAGGCAGACGCCCTCAGAAGGTCGACCCCGGCATGGGGAGGAGACGCCTGACACTGAGCACTCCTTGGAGAGGTTTTGCCTCTCCTTCTCCCTTCTGATCCAGGGCAGGATGAAGCAAGGGGCAGAGGAGTCAGGGGTGATGAGACTGCATTGAATCAGGCCCAAGATAAACAATGCTCTGCCGCCATCCCTCCTGCCCTTTGGAGAAAACATCGGGCCTGTTTTCCAAGCAAACAGGGACACTATGGAAGCTCTTTTCCCCTGGCCCTGTTCCAGCAGAGAGATTGCACCCTGGCTGGAACAGACATTAACCCCAGAGAGTCCAGATTCAGAAGACAGAGTGAAACAAACTCCAGAGGCTGGTGTTCGCTCCCTGCTGGGTCAAGCAGGTTTCTCCCAGAAGCGCTGGGAATTGCTTGCACTTTGTAGAGCAGCATGATAAGGATTTGTCTGGCAAGCAGCTTTGGAGTCCTCACATCGACACTCCCTGCATGAAAAGCAACTATTCACGTGCCACTCCCAGGCTGCGTGTCATGTAAAGAGGTCTGTGAGACTGTGATGAGGATCCCTATGTCTGCACCCCAGCCTTCAGCTTTTGGTATATTCCTACATGCTGCACTGAGCCCAGCAAATCAGGAGAATGATGCCACGTGGAGTGTTTGCCATGCCGCATGCCCTGCCACTCTCCAACTGGCATAATCTGCATTGCAAAACCCAGATGTCTGCAGCATCCTGCTACCTGAGGATCCAGACTGCAGGCAATCCAGAGTGTAGCCAAACAGAGAAGCTCCTGTGGGTCACACCAAACATCTGCACCGAGCCCCATGGTCTCAGTAAGGAGCCATGCACTGATTATCTAGAACAGGGGTTCTCAGACTTCATTGCACTATGACCCCCTTCTGACAACAAAGTCACTACATTACCCGTGGGGGGGCAGACTGCAGCCCGAGCCCCGCCATTCCAGGTGGGAGGAAAGGGGGCCGCAGCCGGAGCCCCGCCACCCTGGGTGATGATGGAGCTTGGGCTTCAGCCTGGGCTCCCAGCAAATCTAATGCTGGCCCTGGGGTCCCAACCCACTTTGGGGTCCCGATCCACAGTTTGAGAACCGCTGATCTAGAAAGCGTACAGAGGGATTTCCTGTGGGGAAAAGCTGTGTTGCTGTGTAGCCTAATCTTTGCATGAGGATGCAGCTTGCTGGACAGATTAGGAAACAAAGACAAAGGTGCAGCTGGCATCTGTTGCAAATGGAAATGGGCAAAGATTCTCAAGACAGGAATGTGTTTCTGTCTTTCACAGACACAGGACAGAACACAGCATGTCCCCTAAGCAGACACGCTGTCTTCCTCTGCCTTCCCACACATGCACCCACCCACCTAAGCAGGTCAGTCCTGTTCGATGGAGCGCATGCCTTCCCTATGACTCAGGTGCATATGGATCTCTTAGACAGACCGGATACAGCACTCCGATACATGAACCCAGGCATGCAGTTCTTTCTGTGAAACGCAGTGTATGTGGGGCCTGGAATGAAAGACTCGCTCCTCAGCAGCTGTAAGCCTGGTAGCCTTTGGTTCTTTCTTTCTTTTGGCAATTGTCCTGTGAGATTCCCTTTCCTCCCCCGACTCTTATTCCCCAAGCCCTTTTCATGCTCTGTGACCTTACGAAGTATAAACCCTTGGCAGATTCTCCCCTCACTGAATGGGAGACACCCACAGCTTCCTCCTACCCCAAAATAATTAGTTGGCCTTCTGGTCATTTCAGGGCTTTACTGTGCTGAAGTTTGTGATTCCTCCCTTTCCCTTCTTCCACCCCAGGAACCTCCCACCCTTCATCCCATTGCTATGGAGCACTCTCCAGAGGCAGTCTAATGAAATTCATCCATTTTTGCACTTGGGAGCCATACCAGCTGGGGCACGTGCAGACATCTGACTGATATGGTGGCAGACCCAAGGAAGCCCACAACGGGATGGCTTCTCGCTTGAGGGGCAGCTCAGTATAAATATTTAACAGTTATTGTAAATATTTAACTTCTCAAACATGAGTCAGTATGGAAAAAATAGACCCTGTCAGGGAATCTAACCCCAGCTTGTCTCTGAGGTGCTTTGGAGAGCTAACCACCCCGCAAATTCCCAAGCTTTGGGTCTGCAAGGTGGAGAGGAGGCAAATTAGCTCTTCTTTAGATAGGTTTCAGAGTAACAGCCGTGTTAGTCTGTATTCGCAAAAAGAAAAGGAGTACTTGTGGCACCTTAGAGACTAATCAATTTATTTGAGCATGAGCTTTCGTGAGCTACAGCTCACTTCATCGGATGCGAACTGTGGAAACTGTTTCCACAGTTCGCATCCGATGAAGTGAGCTGTAGCTCACGAAAGCTCATGCTCAAATAAATTGGTTAGTCTCTAAGGTGCCACAAGTACTCCTT
The DNA here is from genome assembly GCF_015237465.2 of Chelonia mydas. Lineage (NCBI taxonomy): Eukaryota > Metazoa > Chordata > Testudines > Cheloniidae > Chelonia > Chelonia mydas. The sequence continues at coordinate 11,422,891 of NC_051250.2, read as the reverse complement.
TTCTTCTTTAGATAGTAAGTGCTTCCAGGCAAGACCTATCTTTTACTCTATTTGTATAGCGACCACCATAACAGGACCCTGATTGTAGCTGGGACTTCCAGGCACTAGCCTAAAATAGATAATAATAATCTGAACTTCACATGAGTAAAAAACATCAGCTCCCCAGCTAAAAGGGAAACTTGTCTCGCTGAAGTTTATAGAGGCCCTGTGGTTAGCCTACTGCATGGTTTTAGCCTTGTGCATTCCTAGGTTGAGAGAACTCTGCTGTGAAGATATGCGTTGGTGAGTCCTTAAGGATGTGCACAAACACTACAAACGGGGGAGAATGCTGCTTTCCCTTGCTGTTGAAGCTGATTTACGCTGGTGTATGTGAGAGCAGAATTTGGCCTAATGAGTGCCTCTGAGCAAACCGAGGGCAGATTCACCCCTGGCGTAAACGGAGTTTAACAGAGCTGCTCCTGTTTGCTCCAACAATGAATTTGGGCCACAGTCTATACATGAGACATTTCAATCATTTAAAAACATTTCCACTCCCCCTGGGCCTCTGAAGAATGTAGACCTGCCTCATGCTGCTTACTCCCCTGCATGCAGGTCTAACCTGTAGATTCACCTGCCCATATAATTTCCTACACTTCTGTATACAACTACACACTTACTGGAGGAAGATACTGTATGTGCAAATATGCTGAAAAGCCCTTTGTCGGATACTTACTGTACCATCTGCCCAGCTGTATGAGCACTCCATAGTTCCCTAACTTTTTTTGCTGAGCCCCGTTTCTCTGTGGGAGTCACATAACACCCCCGCCCCCAGCTCCTGCTTATCCAGGGCAGAAAGTGACACCCAAGGGGATGGGTGGGCCAGGACCCAGCTGGCTCAATCTCTGGAGAAACCCATGGCAGCACAGTGCAGAGTGGACCAGGGTTTTTCTCTCCCTTCCCTCCTGCCCAGACCCTCTCGCTCCTGTAGGCTCTGGAGGGTTTAAAATATGCAGGACTTTGGCTAGCTGGGTGTCTGGGCCTGGGCAGGGCAGCATCCCTGAGAGTGCTCAGGAGACCCCAGTGATCAGGGAGGGGATGAGGGAGGAAAACAGCAGGCTGTTGTCAGGACAGGGGTGTGCTCCCTGACCCCCAAACACTGAGGACCCCCTGCACAGGCTCCCTGCTGCTGCCCTGCCCTGGCCATCCACAGCCCCATCCCCCACCTCGCCACCCCTAATAACCTCATCATGCCCTGCCGGGGGGTGGGGGGTGCACACCACAGTTGGAAAACCAAAGCCATAGAGTTATGCTGCAGAACGATGGCAGGAATCCACCACTGGTTCGGTTCCAAAGGTGTGTTTTTCAGCGGAGTCAACCATGTAAAGTAAGATGTAGAAATGTTGCTGTCTGGGTGGACACTCCTGTTCTAATAATAGTTGAGACAAATGTTTACATGTGGACCTATTTTAGCACTTGGGCTGCACAGGGGAACGTGGGACACATCACTGGGGGTTTTCAATATAAACGTGAAAGTGAATAATGCCATCTTAGACTAAATGCAACAGTGATTCCTAGTGATGGAGGTTGAGTAGTTACAAGTCCTTCATGAAGGCAGAAATGAAAGATACTACCTAGGCTCCATAAGTGATCTGCTTTGGTAGGGCTGTGATGATGCCTTTGACATAAGACATTCTTCCCCATTCAGAAGGCAATTTCCCCCTTTGGCCTAATTAGGCAAAAGGATCTCGATTCATGGGTAGTTCAAGACACAGCAGCTGTTGCAGGTGCTCTAAAAGGTGGTTTCCTGCTCCATGTGTTCTCTAAATATTTACCTTTGGTGTGTTATGAAGTAGTTAGGGCATCTTCCGAAGTGGGTTTACTCGAGCATCACCACAGAAATGAGAGAATCTGGCTAACGAACATCTCTTTACTTGAGTTTCTCCCGAGGGCCAGGCCTCCAACTCCTGTGGGAACCAGATGTTTCTCAAAGCACTTTGGAAATGTCCAGTGAGTGACAAAGATTGCACTTTGAAAGCCAGGACCTGCATCTGTCCTCATTCACACCAGTTTTACGGCAGCATAAGCCCTAATGGCACTACTCCTAATGGAGTTACTCTTAATTTGCCCCAACGTAAGGGGGAGCAGAATGGCTCATTTGCTGTATCCCCATCTGTACATTTCATCTCGTGTGCCTTTACACTGTAAACTCTTCAGCGCAGGGATAGTCTCTCTTCTGTGTTCGTATAGCGCCCTACACGGCCGAGCTTCTGTCCCATTTGAGGCCTTCCATAATGTGAATATGTAATAATTATAATCAGGCTCCTGGGGCATTGTCTTAACAATGAAATAAAGGTGTGTTCTGAACTCGAGTTACCTAACTCGAGGGAATGTCCCAGGGCCCACAAGGCAGTTTGTAGCTTTCACACGAGTTAGCGAGCGAAGTTAAAGGCTATGGAGGAGACTGTTACAGACTGCCTTCTTTTCATTGGGGTTTTACCTCACGCTAGTGAACCTGAATTAAAAATACATCTTTTTTTCCCCAGGGAAGACAAGACCACTGAGATAAATATAAATCCACTGCCGTGGCTGAGAATCTGCCCCCTGCTCTCTCACATTAATCTCCTGTCTATCGCAGGTACGTGTATGGCCACTGTTGCCATAGCATCTGAGCGCCTCATAAGCTTTAACACAGTTATCTTCACAACCCCACAGTGAGGCAGGGAAGTATTATTATCCTCACTTTGTAGATGGGGAAGTGAGGCACAGAGAGGTGCTGGGACTTAACTAAGGTCACACAAGGAATCAGTAGCAGAGCAGGGATGTGAACCCAGGTTTCCTAAGTCTGAAGTTACGGCTCTATTGACTGGACCATCATTCCCCTTCCTTTTTCAATCAGCGAGCCCAGCAGATTTCTGTGTATTTAATTTAACCCTCCCTTTGGAAACTTCTGTCAGTTCCTCAGGCTGCCGAACACTGCATTCAGCCAGAGACATCTGAAGAAAATGCATGGGTCCAATTCACCCATTATTCCAGGGCTCCTCCACCATTGTGTTACTCCCTGGTTGCTCCATCACTGAGTTACACCACCAAGTTACTGAAATCAACAGTTACCTTGGCGTAAAGCTGGAGCACCGCAATGCTGCGTCTCGCCCATTCTTGTAAAATGACCCAGATCATGCCTCCCTGCAACAGTTTCCTGCCCACAGAGTGAGCCACCTGCACCTGGAATAGCTTTGGAGGCTCTGGGGTGACTCAGGGGCTTGCAGCGCCTTCCCTAGTGGCTTGATGGTGATTTTTACAGGAAAAGGGGCTCGTCTACAGGCTCGTAGCACAAACCGAGCGAATCCCCCACATGTTGCAGCCGGGAGATTAATTGGAGCCTGTTCCCAGGATGGTAATGATTGAAAAGAAGAGGTTTCTTTGTTGGATTTGGGAAGAAGCTGCCCCTGAACTCCCTTTTTATTGGGCTCTGGCCTTTTTCATCTTTCTTTCTTGCTTGCTTGCTTGCTTTCTTGCTTCAGCTGTCTGCTCAACAGAAGCCTCCTCTGAACAGTAATGTCCCCAACCCCACAGCACCATCTGCTCACCAAAGCTAGGTATTTCCTCTCTCCCCCTATGTTAAAGCTCTGGACCCTGGGTTCTATTGTGACATTTCACCCCCTCTCATTCCTTTGCCTTAACATGCCTACTACCTCCCTCCTCCCCCAACAAAATGAATGAGGAGAGAGGTTTTCCCTGGTTCTGTAAAGAAATGTTAAAGTGTGTCCAGAGACAAAAGCTGTCCCCTTTGCAACCTACCAGCTGCCTCTGGCACAAAGAGGAGAAGGGGGAGGTGGGGCCTGCATGGTCATGGGGGGCACTTTGTGACCTGAAAGGAAAAACCTGGAGAAAGAAACAGAATAAATATCCCCTCCTTCTTAACAAGAGGGGACAGAATCAAACGCTTTTGTTAAGCGAGGGGCTGTCCCCACACCAGTTAACACGGCTTCTTCACCCCATCCTGACGTCAGACTTTAACTCACTCCACACCGTGTCTTTCTATCCATGGGCAGAAAATTCAATTAGTCTCAAGCAAGTGCCTTCCTAAAGGGCACAGAAAATGAAAATAATGGGAAGAAATCCGCTTTCATCCTGTACAGAAAGGGACTTTAGGGGGGAAATACAGATTAAGGAGATAAAGAGACAGGTTTAGGGCTTTCCAAAAAGGTCTTTCTTTCTTTCTTCTCTTCTCTGATCTGTGGCTTGCTGAGGGCCCAACTCTGTTCTTACTTACACTGGCATAACCTGATCAAAATCACTGAGTAAGGAGAATAGGGGATCAGCAAGTGTGTTTTGCTGTGAATAGCAGTCAAAATTGGCCCTGTGTTCTTAACTGTGCATATGGATCCCCTGCCCATCTGTGTGATCTGTACCAGGTGTGCACACTAGGCTCGCTTCAGTGTTTTTCCAGCGCTCAGGCTTCTATAATCACAGCACAATTAGTGTTAATTGGCTGTGACATAAGAACCAAGGTTTTCCTAGGTGGTGCCTTTCTGGGGACTCACTAAAAGCAAGAGCTTGATGCTGCAAACTCTTACACACATGACCAGCCCTTGCTCATGCAAATAGGGCCTTTGACTTCACTCCCAAGTGCAAAGGCTACTGGCATGAGTAATCCAACTGTTGTGTGATTATGGTAGAGAATCACAGAGTTGCTTTCTTCTAGCACTGGACAAGGAGCTTTATTTGCATAGAATCTCTCTCTGCTTCTCTGACTAGAACCTCCCTCCTGCCTGGATTTAAACAAACAGTACACCTATCCTCACAATGCTCCAAATGAGTGAATGTGCTTTCCTGTATCATCACTCTCTTTTCTTCAGGGACTAGAAAACAGAGCAAAGTCCTACTGATGCCCTGATAAAGAGAGTGGGACTCCAAAAAAGCTTGCCCATGTTACTGTTATGTAGACTAATCAAGGGATAGCCCACTACAACCTCTTCTGGTTCTTTATTCGCTGTCCACAGCCCTAACAGAGTTACCGCAACTCCATCTTGCAACATTGTGAAATACAAACGTGAATAGAGATGCAGAGACAGATGATGAGAGCCATAGAACATTGGAAGTGGCCATCTTGCCCCCTAGTTCTCAATTTTCTTCACCCAGAACCCCCAAATCACCCCAGTCTCATAATTCTTTTGCAGCCACAAAGGATGATGGGGTTAAGTTTGCAGCAAGAAACCATGGTCCTTAGGCTCCTGGTGCTGGTGCTGGAGGCAGGGTAGTGAGTCAGGGGCTTGGTGAAGGGCTGGTGGGCAAGCTTGAGGTGTTAGGTTTGGTGAATGGCATTTGATGGAAGAAATGGCTGGGATTTCTAGTCTCTCCCAGGTCAATGTAGGATTGCTCTTTGGTGTGCATCTTCTAGTGCTTTAGCTATTCTAGTTTTTAAATGTCCCAAGCAATGGTTCTTCCTGCACTCTCCCTGTATTATACAGAAACAGTTAGAGATGTGTGTGTGTATATATATTTGCCTGTCCTATTGACTGGTAGAGATCATTATAATGGATGAACTCTGGATGATATAGCTGTGTTCTATGGGGACAGAGCAGAGCTGTGTCACATGCCTCTTTCTAGGAAACTAGAAATTCTCCTTTTGGAGGACCTCACATGGGTGGTTCATGCATTTTGCACATAAGAGCAGGTGCAGAACATTGCATATACATTCAGCAGCTGGATCCAGACCAGCTCAGTGTTGCATGTGTGTCCCATGGGATGTATAAACATCGAATGTATGTCTCGTGGTGCGCTACAGAGTTGTGTTGCATTGAGGAGCTCACAAATGGTTACAGAGCAATGTCTCCCTAAAGGATAGATGCCTGCTCACACCATAAGGACCATCTTTTTGTTCTGTGTTTGTATAGCACCTAGCACGATGGGGTCCTGGTCTATGTCTGGGGCTCCTGGACACTACTGCAATACAAATAAAATAATACAGAGCCGTGTTGCATGTATCGTACATGACAGGGTGGACACTGAGCAGCACTTCATGTGCAGAGACTAGATGGGTACAGAGCAGTCCTGTGTGCCTATATGAGGGGTATAGGCAGGGCAGCACAGCTTGGTGTGGGCCCAGCCAGGACGGTGTGGAGTGGTGAGACCACAGGAAGGGACTGCTACCTCCTCTGTGGATGATCTGTCAGCTGATTATCAAGAATGGTAAAACAGTCAAATATTTTCCTCTGATCACACTTCCTGCCTCCTGATTGCATAGGCTTTTTAATCTCTGCTTCATCTCCAGCTCTTTCCAGGGCTCTGGAGGTTGCTTTTCAGCAGAGGACTTTCTGGTTTGATCATTGTTTCAGGATTCCTCTCCCAGGACACTCTGTCCCCAGGTCGTTTGTCTTCCAGTCTTCAAATTAATTTTCTTCCCCCAGCAAGAGCACCCTGGGCCACGCCTCAGCCCCCCCTCTACCACCGAGCTTGTGCCTACAATGCTGCGTGTCAGAGATAAGAACTAATCTGTGTTTATGGGCTCTTGCAGGCTGGAGTCTGTGTGTGGAAATCAGCTCTGTTCAAACAGTTGTGGGGGGAGAAAGCGCAGCACACGGTTTCAGCTGTTGTTGGATGTGTTTCACGGGCCTGATCCTGCGAGTTGCTGAGTATTCTCAGCACCGGCGGAATTCCTTGAGACTTGAGCACTTGGCAGCAGCCTCAGGACAGGAAAAGAATCCACAAACAAAATTAAAGTTAATTGAAAATATAAAAGGGAGGGAAAAATCTGACTGCCCCTGATTCCAGCAACTGTCTATTTTCTCTCTCCTTAGGTGGATGCTGGAGACTGGTGTCTTGTGTCTTACCTAAACAACTAGTGGGATATTTATTTTTTCCTCTTCCTTCCCGTTTTTCTCATATTTATCTCTCTTGTAACCTTCCTGTCACTTTCCTTCTGCCTGGTCAGATAACTAATGTGTTTGCTGCATGTTTCACTGAGTGTACTGCATAGAGGACAGCGAGTTATAAAACAGGGCTGTTTGCAACACACTTAGCTATGGTGTCTTATTAGTGCATCTGTGTGTTTGCAGCGCATTGACTTGTCCCCTCTGGCATGTCTTTCAGCTAAACCTTACCGTGATGCCAAGGCTTAAGATCATGTAGGATAGGATGGGGAGTAGACAGAGCCATGAAGCAACAGGGAGGAAGGGAAAAGAAAGACAGGAAAAGAGAGAATGAGGAAATTGGGGAGTGGGGACACGGAAGAAGGCGAGGGAGATTGTTTTTGTCTCTTGAGGTTTTTCCCCACCAAGTCCCGCAGTCTTGGTCCAGTGTGGCTGAAACATCTGCTGCTGAGAGGGGAATAGTAAACCAGTTGTTGTGCAAATACAATAAAACGGGATGTCTCTCTGTCCCTGGAAGTCTTGCCAAGCTGCACATAGCCATCTCCCATCAGCGCTGGTTAATCAGTGACTATTTGGTTGGTAGCCCTGAGTGCCTGCTAGCTGCTTTCATCTCAGGGCCATGGGGAGAGGACCGAGGACAACATTTTCTTCAGCAACTTCCCAGCTGACATCTGTGCTTTACCCAGGCAATGTGCTGGGGGCATCTTTGTGGCTTTCAGGATAATACAGCTGCCCGCCCCCATTCCACATGCAGACGCTCTTGGTGATGGGGGTCGTCACTGAGTCTCCCATCTTACGACAGCGCCATGAGCAGACAGGAAAGCGCATCACCTTGTCAGCGGCGCAAGTGGCTTCTGTAATGGGGAACAAAGAGGCTGTTTGCTTGGGAAGTTTATCTTGCAAAGGAGGTGAGCGCCAGCCTCCTACTTCCCCTTCCTGCCCCTGATCATTTCCACAAGGATGGGATTCTGCATCTCTCCTTCTTCCACATGGAAAACCAGGCGCACCCTCCCAAGACACCCTGATGGGTAGTCCAAACACACACACACACACACACTCCTGGATCTGTCTCTCCCTCTCCCCCTCCCATTTCGTAGATTTTATGCAGAGCTGGGTTTCGGCTTGAATCGCTGTCATGCACCCAAGGATATGGAACAAAAGGATCCCCCATTAACTAGGAGGCTGCTGAGGCCTAGGAGGGGAGCACTTATCTAAGCGCCTCCTTTGCTAACAGAGGATCACATTTAGCATTTTTCTCCCTCCAGCCCCCCCAAACTGTGCCCACATCTCACTCCGTTGTTACCCAACCTGACCTTGAGAGGGAGGGAGTAGGTGTAGCAAGGGTTTTGGTCTAACTCCTACTCAGACTGAAGGACAGTGCTGAGTGCTTGGCCTCCCTGGGACCCACACACAGTCTCCTCTAGGCACTGCAGCCTTGCAGGCCCAGCCCTGCGCTGCCAAGCCTAGGAAGAGAAGCCTGTGGGGCAACAGGCTAATGGTTAAAGACATTGTTAGAGGATTTGGTGGAGCTAGTGCGCTAGCCTTTCTCCTCTGGAGATGTGGGTTCAGATACTACTTGGGCCACCCGGTAGAGGAGTTGCTGATCGCAGCTGAGCTCCCAGGAGACATTTTTCCACATTACAAACCCAACGACAGTGGCAGCCTCCCCTCAAGAGGGGCCCCGGGCTGGAACAGCTGGGCTGGGTCAGGTCAGAATAGCCTTGCTTTGGCAAAGCCATGTTGGAGTCCAGGCCTGGAAGAACAGGGGGAGGGGGTCTTGTGTCAGTTTATCGAAACCTCACCCCTCTGCACAGTCCAAAATGTGCTAGCTACTGTTTTGCTCTAGGTCATTTTGACCCTGGGTCCTCGTAAGAGTCTTTCTAGTCCCAAGACGGGAATCCCTCACTATAATTTACTCAGTTATAGGAGTACTTGTGGCACCTTAGAGACTAACAAATTTATTAGTCTCTAAGGTGCCACAAGTCCTCCTGTTCTTTTTGTGGATACAGACTAACATGGCTGCTACTCTGAAATCAGTTATAGGGCATTTTATTTCTCTACGCTAGGTGCTTATGTGGCTCACATAACTAACACTGGAGTCCGTCCCAAGTCTTGGTGGATTTATCTTTAAAACACCTCCACAGTGCACAAAAGTATTATTATTATTCCCACTTTACAGATGGGGAACCTATGCACAGAGCAATTAAATGACTGGCCCATTGTCACAGTGCAGCACCGGCCCTTCAAGAGGGCAGCAGGTCGGTGACCACCTCATGCCCCATAAGACTGAAGAGGCATAAGACTTGGGCCCTAGAGGGAAGGAAAGCGGGAGAGTCAGGTGCAGCTGAAGGCTGCCTGAGAGTCCAAGAGCTAGGAAGCAGCAAGGAAGTGCTGGCAGGAGTTGCTTAGGACTGGAGAGAGCTCCAGGAAACCCAGTAGAAAGAGCTGAGTTTGGATGGGAGCTTAATGAAGGTGTTAGTGAGAACTGAGCAAAGCAGGGGATTCCACATGTGCAGAAGGCTCAGGTAGTGGCCCCTTGGAAAAGGGAAAATCCAGCTGTATTGGGAGTAGCTGAGCCTTGAAGCAAAAGGGCTACTGAAGGAGAGTGGATCCCCTGAGCAGGGGTAGGACTCACAGGCAGGGAGGTCCAGAATACTGCATGAGGAGGAGCCATACAGACCTGAGTGAAGGGCTCCAAGGAGACTGGTCACTCTCTGTCTGGCAGGGGGGCCTGGAGAGTGGGGTCCTGGATCAGGGACAAAAGGAACAGGGAACAAAATGCTGCTATTGACTCCGGGTGGGTGACTTGGAGGTGATGTCCCGGGAAAAGGGAATGGAAAATGCTGCTGTATTTGCATATGCTTGTTGTGGGAGCTAGAGAATGGTTTTACTGCAAGGCTTTGGGGGAGTGACTGCACTGATGTATATCAGTAAAGAATGCCCAGAGGTGGGCTTTGTATTGGACACTGAGAATCTATGTTCCTTTCATGGGTGGAAGAAAGGGGAAACTGAGGCAGGCACATCTGTTGTGTCATGGTCTGAGGTAGGAGCGTGCCCTATGACACCATGGTTGCACCATCAAAGCTAGGAATTGAAGGCAGATCTCCTGAGTCCCAGGCCAGCATCTTAACGACAAGACCATCTGTCCTCCTCTCTCTTCACCTGGCACTTTATTTTTTTTGGCTGGAAAGGCCCATACACCTTTGGGAAAAATTGAATTTGTGCATCTGTATTGATAGCTTCACCCAATCTCTGTCCATCGAATTCACTGCGTGACCCTCCTTGTGGAACTCTACTGGTGGACAGTACATTTGCCTAACTCCTTTGTACTCCATTTTATCAATCCAAGTAGGTACCAATATGCACAATCTAGGGTGTTGAGGTATGTGGGTGGGACAAAGAGTTAAGCATATTACGTCCTTTATGTTTTTTATTATTATTGTTATATCGTAGCATCTAGCAGCCCTAGTCATGGCTCAAGCCCCATTGTGCTAGGTGCTGTACAAACACAGAACAAAAAGACGGTCTCTGCCTCAAAGAGCTTAAAATCTAAGTCTAAGACAAGAGACTTAGAGATGGGGGACTATCAAGAAACAATGAGACAATATTGGCCAGCAAGGATATTGGCCAGGCAAAGATGAACTTGCTCTGGAAGGAGAAAGGAAATCAATGGACGGATTCCTCTTCTCCTGAAGGGTGTGAAACAGTATAGGGAGAACAGCAAGATGGGGAGCTGGAGAATTTTATGTTCTCTGCATACTCACAGAAAAGTTAAATACAAATATAAAATACTCTTTTGGCACTGCAACATAATGCTACTTTTATTCTTAGCCTCCAATATGATAACACACAGTAACTAAAATCAGAGAGAGACAAAGCAGGCTGCTCCATAAAGCAGAGAAGTACAATTCACCCCACCTTGCTCTCTGCTGGCTCTCTGCAGACAAACTGATCACACACTTCCCTACAGAGTCTCCTAGCCTGCAAGCAGCACCAGGACCTCCCCACCCCATACACACATTACACACACACACTGTTAAAGTGACAGCTTGCAATTCCCACACAGTCCTCAATATACCACAGAGAGGAAAAGAAATCGCTCCACTGTGCAGTCCATTTTCACACTGCCTCTGAAAGCCTCAGGACAGCGCTGGCTTTCCAGACACATCGAATGGCTTCTCTTCTCTTCTCCTTCCCCCTTTCCCCTTCTCTCTCTCTCTCTCTCTCTCTCCTTTTACCATTCCTCTCTTCCTTCTCTCTTCATCTTTTCCTTCTGCCTTGTCCCATTTCCCTCCCATCACAGACTCTGTGCCCTCCCCCTGCCACTAGGGGCTAGCACTCTCCTTGCCCTCTTGTCCGCGCTGCAAGGGTTTCCCTGAGAGGCTCCCGCGCTGCGCCTGTACGTTGACTTGCTGAGGCCACAAGGGCAAGCTCCTCTCCCCTCAAGCGGATGGATCAGATACGCATCATTCCGGCTCGCATTCCTCTGCTGCTCTCTCCGGGGACCCCCAGGTTGCAGTAGCAGATGGTAGCTGCAGGGGCCCGGTGACCTGGTAAACTGCCATCGGTCACTGCCTTCGAAACCCAGTGAACGCAGAGATCTGTGTTTATTTGTCTAACACAGTAGAATCGGCTCATTTTCTCTAGGCCTGCTCCATTGGCAGGACTCAGTACAGAGGCGTTCATACTTCTATGTCTAGATCATGCAGCTTATTCCCAGGGCAGGGAGCCTCTGTTCCACAGCCAGACTTTCCCTGGCCTGGGAACATTCTGTGAAGTTCAGCAAGGAAATGGGCTTCACAGGTTCATGGTAGCTACGGACACCCCATCTGTGACCTCCTTCTCCTCCAACCTCTGCCACACACACACAGCAGGGATTAAAGGAGGCTGCACATGGCTGTGTATGGGAATGGACTGGAAATGCCCTCTTTCTCCTGAGCGTGCTGTTGATATGTTCCAATGGACACCAGTATATAGGGGACTGCTGTCACAAAACTGCGATATGGCATTTACCTTCTCCCCCCATCTCTCTTTCCCTCTCCCACCCACCAAACTGCATCTCAACCATAAAGGAGGACGTAGCGTCTATAGGCAGATAATCAAAAGGCATTTGTCAAATATTCCAGTAAAATGGACGTGTGGGAAACAAGAATGAACCCGTGGTCCTGCTGTGAAACCCTCCAGTGCTAGGTAAAGCACTTGTAGGAACGTAGAGTTGCTCTGTGATATGTAACAATAAGGAGGAGGTCACAGAACTAAACATTGCATTGTGTCTTAAAAGGGAATGGATAATATAGCTAATAAGAATTTTTCATTATTCATGCTAAATAAGGGCTATCAAATCTCATGGTTCAGGGTTTCATCTGAATTTTCCAGCCCCTTCAATGTTCAGAATGGCACAGAGGCATTATGGGGTTATTTTCCTTCCTCTGAAAGATGCTAAGGCAGGAATGTACTAGACCTGATGGACTCACTGTTTGGTCTACTATGACAGCTCCTATGTCCTAATTAGAGCTGGGTGAAGTTTTTCAAATGGAAGCTTTTTTCGCTGAAGAATACAAATTAGAGTCAACCGAAACTCTTTGAGACTTTGTGTTGAATTCACCAGATGGTTTCAGTCGGAGGGGAAAATAGTCCCAAAAAACCGAAACATTTGTGTCAGCGTTTTGAAACGAAACACTTCGATTTTTCGAGTCGAAATGACTCTGCCTTTTGAAATTTGCTTCCGTTTCATTAAAGTTGTTTAACAGGATTAAAAAAAGGTAAAAAGAAAATGAAACATTTTGTTTTGGGGCGAACAAAATAGTTTGTTGGCCCCAAAACTACATTTTTTTTTCAACGTTTTTCAGTTTGCAAAAAAAAGGTCAACTATTTTGTTTCGGATCCACCCCAGGTGAATTGTGTATGGTTGTTCTGTTCAGCTGGGGAAATGAAAAAGCAATTATCTGCACAGCTCTAGTCCTAATATAAATGCCCTAATTCCGGCAAGATGTGGTAACTGGCGATTCCTTCCACAGGCTCCCCTGGCTTGTTACATCCCTCAGTTGACTCGTATCATTAGATTTAGTGTTAGTGCGATAGCAGGGCTTAGAGTCCCATTGTGATCTGCATGCACAGGCCCTATCCCAAAGAGCTCACAATTTAAATAGACAAGACAGACAAAGTGTGGGAGACACTTGGGTATATGCTGTACGGGCAGCTAGATCCTCTGCTAGCACAACTCAAGACAACACCACTGAAGGCAATAGAGCGACATCCATTTGTGCAAGCTGGGGATCTGGCCCAGGGACTTTGCTCTAGGAGTAGATTTCACATAGATCCTGGGCACTGGCTGAAGAAACTGCAGTTTTGAGGAAGAAGGAAAATGGGACACATTCTGGAGCAGGGGAGGCATTGGCATGGGTTCATGGGTCAGTCATATCATTGCCCAGAGATATCATTGAACCCAGGGAGCCAAACCTGAGTGGGGCTGCAACTCCATGTGCCAGGTTGCAATGGCACTCTCTCAAATTTGGCCCAGCTGTCCCTCCATCATGACGGAGGGGTGCCTGGCCAAACCTGAGTGGTGCTCTGACCCTGTGCGCCAGGTCACAACCTCCAGAGCGGGACAGGAGCCACCGCTACAGAGTGAGTGCAGGGAAGGTTTGCTCTCCAGTCCCTTCCCCCACCCCTGTGGGGCCTCCCTTCCACAGTGGGCCAGGATTAGGGATGAGGGTGGAGGGAGCTGCTGGGAGTGATGGGTGCTCCCTGGACTACAACACAACCTCGTGTGGAAGAAGAGCGTAGCTTAGTGCCCCCTTTGAACAGGGAGGCTACATCCATCCCTGTTCTGGAGGGTGTTTTGCAATCCTTGCCTGCTGCATGGAGAGACCTAGGCTGAATTTGGAACATGGCACCAGCATGACGAAGATTGTGCGAAGGGGAGTGATTTTTCCATTGGAGCTGAAATGCTCTCATAGTTGCAAGACAGAGGAGCTCAGTGTCTCAGTTTGTTGCTTAATTAATGATAAGGTTTATAGGGTTTTCTTTAAAATAAATAAACAAATAAATTCCCCCTCCCTCAGCCTCCCCTGGGCTAGTGTGGTTCTGCAGGCCTGCTGCTTTCCTTCCTCCATCCCCCTCCCCCACAGGACACTCTAGCTGGCCGCCCTCCTCTGCAGGCAGATGTGGGCTTCCCCAGGGCCCTAGCCCACATATCAGCATTGTCTGCTGTGGGAAAGGCCAAACCTGCTGCAGCTAGGGCCTGACAATGTTTACAGCTTACAGGAGGAAATATATCCAGTGTCACAGTCAGTTCTGTTAGCTTCAGAACAATGGCCCTGCCAGTGCACCACAGCTCCTCGGGAGCTGCACCTTCAACGGATATGAGAAGCACGTCGTCCCCTTGCTCTGTCTTTCATAGGTAGGAAGCAGCCGAGTAAATAAACAGCAGCTGCTTGTGGATTGGATATAATTGGATCTCGATGGTCATTTCGCATTCTCAGGGTGGCTCATTATGGCATCCAGGTGGGTAGAACTGTGGCCAAGTGCTCACTGAATATAGAGACTTGGGGACAAACCCAGTGTGAGTCTGAAGTATCTATGGTGGCTGCAATGGAGTTACTCTGGAGTGACCCCAATGTTACTCAGATCAGGACCTGGCCCTCAGGTTTCTTCTAACAGAGCCATCCCACCAGGTTAGTAGTGGCGTAGAACAAAATCTATTATTTTTTTGACAGAGATGGGCCAGACCTACAAAACTGAGACCTGGGTCTTGAATACCCCAAAGTTCAAGAGTGTTTGAGTCCTGGGCTTGAGTTCAGCCCATTGTAGGCAAAGGGCTTGCTAGGAATTTCAGCTCTGGATCTGGAGTCAGAGACTGCCCTGCTCCCCCAAACTGTGTTGGTTTTCCCATCTGGGTGCTTTGGTTCAGGCCTATCTCTAGTTTGCTAGGACTCAAGGTTTCCCATTGCACCTGGTTTCAGGTAGTTAGCCACTGGGAGTGCCGTGACTGCATATTGCAATGCAGTAGCCTTTGTGTGGTTAGCAATGGCCCATGCTGTACATAGCATTGGACGTTAGGATCTATTTTGTAGAGACAATTTATTATCTGATAAAGCCCTCCTTTATTGGGGGAATGGACTCTAAGATACGCTAGGTATTTTAGACCCTACACAGTGCTTTAGCAGTTCAAGCCCAGAGTTTAGCATCATCAGCTCCTGAGTTCTAATTCTACCACTGTCTATGGCATTGCCCAAGTCATTTATTTCATAGGGTCTCCAACGCTTTTCAAAAAGTGCTGTGTGATCTTCAACTTCTTCATGCCCAGCCACCAGCACAGGGTGAGCGTATCACCAAAGGTCAAGTGCAGCACCTCCCTGACTGCTGTGCCAGCACTGGGTACCAGCCTAATCCCACTATGGAGCTTGGACACATAAGGCAATCACGTCGTCCTAAGCGAACTGCAGCAACATGGATTAAAATGGGTTTTAGGGTGGGGATTAGAACCAGTTAATTTGGTGATGGGATTGCACAGTAGCATTTGCTAATGTCCAGTAATCCTAGGTCTCACTCTAATGTGGCTCCAGGAGGTGCAGTGGGTGAACATACAATGCTGCCTCTTGAGGCCTGGGCTCCGGTCCCAGGTGAAAGGAGTTTGGTGGTCTCTATCAAGCCCTGCTCAGTAGATGTTTATCCCCATCACCATACAGGTTGGTGCCTCCCTTTCAAATGTAGAAGAATTCCCCAGTCTCACTTTCCAAATTACTTAGACACCTACAGAAAGGGGATTCCCCTAAATATGAACAAAGAAAGGCGATTTTCCATCCCACATGCCAGCACTCTCCCTGGGCCTGTACAGAGCCAGCTGTCTCCCAATTCCTCTGCATCTGATCATTCTCCTGTTCCTTCCCCATACCAAGGGGCACCTGGCCCCCACCATGGAGCTGCATACAGGGCTCTACTGCTGCTGACAGAGCCCTTCCTGGCAAGAGCATGAAGCTGTTCCCCTGACAAGGGCAATGAATCACCCTCTCATTCCAACAGGCTCCCTCTCCATAACACACCTGCCACGCTTTAGTCTGGCCTTCCCCTTGACAAGTTTTTCTCCCTCCCTTTGATAGTGGCTCTTTTCAGCCTCTGTGAAAGGAGCCTATTGGTAGCATGATGGATTGCACCTTATTTCAATATCAATGCGGGGGGACAGACTCTGTGTGGAAGGCCTGAGGCAGCCTGTTTAGCCAAGGTTTGTTAACAGGATCGCCCCCCCACCCTCAGCCCCCCTTCACCACCACCTCTTCCTTTGCACAGAGAAGATGGGAACACAGGGCTGTGACTGATTCCATCTTCTGGAAACCACTTTTCTAACGGCAGGTCAGGGAACAGAAGGGGTGTGTGGGTGTGTGGAGCTGGGGGGGGGGGGCGGGAACTGGGCCTCTTAACAAGATTTACTGAGGATTGTCCAAACTGAGTGCAGGCAGAATGTTAACATCAAGGCCTTGTCTGTGGAGTGTTAAGTCCAAAGGACCCCCACTGTTGCTATGGTTTCTCCTTTTCCTCCGCTGCTTTAAAAAAAAAGAGAAAGATAATCCTTTCTTTTCTCTTAGCCTTTCATCCTTCCCCTTCCAAGTCAGTTGCTTTTAGTTCTCTGTCAAATGCAGCAATCTCTAAAGGAGCCAGAGAGTGCCATAAATTCAGCCCTCTCTGCGTTATCCCACTTAGCCCGCCACCCCATTTACCTGGGGCCTTAGTTACTGCACATTGTCCATGGTTTATGGTCCTCAAACTAGGACAGTTCTCAAGAGTGTCCTCCCCCCCTCCCCCCCCCCCCCCCCACCGTGTCCCTGAGCTGGTGAATGAGGCCAGGAAGAGGGGAATCTTACCATGCAAGCTTCCTCCTGCTATACTGTATATGCGGTCTTCATGCTGTCTCCATGCCAACCTCACTGGAAGGAGATGCATGCTTTCAACGAGACAGAATGGCGGCACATCAAACACGACATTAACATACAGGCATGAGAGTGTAACACCGGTCAGTGTGAATTGCGTGTCCTATTCTGTGCTGATCCGCAGACAATTTGAGTCTGTTTCAGCCCCCAGCTACAGAGTTGGGCTGTCTAGCTCTAGCTGCTCTGAATGCTGGAGCCCCTGACTTCACTCCCAGCTGTGTCAGCCAAGATGATGGTCACCACAAGAGCAAGGTGAGAGAAGCTAACCAGTGCTAGGATAAGCAGCACCAGCAAGGCATTGAATTCTCTGACCTGTAAGTCTGAGGCCTGCAGCCACATTAGGACAGCAGCAGCCATGAGCCAAGAGGCAGAAAATCACATCCTCACATTCCATCTAAATTATATCAAAACAATGTAATATGGAGCAGTTAAGAAGGCACCCCTCCTAATAGTACCCACCATCACCAGATAAGCAAGGAATCTCTTAAAATGTTTAAAGAAAACTTCCTTTGATAGCATTCTGTCTGGCAAGGAATCACTTATCAACAGTTTCAGAGTAACAGCCGTGTTAGTCTGTATTCGCAAAAAGAAAAGGAGTACTTGTGGCACCTTAGAGACTAACCAATTTATTTGCGCATAAGCTTTTCCGATAAGCATCCGATGAAGTGAGCTGTAGCTCACGAAAGCTTATGCTCAAATAAATTGGTTAGTCTCTAAGGTGCCACAAGTACTCCTTTTCTTTTTATCAACAGTTATGGGTGTGAAAGATCTATTTCTTTGGTTTTTTACCTTTATGGTCCCTACTTCTCTATTGTTTATCTGTCTGGTTTCTGTCTGGTTTTTTATTGTTTCTGTCTGTTACATAGCTAATTTTGCAAGGTGTAAATCAACTAAGGTGGTGGGGTATGACTGGGTAAAGAATTGTTAGGATTGATCAAAGAATTATTTTGTAAGACTTTAGTAAAATGATTGGTTAAGGTACAGCTAAGCAGGACTCAAGTTTCACTATATAAACTGGGGTCCAAAAGGAAGTTCTTTGGAACCAACTTCAGGGGACAGCCCCAGGATCAGAGCTGCTTGACCTCAACACCCTATCAGCCACACTGTGCAGAAGTTGGAGTCTCCAGATGACCTGATCCTAACTGGCCATCAGGAAACGTTTCTCTGCCTTATTGGGAGTGGTGAGCATTATATGCTTAGCGTGTGCTTTCTTTTTTGGTAACTGTTAATAAATAGAGGTTAAGGATATTACTGTGTAAGACTCTTTCACTGGTAAAAGGCCCCGCAAACCTGCAGAAGAATATGCCTGGAGCCTAAGAACTGAGTATGGGTGGGTACTTAAATTAACCAGATTATACCCTGAGCCCTAGGGAGCTGGGTACAGGTAGGTGCCTTTCATCCGGAGCCCCAGGAACTAGGAAAGGGTGGGGGTGCCTAAATCAACCGGAAAAAGAAAAGGAGTACTTGTGGCACCTTAGAGACTAACCAATTTTTTTGAGCATAAGCTTTCGTGAGCTACAGCTCACTTCAGTTACGCCTTGAGCCCTAGGAACTGTGTAAAGGTGAATGCCCTATAGTGTGCAGGTAACAGACCATTGCACAAATGTACAAGTCCATCACAGAGCTGGCTCAGCCTGGGACAGCTGCAGAATCCATCTCAGTGGTGCCAATGTCATAGACTCACCATCTTCTTGGTTCACCTGGCAGTAGCACTAGACCTGCTGACCTATCGTCTCACCAGCTTGCCCTAGGCTACAGACAACACAAACACTACAATTTCAGCACCTCTCTCCTGTACCTGGAGGGTACTGGCAGCATGATCTCCGAAAAATCAATGCTACCAACTCCAGCATCTCACTCCCTCAGCAGGGGCTGTCGGCAGAATCGGATCAGAGCCTGAACCAAAAGAACTGAGAACCCCACTGAGTGAAATAATGAAGAGTGTTACTAATTCTGCAGCTACCCATTCCTGGCCTGTAGGACAAACCCCCTTGAGCCACTCAGTCTGACAGTACCTCAAGGGGCATTTTGAATCATGTCTATATCTCTGGAAAACTTAATGAAACCACAAAGCCCAGGAGACTCTTTGTCTCCTCCCTCTCCCCCAACAAGATTTAATTCAGTTTCATGTCACTGGTGAGAGGAAAAGGCAAACAGAGGGAGAGAGAAAGCAGCACAAACTGTAAAAACAGTGAAGGAATCCTCAGGCTCTCAAGAGAGCACAAGAATGGAAATGAGGTTCTAAATTAGGGAAGCACCAAGGGAAAAGTCCCTGTCCCGCCCCCGTCCCGTCTCCCCCCTCCCAAGGCTGAGAAGTGAGTCCCTCCAGACAAGGTCAAGATGATCTGAAAATGCTGAGCTGCCAGCTGGCCCTTCTTCATCTGCAATACCTCAAGTTTCTCCCACTAGGGATCCTGTTTTATACTGTATCTCCCATCTCATCTGCCAGCTAGCCTAGTTTTCTCCTTAGGATTCTGGGCCAAAGGCTGCTCTCAGGTACACTGGGGTAAATCTCCAATAAACCCACTTATGTCTATTCACTCTATTGCCTTAAGCAGATTTCAGTGGAGTTGCTCCAAATTTACACCAGAGTAACTGAGATCAGGATCTGGCTGATAAAACCTTGCCTGTAGAATCTCACTGTACGAGGGATTTTTTTTTTGTGGCACCAGCACTGGGTTTTGATGCCCGTGAGCATGGTATGGCTGATTTAATCCTATTGAGCTCCTTGGTGTTCCATCCCACGGCACTGAAAGGTCAAACCCACACAACATGGGCTCTCCTCATTCCTGCTTACCAAGGGAGGTAATCCTAACTCACCACCATGGCTGAATCTTCAGGTTTAAGCCCAGTTAGAAGTGAGCCAGCTTGGCTTTCTGGGCCCATTGCTCTTTTCTTTCACACCGGTGGCTTCAGTGGAGTTACTCCTAACCAATGTCAGAGAAGAACTGGCCTCATTGCTCCCTATGGTGGAGGCAGAGCACAGCCAACCAGGCAGGTTACATTTTGCCGTTGTGCCCGGGAGCTCACAGTGACTGCACACAGCCCTTTATATTGGTACCTGTTTTAGGTGTGCCTCGTCAGCACCGGTTGTGCCAGCTCCTGGTATGACCTGCCCGGTAGCTCTCTGTGGCTGTATGTTCCCGAGCGCTCCAGGTTCGAGCCATCAGAATTATGCAGCACTGCAGTGTTCCATCACTGTTAAAAAGCACAATGGCCTGAGTGGCGTAGGAAGTCCCCACAGTCTGAGAGCAAGACTTGACTTCTGTTCTGCTTAGTAGCAATGCTCCCATGCTCACAAGTGTGCGTACAGGTTAGAAGAGGGGATGGGAGCCAGGAAAACTGGGTTCTATTCCTGGCTATAATACTGACTTTCCATGTGACCCTGAGCAAGCAACTTAACAGCCTTGAGTCTTGATCACCCACGGGGATAATCATCGTTGAGCTGTTTGTCATCTCCAAGCCAGTGGCTTTTGATTCTGTGGCAAACACAGAGCTCTCTCGCCGGAGGGTGCCATAAATTCAGCCCCTTGCTGCGTTATCCCACGACCCTCTCTATCCCATCCGACTGGGCGCCTTTGCTACAGCACATCTTACCTGGCTTATGGCTCTCAGACTAGGACAGGTCCCAAGAGTCCAGGGCCTGAGCAGCAGAGGGCCAGGGCTGTAACCGCAAGCCTTCAGAAAGGCTAGATCTTTTGGTACCTTCCTAAATCAGATCCTCAGTTGAAAGTCCCCCTGTAATGGCAGGATGCAATAATGATTAGGGTCAAGCGGAGTTTTCCTTTAAAAGCTTCATCTGTCGTAGGTATCTATATGGCCACCATCACCATAGTGTCTGAGCACCTCACAATCTTTAATGTAGCTATCTTCATGTAGCAGGGCAGTGCTACAGCCCATATAAGGAGCTCAGGTACAGCGACATTGTTACTGGCCCAAGATCACACAGGGAGTCTGCAGCTGCCAGCAGAATGGGGAACAACTGAGCCCAGGAGCCCCAAACCCCAGGCTAGCGTCCTAACCGCTGACCAGCCTGCTAGCCCTCCTGCCGGGCTGTGACCAGACATGGTGTGAGGGGCTGCAGCGCAGAGTGGAACGTGGCTCCTCACCCTGGTGTGTTTCCTTGGGGCTGATGAGGTGAAGGCTTTGCTTAGATTGTGTTTGGATTCAGCTTCAAGGTTGGGATTGAGCAAATGTTTGACGATCTGCCAAACTCTTATTTATTATGAAGGAGAGCACTCCGACACCCATTATAAAGCAGAGCCTTGGGGCCGCTGGTGTGAAGGAGAGCAGCTGGGTTAGCAAGGCATTGCACCACTGGGGGAGGAGAGGTTTCTGTGGGTGGGGTCCCTGTGGCGGGCTGTTCATGCCCTGGGGTTACTCTTTATTGCAGTGTCTGACAGACACTGGCAGGTAGAGGCTGGATCAGCACTGTCTGAAACACAAACAGCACTTCTCCTCTTCAGAAAGGGGAGCTGCAGGGCAGGGATGGGTGAACATGCTGGAGTTTTTCTGACAGCTGTATTTCCTGTGCTTGTGCCAGGTCCCCCACCTCAGTGTTGTTGGCAGCCCCAGACCCCTCCATGCAATCGCTAGGCTAGAGTATCTCTGCCGCTGTGCTCAGGATGAAGAGCTGGTGTTTGAATAAAATCTTGGGCACTGCCAGAGATGTACATCCTACCTTGATGTGCAGGCCACGCAAGGCCAAGGGAGTTTGCTTCAAGGAGCTGGGATCCCCAGCACTCTGTCCTGTTTAAGCCACAGTCCATAAGATTAGTTGAATGGATTCCACTGGGCACAGGTAATTTAACTGAGGCCAAACAAATTTATGCCACATGCATACTTTCAAATAAAGAGATTACAAGTCCAATTCTGCATTGTCCTGGTGCAACATAAAGGGGGCTTAGAGGGACAGGTTCTCTCCCTCTTGGAATGCCCCATCTGTAGACACCCTACCAGGGAAACTGGTCTTATGTATTTAGTCTAAATGTAATCCTTTTTCTGTTTAACCCAGGCCCCTAAACCATGTTTCATCCCAGCTCAGTTTGCATGTACAGCAAAACTGTGTTGCACTATATTGTACTAAGCACTTGAAGGACTTCTAGCAAATTCTGGCACTACGCAAAAACCAAGAAAATAATGACAGAACTGAAGCATCTCGTAGAGAATTCTGTAATATTTTCCTGGACACTTTTGTGGCATGAAGGTTGTGGTTAATTAAACAGCTCTCTCCATGGCAACAAGGCTGGAATATGAGTGCTTATTTTCATTTACAGTGGAAGCCGTAGTTTTAAGATTAACTGTGAATCAACCCCCTTGCCCCCCGGCCCCACACACAAAATTTCTGTGGTATTTTCTACAGCAGGAGAGTGAAGAAAAAGTCTCTTGTCATTCCAGCTGCCTATTAGTATTCAAACTCCTTCTCTGTTTTTATTCAGCTGCGTTTCAAACCAGGCATCAAACAAGCCTCAGACTATTATGTGATGAAAGCTTTTCCTGTGAAGAAAGATCCTGCTTGGATCTGCCTTGTGTTTTCCAGTACATCTCCCTAATGAGGCGTACAGACAAGTTAAAACAGGCGAATTTCAACAGGGCCCAGGAGGAGGATGCTGGAGGATTCACCATCCGGCCAACCTGCTGTCTTCCCCTGCCCCTAACAGCACTGACTGAATCCTGAGATGATCATTTCATTTCCACTGATCAAATTAGTGGCACCATCACCTATTTGTACCTGCCTGGCTCACGCCCACCGGGCTCTGTTGTAAAGGTGGGCAGAAGGGATTTCACACAGCTGGGGCTGAGGCTGGGGGTCGGGTGGGGAAGGTGCCAGGAGTAGAGAAAAGGGGGTATTGCTAAGCCTGAGGCTGAGGGAGTGGTATCAACAGTGCTCTCGCTGAGGGTGGCGGGCAGCTCGCATTGCTGCTAATGCTGGTTAAAAGGAGCTTAGAGGAGAGAGCTGGGTTCCATTCCTGACTGTGCCGTCTACACGCTATGGGCCTGCTCCCTTCCCCAATCTATGTACAGAGGTCACCCAGGGATCTGCACACGGGGCAGGGGCTCAGACACCTATACTGCACGGTGCCTCTTCCTGGGATGAGCATGGGGTGGGAATTTTGCCCGTGTAAGGACTGCAGGATTTGTCTCTATAGGCACAGGAGGGTACAGTATGGTTAGTATTGGGATGTAGTGCAAAGCCCAGCCCTGTACACAGAGCAGTGTTCTGAGGTCCATGCTTTCATTTAAAAGCAAACCACATTGTCTCTAGTCCTTATGGTTGTAAAGAGAACCTTGCAAACATGCCATGAATGCAAACCAATGCAGTGATGTCTGCCTGAGTCTGCAGACAGCCTGAAACAATAGCTCTCAGATAAGTGCAAACTGCCCCATTAGTCTCAAATGGGTGTTAATCCTGAAACCTAAAGATGTTACTCAACATGGCAACATTGTTAACTACTTCACTGCTGATCATTTTCGCAGAAACACCCAGCTAGTCTGTTTATGCCACAATTCCAGATTGCCTCCTATTACTCCAGAAACTCCAGCTGCCCCTACCCAGCTGCCAAACCTTCCAGCTTCCCCCAGAACAACTTCTCCAGTGTAGCGGTGTGCTGCCAATACAAACATCTATGGCACTGAAAACTGAAACCATGGGGCCAGCACAAAACAAATTGCATGTAACCTCACAATAAATAAGCCAGGGGGCGCTGTGCTGAGTGTGTGATTCATTTTCACCTCTAATTAATTAAACACATCCATTTTCAAAATTCAGATGAAGGTATTGTGGCAATTCCAGTCAGCCCAGAAGCTGGGGCCCCACCAAAGCAGTCAGCTACAACTTGGCAGGGAGTAGACAGGGCCTTGACAACAAGATGTAGTCACTAAAACCCAGCAGAACAGGTGAGTTTGCAGCAGAAAGGAGAGGGTGGGACCTGACAGCCCTTAGATGGGAGGTTGTTCCAGGCATGAAGACTGGCAATGGAAGCAAAAGGAGCTCTAGGGAGAGGGCTGGGGCAGAGCTGGAGGTGGCAGATGGAAAACAGAGCCCGGGGCAGGGTTATGAGATGCCTTGGAGAGCAGAACGGACTCCCAGCAGGTCACTTAGCACGCAGTTTCTGGAAGCACTTGCTTACACTGGGTGTCCAGCCTGAGACTCCCTGGGGCCTGATTCTGAGCACTCACAGCTCCCATTAACTTTGACTGAGTTTGGGGGACTCAGCACCTTTGACACTCAGACCCCCAGTGTGTCAACCTGGGCACCCAGAAACTGTGGCACTCCAGCTCAGTGGCCACTCGTTGAACACGTTGGCCTTGCCCCCTCTGGGCCACAGTGTCCATGCCCTTGAGTAAGGCTCTCGTGAGGCACCGTGATATCAGTAATGGAAGGTGTGCGTGGGCAGAGGAAGCTCCCTGGAGCTTCAGGATAAGAGACTCCTGACCTTTGAATGTTACGCCCAGCAGCCCCAGATCCCAGGGCCCCATTTCTCAGTGATTGCTCCTCTTCCTTCTTCCATGGAGATCTCGGCTCTGTGTTTCCACTTGAGAGGTTAAAGTCTGAATCGGCCAGGCAAGAGCTGGGGAGGGGGACAGCCCACAGAGAATACATCCCATTGTTTTATCTTGAATGCAGGCCATGTGTTCCACTAATACCCTATTCACTGCCAACAAGCCCACCACAAGCTGCATATTCAGTTTTAGATTAGTGCAGCTATCAGGACACATTTAGATATGGACGATTTCCTCTGCAGTCACCGCAGTAGGGGAACAGACTGTGGGAAAACACTTCCCTGGAACTAGCCCTTTTCTTGCCCAGCTTTGCCCAATCCCGGAGCCAGTGCCGTTTGCTAATCGGATTCCCACAACACCAAGCTAGATAGAAGGGAGATCATGTGACTCTCCAGGAGGCACATGTCTGCTGGAGAACTGTGTGGGAACCAGCAGCATGGAAGGAGCCAGCAGAAAGGGTGAGATTTTTCAGGGTTCAGTAGTCAAGGCCTTTTCAAACAGGACACTGAGCCTGACAGGCTCACATCCCACCTGTAAGATCTCCTGGAGTGAGACTTGGGACTGCAAAGGCCTTGGAGGGCCTGTATTATCTGGTGAAAAGGAATTTAGAGGGGAAAGAAGTGAAAGGGACAGAGTAATAGAGCTACTAAAGAGGGCTGCCTGGTTGACTACGGGGCTGCATAATGGGATTAAAAGCTTTTCACCTGTAGGTTGCTGGTTTGAATTCAAACCAGCTCAGGAGCAGTCAGAAGTTTCATGAGTTGTGACATGAGTTGGGGGTCCCAGCTGTACGTGTCCCCTGCCCCTAAATGAAACACACTGGCCCTTCTGGCACAAAAGAAAAAAACCGAAACCTTCTTGCCTACCACAGTCAATAATGACAGCACATATAATTAACTAGTCCTCATTATACCCTCATCAGACAGGCACTTTAGTGGTATTACACTCACTTTGCTGAAGGGGGGGGGCGGGACTGAGACACAGCAAGGTTAAGTGTCTTGCTCAAATCTATTCAGCTCATCGGTGGCACAGCGAACATTCAATCTCAGGAGTTATGGTTCCAAGTCACATAATCAGTCCACAAGACCCTGCTGTCTTTTGCTGCATCTACAAGGGCTAATGGATATGTATGCTTAGTACGCACCAGATACATCTTTGGTAATATATGCTTGGGATGGTAATATATGCGTGTTGAACAGTAAGCTAGCCCCAACCTTAACTATTGTGAACCAGTAATATCAGTTTGATAGGACACAGCTACTTGCTATGTACTGAAGATCTGCTTTGCAGGAGAATAGTTGTTTGCTACTTCAGGCTGTATAAAGTAACACTGCCATGCTGTTAGTCTCTAAGGTGCCACAAGTACTCCTTTTCTCTTTCTGCTGTTCAGTGTTCATCTCAGGTAAGGGAGCTTCTAGGGCTGCAGGTAAAGAGACGATCCTGGTGAATGTAGATTTACAAGTGAAACTAACCAATCCTGCAAACCCTTGCTCCCAGGAGTAGCTTCTACTCATGCAAGTAGCACCGATGAAGTCAATGGGCTTGATTTCCCCATGCCTTACTTTGTATTATCATTTCCACCTGTGCAACGTAGCGGTAACATGCGATGGCATCAGAACAGTAGTATTTTATGCAGGTGTAAATGGCTCCATAAGGGACAAGGCCATGGAGAATCAAACCCAGTGGGATGGCAGGATCTGGCCCTGTAAGAGGAGAGGGAGTCCCTTGCAGTGGTTTGTACGGGTCACTCATCGTGTGCGGTGACAGAAGCACAGGGACACAAGGAGAGAGAGGCAGCTCCTTTGTATCACAGGGAGACATTCCATCAAGCTGGGATTTTCACATAGCCCTTCAAATTCTTTGCTGGCCCAGATAGAGTCCCCTCTGTCCCCCAGGCAGCAGGCAGGCAGCTGATATGTTCAGTGTGTGTTTGTGTCTGGCAGGTGCTTGTCGGAGAGACTGCGGATGTGAAAGGTCACAGAGACAAACTCCGATCCAGAGTGTGGGTCCTTGGGGAAATCAGATGAGGCCAAATCAGCGCCCAGCGCCCCCACGCCAGACTTCATTGTTTCCAACTCTCACTAATTGGAGCAGAGCTGCTGGCTGTACTCTCTAGCATAGGGGGGTGACCCTGAACAATAGGCAGAGATGGTAACAAGCAGACAGATTGGGCTGGACACCACAGCAGCAGAGAAATTACCACAACACTCAGGCTCATCTCCTCCCCCAGCAGATCTGAAACTCCTGGTGTCATAATCCTAGTTGCATTTCCAGGTTCTACGATGCAGCTATGCATGGGAGGGGAAATAGCTCCCTTTCCAATTCATCAGGACTTGGCGGGTCTCAAGGTGCCCAGAATGCTAACTGATTTGCCATGTATGGTTGCAGCAGGGCCTCCCACCTCTCACTCACCCCAGCTGTGTCCAAATTCAGACGTTAAAGGGCGCTGTGCCATGTACTGGCTCTCTTTGAGCGAGTGCCTCCCGACGGGCTTCACAGCTGCTTATGAATTGCACACAGACGCTATGGGCACTATTAATGGGACGTTCTAAATGACTTTTCCTGCCGTTCAAGTGAAGGGGCCTGTTTCTGGAGCTGGAGGCGGAAGGTTCTGGTCCTGCCTCCCTCACACCATTTGCTGATTTTGCTGCAGAATTTCTGAATAAAGGCCTGGACAGAAGGAGCTGCACCAGCTCTCAGAAATCACGCTATGAGGGGGAGTAGGAGTGAGTCAGCTTTATTTTTTAGTGGGCCACCACCAAAGTGAAATCCCACGTTACAATGCCCCTTTCCCACTTTCCTCCATCTCCTGCTGTACTGTATTAGCTGTAGATCCTTTTCCCCTCTTGAACAATTGGGCTCCTGTATCATGGCCCAGTGGTTCCGTCAGACGAATGGATAATAATGAGAGTCACTAATAATGATGCCTTGCAGGGCCATAGCACCTTCAATCTGAAGAGCCCACAATGGGCTTAGCCTCACGCTGAGTTAGGGGATTAGCATTCCCCACATTTTATAAGTGGGGAAACCGAGGCACAGAGCGGTTAAGTGACTGGCCCACGGTTATGCTGGAAGTCTGTGGCACAACCATGAATATAAGGCAGGTCTCTTTCCTCCCAGGCCTTAACAAGGCCCTCCTTCCTCTCTGGGCATGATATTAAGGATGGCTGTGAAGCCACATGCAGAGAGCAGTGGCAGTGAAGAGGTTAATGTGCACGTGGTGGGGAAGGGAGCGTTCCCATGAACTGGGTCCCGGGTTTCTTCAGCCCCCTTAGCAAATCAGAGCATCTGGTCTTAGGACTCATTGCTGTTTAAGCAGCCCTTCCCCCAACCCGCTGGTACTGTACACAGGAGCCTGGGAACCCTGTGCATCTGCCCCGAGCAGATGGGCTCATCCTCCTTCCATGTGGCATGATGCGGGGAGGCTCTGGTGGTGCGTTTTAACTGACGCTGAACTAAGGCCTTTGTTAAGAGATTCCACAGGAGACGCTGCTGGGCCTGACCTGGGAGAGGTGGGGAGGCCTCAAACCCCCATTTTAAAAGGACCTTTCAAAGGATATTTTTAAAAGCCCTTTGGGCACCGCGCTGCCCCAGTGGGGTGAGCTCCCTTCTCAGCCCTGCTGCCAGCTGCTCCAGCCACTGCATATTCATGCATCTGACTTATCATGCTTGTGCTTGTCACAGTCCCTTTTCCGTGTGGTTAACAGTCTTGTAAATCACAGCTATGGTGTCTGGAAATGCTCAGATCCTGTGACTCTGGCTACAAAGAGCTGAGATCCTGGCTCTGAAGTGCTGGACATGCCCAGCAGGTTCTAGATAAAACCCTGTCATCGGAGGGGGCAGGGCACCCCTCAGACTCCTCTGGAGATGCTGGCCCCTCCCCCTCAGGTTCCTCTGGAGAGCCCAATCCTGTCATCTGATTCCTCTGAGAAAAGCCTGTTCCCCGTGAGCTCACTCCCTTGGGCATGTCTTAGACACACGGAACTGCCTGCTCCCTTGGCCGTGTGAGTATGGTCCGTGCATGTGGACAAAGGTCTCCGATGTGATGCTGCAGAAAGATTTATGGCATGCTGGTTCATTGCTGGAAGTGGAACTGGAGCTGAACTCATCGGATCTCAGCCAGGGTGACTCCTGGATGTTAAGGAAGGAGTCTCTTTGCTGTAAAGGGAGGCTCCTTGGCTGGTAGCCTCTAGAAAGGCAGTATGTCACAGCAAGGCATCACCATGATGTTCCTATTCACTGCAGCATTAATCAAGCATGTGTTTACTATACATTGCATGGTGTTCTTAAGTGTCTTTACCCCGGACCGGACCAGACCAGACAACATTACCCTGCAAAACCTCTGAGTTCATCTCTGTCTTTTGTGCGGAGCCTTGCTATGAGACACTAAAGAGCCGATAAAGCCTTGTGCCTCTGGGAACAGGCGACAGGGGATGGATCACTTGACGATTACCTGTTCTGTTCATTCCCTCTGAAGCACCTGGCATTGGCCACTGTCAGAAGACAGGCTACTGGGCTAGATGGACCTTTGGTCTGACCCAATATGGCCGTTCTTATGTTATGTTCAATCACGTGCCGTTTCATGCCCCATTACTCAAGACTCCCCCAGCATTCTAATGAAGATGACACACTGGCTGGCTCCCTAGGTAGCAGGTAGTTCAGCCCCTCATGGAAAACAAGATGTAAAAATTACCTTTCATGGGCTGCAGCCTCCCACCCCCACGTAGCTCTTAGATACAGCTGACTCTTGCTCATTTGTAAGAAGCATTTCCAGCATGCAAAGGAAACAAACAAGGTCCCATTTGCACGTCGCCTTTCATCAGCATGCTCCCTCATGCCCCTTCATTGGCTTTTTTCCCCGGGATTGCTCACAGTTCCCAGCATACATTCCTCTTGCCCAATACCTCCCAGGGGATTGGAACACACCAGTGCTCTGGGCCAGCTCCCTTCTGCATCCAGTCTAATTAAGAACTGACCGGTCCCATTGTCCCAGCATTCCAGAGCCTTGTACAGCAGCTCTCCCAAAGGCGACTTGACAAAGGAGCCGGTGTAATTTGCAAGAGGCCCTCTGGCTGATTAACAATAACATGGCAGCACTTTCAGCTTTGATGGGGTTGGGGTACAAGGGAGAATTCCAGGCCAACACAAAGAATTTGCGACAAAAGGTGCAAATTCATTCCCAGCATCCTCCCCAGAGTTGAACCTCAGTCAAGCAGGAAGGGCTAGCTGTCTCTTGAAGCTGGAGAATAAGCTATTTTCTTATCTTCCTCTAGAGAGAGATTCAAGCTTCCTTATTTATCCAGATCTGGGCTTTCAATTGCTAACAAAATAGCTGTGAGCCTCCTCCCCGGCAGCTGCAACGTAATTATTATTACCAGAGATTTAAGCAAATCCCCACTGTCTCTGTGCAGAGTAAACCACTCTCTCACCAATTCTCCTTGTGAGAACGGGCAGCTCTGTGACAAGCTAAGTTTTGCTTTTTCCATGTCCCCGTTGCATTGTCTTACTTACAGTTGGTGCATTATAGTGGCGGGCACCAGGCCATGATGCTAACCTTCTTTCTTTTTCTCCACCTATTGTGAATATGCTTTTAAAAAAAATCCTAAACATCATTGAGTCTGAATTTAGTGGTCATAAAGGGTGTCAGATTGGCAGACCTGGAGACCTGCTGCCCTCTCTCTACACAAGGGGGACATCAGCCAGACAAGTCTCCCCTATATATGAGCACACCAATGTGCTTCACACCTGATCTGGGGGGGGCCTGGAGGGCTGAGACAGAAGCTCCTCTTCCATGTGCTGAGCAAATGTCATGGTTTGCCAATGTGGACACTTGTCCGCTAGAAACAAAGGCGAAGAGGAAACTCACTTCATGTACCCCACTGCACAGCCACCAAATGCTTCTTTGGGTCCATTTGTCATTTCAGTTCAGTTCGACAATCCAAAATGTTTCCACCTGGGTCAATGGCACCCAGAATGGAATGTTTCATTTTTATTTTTCCCAATGGAAAATTGAAACATTTTGGTGAAATCCAAATTTCCACCCCCCCCCAGAAAACTTCAATTTTTTAGAAACTATTTTCCATCAAAAAACCATTTTGGTGGAAATTCCTGACCAGCTCTCCTCGTTAGCAATCTTTAGCCACCCAGTTCCACCCTCTGCCTCTTCCTTTTTCCTGGCATTTCCCTCTGCTTGTGGTTAAACACATTCCGTGCCATTGCTCATTCTGGAGCTGTGATACAGGGAAATACTCAGCCCTTTTCCTTTGTGTCTGCAGTGTGTTTCCTTTGTGTTTCCTTTGTGTTCCCACTGGGAACCTGATCTTCCTCCCGCTGGCCTCCCCGGTGCCAGTCCCTGCATCTCTCCCTCATATCCAGCCCGCCTCCCTTTCATGTCAAGCACTTTTGTCCAAACTCCTTTCTTGCTTTGAGTTTCTCTCTGTTTAGGAAACAGCTTCTTCGTTGGGTCCCTTTCCCAAGTGTGAAGAAAGTTCACTGGAATCAGTGGTTCTGCCAATAACCCTTCCTCATCAGCTCTCCTTGCTTCCAGTGTGAATAGCTTTAGCAGGCATTACAGTAGGAACAGCTATCATCCTCCACTTGCAGTGTGTTTTTTCCTCCTTGGCTCTATTATATCCCACAGGGAGGACATTGCTAGCCCAGTCCCTCCTCTGAAAGTCTGTTTGCCGGAAGATGGGATCCGTTTTCCAGATGTGTTGGAGGGAAGTGGCTTTATCCAGGGACCTGCCCATTGGGCGCGTATACATATCTCTGCCAAGGAGCCTTTTTCTTGCACTGAGGATGTGTCAGGACAGCCGCTGGCCCAGTTTGCATGAGTCAGGACCAGCTCCCAAACCCCTGTGTCAGGTCTACATCTGCCCTGTGACCACGCACTCACACGCTTCCCAAGGCAAGTTGGCAGCTGTGAGCAGGAGGCACTTCTGAGCCTAAAAGAGCAGCTTCGTATGGAGCAGAACCACAAGCTTCTTCCAGTCTCTTCCCCTGCAATGTTCCAGAATAGGGTAGAAGTGCAGATTGATCTATCCCCTTCTACTAGCATAGGAATGACGGCCCCAGAGATGGGATTGCAGACCCTCTAAGCCATGATAACTCATTCGGAGCTATCACTCCGGGAAGACAATAGTGCCAGGAGAGAAGTCCCATCGGGAACCTGCTCCCTCCCCAAAGTGTGTGTGCTCCCAGTTTCCCCACTAAGCCTGCATGTGGCTCAAAATGCTTAATTCACCAAATTCCCACCCTGGGTCCTGTACTGACAGAAGAGTGTTCCTGGGTGTGAGGTGCATGTGCGCGGGGAGACTATCCGATCACTCTTGAAGATACAGCAACACTCCAGCTTGGCCTGAATAAATGAGAGGAGAGTAGTGTGAACCGTAACAAGGGTAAGTGCAATTGGAAAGGAGAACCATGGTGGTAAGAACAGCATGGGGAACTCATTGGCTAACAGCTGTGATGCAGAAACAGCTCTGGGAGAAAGGCTGATGGGAAAAGAAAGCTGGGTGTTCAGTGTGATTCTGTGGCTAAAAAGGCAAATGCAGTCTGGGGACATATAAACAGGTTCCTCATATGCAAGGAAGTAACTTTCCCCTCTTACACAGAACCAGTTAGGCCACAGACAGAGAACTGCATATACTCTGGGGCGCTGGGTTGCAGAGGGGAGAAGCTGGGGAAGATGCCAAGAACAGCCAGGATGGCAAAAGGTTTGGTGAGTGTAGGCTATGCAGAACGATTAAGGCTCTGATCATCCAGATACTTGAACACATGTTTAACTGTAAACACATGGATAGTCCCGCGAAAGTCAAGCTAAGCATGTGCTTAAATGCTGGGCTGGATCAGGGCCAATGGGAAATAAATATGTGACTGACACCCTGGGAGGCAGGACCCTGAGAGAGCCATATCCTTCCCTTTATGGGGTTAGTAGTGCCACTGTCAGCAGTAGAGTTCCTGGCCTCCCAGGCCCGTGGTAGCCCAAAGGGTGAAATGTTGTCCCCCAGGCGTTCTCTTCCCCCTTACGAAACTCTGCTGGGCTAAGCATCCTCAAACCCAACATTGGCTTGTGGAGTATCATTACTTCCCTTTTTATAAGCAAACCTAGACAGAATGTGTCTACGGCAGACTCACTCTTGGTGCGTGCATGCGCTGGATGTGCGTGTATATGTTTGCATGTGGCATTGTGTACGTGCATGCATAGGTGCTGAGGGTGCTGCCGCACCCCCTGGCTGGAAGTGGTTCTCATTTTATACAAGATTTACAATTTGGTTCAATGGCTCTCAACACCCCCACTATACAAATTGTTCCATGCATGTGTACATAACTGTTTGAATCTGTGTGTCTACTTATACGGAAAAGCAAGCAGGAAGAAGCAGATGTTGGTACATCTCTATGTTTATAGTGTGTGGGGGGAGAGCGACAGTCCATCTGGGTTAAAGGAAGAGAGTTATCTCTGGCAAAGTAAAGATGCTGATGCCATTCTCCATTGTCCTAACCATCCAATCAAAACCTGTACCTACATTCCCACAGCTGCCGTACAATGGAGACACAGCAAGTTTCTCTGGGGATAAAACCTAATCTGAGAGATACTGAGACTGGGAAAGCTCTTCCTAAAAAAGCCACAGTGAAAAGTCACCGGGTGCCCTGCGCCAGCCGATACCCGATATACTTGCCTGAGGTATTATTCCTGTCAGGCAGGCATTGTCTGCGCTGGCTCCCCTGAATGTTACACTTGTTTCCAAATGCCAGGGGAGGACAATGGGGCGGGGAAAGGTTGGGAGGACGCAAGGCCCTGGTAAGCTCTGTCTCTCCAGACCTGAAAGTCAGCATCAAAGGAGAAAAGTAAAATGCCGGTGAGGGGGGAGGAAGGGGTGAGGCGAGGAAGTGCGGAGAGGAAAAAACTTGTGGTTGTGACATGCCACAGTGAAACTGGGTCACAGCTCTAGCGACACTCAGAAGGGACACGGTGTTCTTTGGGGTGGCCGTGGTGTACGTCTTCCCCACCAGCTGTTTGACCCCAGCTGTAGGCTAGGTGGGCTACCCTGTCTGCATGTAAGGGAAGGGGAAATACATGAGTGCGGTTATCAGCGGCTGCCAAAAGAGGAAGAACAAGTCTGCATTCACTTCTCTTTGCTGCTACCGCCTTTCAGAGCTGCCTTATGCCTGCTTGCTATTGCCCTGTTTAAAGGCACCCGGTTCTGGCTTTGAACCCCCCCTTATTCAGGTCTGGTTTGGGACCTGAGGCTGCTGATGTGTCTTTGTGACTCCTGGGATGTTCCTGGAGGAGCTCAATGCAGGCCAACCCCCCCAGAGGTCCTTGTGCAGACAGCCTGCCGTTGCCCCCTTCCTTTTGTAAGTCACAGAATACAGCCGATTTGCACACTGGGCATGGCAGTGAAAGGGTTAATCCACCTACAGTCCCATTTCTCCAGCACTGCTGTACTTCTGTTTCTGTTTTGTTTGGTAGGCGGGCCCTGCAAATACATGCATTTAGGGAGTGACAACAAGAATTTTTGCTATAAACTGAGGACTTATCAGTTGAAGGTGACAGAGGAGAAGAAAGGCCTGGGTGACTTAATGACTTATCAGTATTAGCTGATCATAGGATAACTATGAGCTGCCCATGTGATGCAACTGCGAAAAAGGCTAAAGCAATCCTCGGATGCATCAGGCAAGGTATTTCCAGTAGCAATAGGGAAGTGTTAGTCCCATTGTACAAAGCACTGGTGAGACCTCATCTGGAATACTGTGTGCAATTCTGGTCTCCCATGTTTAAGAAAATGAATCCAAACTGGAACAGGTGCAGAGAAGGGCTACTAGGAGGATCCAATGAATGGAAGATCTACCTTATGAGAGGAGACTCAAGAAGCTTGGCTTGTCTAGCCTAACCAAAAGAAGGCTAAGGGGAGATTGCTCTCTATGAATACATCAGAGAGATAAATACTAGGGAGGGAGAGGAGTTATTTAAGTTAAGTGCCAATGTGGGCACAAGAACAAATGGCTAAAAACTGGCCATCAACAAGTTTAGGTTTGAAATTAGACAAAGGTTTGTATCAGAGGAGTGAAGGTCTGGAACAGCCTTCCAAGGGGAGCAGTGGGGACAAAAAAAAACCTAGCTGCCTTCAAGACTGAGCGGGATAAGTTTATGGAGGGAATGGTATGATGGGACTGCCTGCAATGACATGTAGCCAGTCTGCAACTGCGAGCAGCAAACATCTCCAACGACCGCTGATGGGATGCTAAAAGGGAAGGGCTCTGAGTTACTACAGAGAATTATTTCCCAGGTATTTGCCTGGTGGGTTTTGCTCACATGCTCAGGGTTTAACTGATCACCATATCTGGGGTCGGGAAGGAATTTTCCCATGGGTCAGATTGGCAGAGACCGGGGGAGCGGGGGAGGCTCCGTCTTCTGCAGCATGAGACACGGGTCATTTGCAGGTTTAAACTAGTGTAAATGGTGGAGTCTCTGTAATTTGAAGTCTTTAAACCATGATTTGAGAACTTCAGTAACTCAGCCAAAGGCTGGGGGTCTATTACAGGAGTGGGTGGGTGAGGTTCTGTGGCTTGCGATGTACAGGAGGTCAGACTAGATGATCACATTCTGACCTTAAAGTCTCCTCGCTCTTCTTAGTGAGGAGTGACTCCCCCTGAAGGTACAATGCAGTGTATACAAAATCATGTATAGTGGTGCCTCTCTTTGGGATGGTCGTGGATGATCACCCACAGCTAATGGGCTGAAATGTGTAACTCTGGGTGCATAACAGGTTGGAACTGAGAAGGCAGGGATTTGTAATGGTGTGCTCGGTCAGGAATGATCCCCTGGACTAGCTAACAGCCTAGGAGTGCAGAGAGGGCTCTCTGTGGGTGTAGGCATGACAGGCCGAATCTGCAAGAAGAGGAGCATTTCTAAATGGAATAAGAAGGCAGATGATAGCAATACACAGGAGACATCTTAGATAAGGCATCCTCACAGGGCTCAGCAATGGGCTACAAGATTAGACCAGTGGCTTGAGAGTAATGAGTCACAGCAGGTTTCTTTGGATCTGCTACTGAGCAAACATTCTTCACCCAGCAGCCAGAGAGGAAATAAAGGGCAGCTCGCCACAGGGACTCAGAAAGGGTTTACAGGATTCTCCACAGGCACAGGTTTACCTTCTATCTCCCTCTCCTGACTTCCTGCCAACCTCAGTTTACCAACCCTACCCAGGCATAGTGCATGTGGAGCTGTCAGTTCTGCTTCCCTCATAATGCCTGGACATAAGCAGGGGAAAATCTGCTTTTCCTTCTCAGTCCTCCTATTCCAGTCTAGTCCTTGCTCAGGGGATTGCTTTAACCCTTACACCTCTCGTACATCTTGGTTTCTCTTCTGTTCACTCCTTCCTTAGTCCCTAGGGAGGGATCTGTGATTAGCTAAATGAGTCATGTGGACTGGTGACTCATTTGGCTGGTCAGTCTCTCTCTTGAGTCCTCTCATGGACGGACAGATGGTTCTTCCTGTTCCCATGATCCCTGGAGCTTGTATAGTTCCAGCAGGAGCCTGCCATGTGGAACTTTATCAGAGGCTTTCTGGAAATCCAAACAAACACTTTAACGTGTGCAGCTACTATCAGCTGTGCATCTGCTTCAAACAGCCTTGGAGAATCCAGTCCTCCTCACCTTCCTCTCCTCCGTCCAAGTGGAGAAAAGCAAGTCAGCTCCATGTGTCCATTCACACATGGTCCTTTTTACCCTTGCTCTTCTCCCAGTGCTTCCTGGGAAGCAGTGCTGAGCCCGTGACCAGTTCAGCTCAGCCCTTTGCAACAGCATTCAGAAGAAGCAAGAACTAAGGATTTTCTACTAGCTACAGGGCCTGATTCAAAGCTCACTGGAGTCAATGCTGGTCTTTCCACTGATTTCAAGGGCTTTTAAATAACCACTGGGAAAAGTAGCATTCAGTGGAGGGCTCTAGCGATCCATCTAGCACAAGAGGAGGACGAGCAGCAAAGGGTTAATGAAATAGAGGAACAAATCTGATCACGCGGCAATCCGCACAAACAATCATGATGCACACAGTCGCCTCCTGCATCGGATTCCTCTTTCTGCAGCTCACTGAAAAAACACATCTCACAGGAAAATGAATGAGTCTTGGGAAGCTCAATCTGGTTTTCAGGCATGTGATCCAAGAGGGATGATGAGTCTAATATAACTGCAAGGAAAAGAGATGGCTGTTCTCTTTTGGCTTCATAAGGGGAACTTCTGAAAGGATGCCAAATGCAGAGTAGCAAACCCCAGGACAAACGCGCTCGGGATGTACTTACCCCATGGAATTCTCTATGGTAGGGAGACTGCCAGTCAGGTAATGGTGGTGGCATTCCAGGATGCTTCCTTAGAAGGGGACCATGATGAATCACTCTTGTGGCTAGAGTGGACTGTGATAGAAAACCCGTGGACTGTGCTGCGACTACTCAACCAGGCAATTGTAGAGCTAAGTGCTGAAACAGCATTGCTGAGCCAAGCATTGGCCGTTACGTTGCTGCTGTTGATGGAAGACTTCCGGCAAAGAAGTGACAACCCCAAAAAGCTTGTCTGTTGCCAAATGCTTCAGTAACAATCACACAGAAAACTTTGACCCTTCTTGCAAGATCGTTAACATTTATTTTGGCCATCTTATTGGATTTTGTACTTGGGACTTCCGTGTTTACTAATGGCAGTGGAGGTTCAAATGGCCAAAGCGGTAACTCAGAGGACTATGGGACAATAGTGTATTTAGCCTTGAATTTGTGCTTCACACAGAGATTTATGGATGCTTCTTGACTTAGCAGAGCAAGAGCAGTCTGAACATACAACTGCTGCTGATCAGACAACAAGGGCAGAATGCATCCTAACTGCCAACCTTAGATGAATCCAAAATAAATAGAAAACCTGATTCTCTAGAATATCAGGAACCCAAACAAACCATCTGACCCAAACTCATTTGGCTTTAGAATGGATTGGAGACCATCCCACTAGTGAGCCTTGCAGTCCTCAATGACATTTAGCATAGCAGAAAATGTGATCTCACCATATGTTGTGGGTCATACTTAAATCCACAGCCAACATGGCAGCTTGTCTTTCTCAAATTCATTCTGACTATGGTCCATGTTCAGTACTGATATTCATTCAAGAGAAATGGCTGTTTTGAATGGCTTCAAATGCACATTCCCAAGGGTTGAGACCCTCGGTGGCTGTCAATCAGCATCGCTGTACTAAAGTCAGCAGAGCTACAGTTTGACATCAGCTAAGGCTCTGGCTTGTGCTTTCTAAAAGTATAATGTATAAGGGCCTCTATTAATACCGTGTAGCCAAAGCCTGTTTCCATTAAATGGGTTGCTCAACACGGTGTAAGGTCCGTATGCAAACTATAAGAATTTACAAGTCAGGGCCACTCACATTTTGGAACCCAAGAAACAGCCTGCACCACCCAATACTTAAAAAAAAAAAGATCAAATCAGCCATAAAGCAAAAAGGTTAACACTGATTTCAGTGTAATTACATCAGGGATGAATCTGGCGCCCTCTGTTCATATCAAATATAAATATTGGGCTAATAAGACCTTCACTGCCTGCACATTGCTGAAAAAACAGGACACAGCTTCTGAAGTAGCTGGGTGTAAGTGTAACTTGGTCTTCTAGCTATGTTTGGAAAGTCTTCCTACAATATTTCTGCTGTGATGACCTCACTGCTCTTATCAGCCTGCCCTTTTAGAGCTTCCTCTGTCACTGCTATCTGCCCTTATTTCTTCATGTGTTGGGTAATCACCATAAGCCTCTCTACATTTCTAGAATTCTTGTTTATCTCCTGAACATGTCTCTGGATCTGGAGAGGGCTCATGGCTTCCTATACCCAGTGTTTTGTTCCTCCCTTCACCTGTAACACAGAGTACTAAACTCTTTATAGAGGCTCAACAACCCAATAGCAAAAGCAATTTTTGTTTTAATGCTTTTCTTCCCCGGGTCCCTATTGCCCTGTCATCTGTGAAATAGCAGCCTGGTCTAAATAGCTTTGATATTCCTGTGTTACTTCTCCCCAACGTCCATCCCCTTTGGGAAGCCTTTTTTTTCCCCCAGACCTGGTCTCCCAAGATGGTATGGTCTAGTGTTTCTGCTTCACACAGGGTATTCTCTGCTCAGGAGGCTCTGTGAAAGCTGGAATATTTTGAATGTCTCTGACTTTGTTCCCATACCAGCTGCTATTGTTTCTAGGCAAGAATAAACATGGATCCCAAAGGGACACCGAGGGGAAATGAAAATCTCTCCCCCCTCCCCCTATCAGCCCCCCGATTGACCTCCTTTCCAAAAATAATCCCACATGGTTCCCTCACAAAGCAAATTCTTCCTGGATTATATTTTAATATCTGCAAAGCCTCAAGTTTAAAACAAAAACAAATGTGAAACCAGCTTATGAGTGTCCTTGAAGTGAAAAGAGGAGAAACACCCTCTGTTGCCCTTGAGAGATTGTGCAGGAACCACATGAATGGATTGGATGGCCAGAGTTAACAGGCGTGCGTTCCGCAGACACCAGAAGGGACTGAGACATCAGCAGTTTAAACTGCGAGGACTGGAATGAGGGGCAGCACACGGACAGAGTATGATGACAGCCATCTTGGGAAGGTTTATCGTCGCTGTTCCTCTATGTTTCTTATTTCTACCTGCTGCTAGCTTGTGCCATTGTGACGGGTCTGCCTGGGGAAGGGTAGACAACACTTGCGAGTGTCTGAAAGTATCCAGAGCTGCTTGTCCTGTCAACCCTTGCGAGTTGTAAATTGACCGTCATCATCCATTGCAGGAGGTGGTGTGGACCGGAACCAGTGGTTTCCCATCTTTTCTATAGCGGGGACCCTCCTCCCATCTAGCTGGGATCTAGACAGGATCCCCCTCCTAGTTAGCAGTAGGGGAAGGGAATGTGACTCTGACCTCCTGTCACCTGTCTGGGACTGCTCTTGGGTTTGCAACCCCCAGGCTGAAAATCCTTCATCTAAACTATTCCAATTCTTTCTTCACACACAGCTCTCCTGCCCAGTCTCCTGACATGAATCTGCCAAGCAGGTATGACTGTGTGTTTTAAGCACAAATCCCTCATGTAAATGCCAAGTATTATTTGGGTGAAATCAAGAAGGAAGTAGACGGGCCGGGTTTCTCTGCTGCCCTGTTCTCCTGAGTTCTTTGCTGTGAATTCCACACTGATGTTCTTTCTTTCTCTTGTCCAAGGACAATAAGGGGCTTTAACCCAAAGGGAGCTCAGAATACAGGGAGAATGGGAAAGGCGATGGCTGCCGGCCCTGCTTTTACCTGCAGTTTGTCTTTTTGCCTTTGCTACAGTTTGTGTTTTACGGGACTCTATTCCATACATCCACCTACTGTGGTAAATAGCCACCCGCCCAGGCATGTGCTCACAACTGATGGGCTCAGGCAGCATGTTGTGATGTCTTGCTGTGTTTTTCTCGTTTGCAAGCGGACAAGTGCTGTTACAGAAGGGAAGCCGTGGGAGGATAATGGTATGCTATGATTTCCTCCTGCCTCTTGGCTGCCAGTTTGAATCCAGCCCAGGACAGTAGTGAACAAAGGCTGTTCCTCTCTAATGGCTCTATAGGTCCCTGTGTGAAAGAAGTTGGCTGCCGCTGTCCTGATTCTAGTGGGCAGGTGTCCACATCACCTTCATGGTTCACGGGTTGGCAGTTTCAGAAAAGAGGCCAGTGACTGAGGGTGTGTCTCCGTGGGGAAATTGACCGGAGTAGCTATTGTGGGATAGCTCCCTGCGTGGACACTCTACTCCAGAACAATTAGTGCACTTCCAAAGTGAGCTGTAGCTCACAAAAGCTTATGCTGAAATAAATGTGTTAGTCTCCAAGGTGCCACAAGTACTCCTTTTCTATTCTGGGATAATAATAGCTCTGATACGACACTTTTCAGCTGCAGATCTCAAAGCACTTTACAAAGGAGATCAGTATCAGAAGGTGACTTTTATTCAGGAGCAGAGTACCCACCCTTTTATTCTGGAATAGCTATTCCCCCCGTGTAGACAAAGCCTCAAAGGAAATAGGAAAAAATTATCCTCTCATCCCTAGCAGCTTTCCCTCTGGCTAAGGATTCAAGCACACAGTGTGGGGAGACTGGCATTGCAGCTGATGGGCCTGGGTAAAGAGGATACTGTATACTCTGTGGATAAAGAGAGAAGAACTTTATTATCAGGAGCTCTCAGTCCAGCCCCTTTCACAAGCACTAAATCCTTTTCCTTCTTACCTTTTTTGGCATATGTAGCCCTGATCAATGGGATTTGAAAGGCAGAATGT
The DNA here is from genome assembly GCF_015237465.2 of Chelonia mydas. Classification (NCBI taxonomy): domain Eukaryota; kingdom Metazoa; phylum Chordata; order Testudines; family Cheloniidae; genus Chelonia; species Chelonia mydas. The sequence goes on along the minus strand of NC_051250.2, from coordinate 11,382,299 downwards.
TTCTCCCCGTTCCCATTTTATGACCACATTTTTTTAACAGTAGCCACTGATTTGGGGTTTGTCCGAGTCTGGGACATCTTGTAGTTAAGGCGATGGACTGGGTAACAGAAGAGCTAGGTTGAATTCCCAGCTCTGCCACAGACACCCTATGTGACCCTGAGAAAGACACTTAATCTCTCTATGCCTCAGGTCCCCATCTATGCGATGAAGACAATGATACTTCCTTTCTCCCTCTCTTTGTCTGTCTGGTTATAACAGAGTGCTCAGCCTTGAGGCTCAGGCCTGAATCCCAGGGCATCGGTTACAGCCCTTAGGCCTGCTAAAACTGGGAGCTGTCATCGCAGGGCATATGACTAGGAGCTCCAGCTGGCCTACAGGAAGCCAGGTATAAGGCTTCCTGCCTCTTAGGCTTGGACAGGAGGCAAGAGAGACCCAGGATTAAGAGATCCTTGGTGCTGGTCTCTCCATATTAGCCAGGAAGGGTGTGGGTCCTCTCCTCACCCAGCTGGGAAAGCCTTGGGTGATTAGACCCCAGTATTTCGAGTTTGTTTGCCCTTGTTTGCAAACAGTGGTGCAAGTAGAAATCATTTCTTGCCAGTACTGCACTCATGGGAGGGACACAAGGGAGGGCACGTGACCTCCCCACGTGACCCTCCATGTAATTCCTCTCTGCCCCGCCCCCAGCCCGGGGCCCCCACGCTCTCCCCGTCCCCTCCGACACCCCCCTTACCTCTCTAAAATTTTACAACTGCATCTGTTAAACAGAGAGCTGCAGTTGTAAAATGATGCTTTGGGCCCCTGGTGCCACCTGTACTCCAGGTGTCATTGAGGGTCCAGCAGCACCCCAAATTGAAAACTTTGTAAATGAAAGAAGGAAAGGAAGGACAATCACCCCACTTTCCCTTAACACACTAAGTTTCTGCCAGTTTGCCTTTATCTAAGTATTGCTCTCCACCAGGCACTAGGAAAGCAAAGATGCTGCACCATCTGGGTTTGATGGAAAAGAGGCATAGAACTGTGTGTGCCATGGACATCTTGATAGAACTACAGCCCACATTGTTTTATTATTTTCCTCAGCATGACATGGAGGAGGGGCAATCAAAATCAGCCTGTCAGAACATGCATGAGAACTGTCTCTGGACAGATAAGCAATTGATCAAAATCACATTCTCTGATCTCTTGGGGCCAGATCCTGTCCCCATTGAGATCAAAAGGAGTTTTGCTATTGAATTCAATCGGAACAGGCTTTGACATTTGGAGAGGAAAGAACAAAACACTCAAGCAAGGGCTATGTTGCTTATACCACAGGTATCAAAGGTTGCTGACTCATGTGAGAAAGTCAGCAGACATCTGATCTTTGTCCATTGCAAGGGAGAAATCAGCAATCAATGAGGCTAGAACAGTCTCTGTACCATATCCAACTCATAAGTCCATCTGCAAAGGATCAAGGAAATATGAAGGCTCCAGATTACCTTAAAGTCCTCAGTCCCTTAGTTAGAATGCTCCCATTAGTATATGTTCATAGACCAGAGGCTGGAGCAGGAAAGAGTCCAGAGCAGGAAAGAGGCAAAATGGAGATGTTTCCAGGCCAGGGCCTTTTAGCTGCTGCCAAGTGCCAAGTAAAGGGAAATCTCTTCTTACTGTGAAAGAGATGTTTGGAGTCACAAGGGCAAATTACATGTCCCTCACCCCCACCCATATTCTAGTTAGAACATTCACAAAAAGTCAATTAAGTGTAGACAGGCATTTTCCAGGGGCCATTGTGAGCTAAGTGTTCCTTAATGGGCCATTCAACTTGACTTGTCCCTTTATGAGCTGGCTAAATACCTTGTGGGCATTACCACAGGAGCAAACATGTAGTAAACACAGCTAATATTCATAACTTCAGATACCAAGATGAATATATGCATGCATAGAAATAGCATAATCACGAGTACCAGCTATTTCACCTACATGCCTATTCCCAAAAGAGATTCTGAAAAATTACACCACGTACCTGAGACCCTGTGTGCCAGCACCATACCCCCTGGAGTTTTGTTATCTGTTATGTAACAACAGAGATGGAGCCAGTGACATGACTCTGTTTAGCTTAAAAGGGCAAGGTTAATTTTTAGCTGTTCGGGTGTGACTGCGCCTTTAATCAGTGAGAGCAGACTGGCTGGCACACATTCAGGTTAATGGGCTTCAGTGTTCCTTTGCAGTTAACTTTTGAATGTTCATAGACCTGGTATGTGCTGAGGTGGTTTAAAGCAAAACACAGGTTTTTAGGTTTGCAAATCTGTGAACATCTGTCTCTTTGAGATTTTATTGTTATTATTATTATTATTTTTTGCTGGTCATAATATGAGAGGGTATCCTCTCTGCCCTCTGCTCATGAGGTTATGTATGTGTCTTGTAGCACTCTTCTGAACACCGGTTGGAAGGAATTTTTTTTCAGTAAGTGTGGACTAATTAGAAGGCATGTAATTTTTTCAGGTTCATACTGATTAACACAAAAAACAATTAGGGCTGTTAAACTTTCTTCAAATTCCATAGAAAATTAAGTTCAGCTATATTTCCGAGTACAGTGATGAAATGGGTGTTTGTACATACAAACATCAACCTGCTTAACTATTCACTTTCCCCCAAAATATGTAGCATTTCAGTCTGTTTATATGGAATATGGGAGTTGGGTGAGGAGCCATTTCAGCATATGTATGACTTATTAAAAGACAAATTTTAAGTAGAACTGTATCCTAAACTGCATTATGATATTGTACCCAAACATTGCATTTCAGTGGGAGATTCAACTTCCTTTATAGGATCAGAACAGACTCCTGAAACTCTTACCACAAAAGTGGTCCATAGTCATGCGAATAGTGCCATTGTCTTCAATGGGACTGATCAAATGATTCAGGGTTTACAGGATTAGGTTCCAAGTTTGTAAATTGTTCTAGATGAAATTGACAATGCCTGAGCTGTCAGATCAGAAGGAGTGTCATTCGAATAAAGGGAGGCAGATGTGTGATAAGTCTTAGCTCCATTGCTAAGATGAGGGACATATTTTCAGCAAAGTCCTTGACAGATTCCTGAGGCAGCTGGTTTAAGGCCGTCAGTGTCCGGCATTATAATCTTCACTTATATTTCTCTCACCCACAAAGCTGGAAAATGAGGCTTTTTTTTTCTTTGTTTTGTTGCTCCAGTTCCAGTTAGCAAAATGCATGTTAGACTAATTTGGCTGCAAAGAAGAATTCTATGTACACTAGGGGCAACACCTGATTCCTGTCAGGCTGCAGAACTGGGCTGACATCAGAATCCAAACATCCTCTGGTCAGTACAAGCAGAGGCATTCCTAGAAATGATTTGGACTTGATGTGATGCAGTATGAATGTCACGGATAATTCAGACCAGTGGGGAGAAACAGACTCAAAAACACTGTTTAAACACCTTCTGCTCTGCCCGCCCCACCCCTCCCCGCCCCACACTTGAGGATTCCTGACCAATTTAACAGCACAATACATATGCTAACAAACTTAAACAAAGCCTTTGTTTAAGTTTGTTAGCATATGCATTGTGCTGTTAAAACCATATAAAGAATGAATTCCCTCCCTAGCCATGTTCTGCACCTTTAAGGAGCAGAGGGCAGCCGCAGCCCCACCCCACCCCTGGAAGGGGGGGCACTATCCCCAAGTCTTTCTGGTACCCCGTGCCCCCTAAAAATCTCTTGCCGGTACTGCATACTGTAGAGTACCACCCTACTGTCACTACTGTTTGCAAATAAAGCCAGCCCTGGGGAAAGAGTCTTGGCCTGAATGGGTGTTGGGAGCTTTAGTCTATCTTCCCGGGCCAACAGGCTGGCCCACTGGCTTCCGCTTATCTGATTAGATTAGAATCTGTTTGGGTCGAGACTGTATCTTTCCATGTGTATGTACAGAACCTGGCACAATGGGGTCCCGATCTCAGTTGGACCCGCTAAGTGCTGAAGTGATTTCAACAATACTAGTCCCCAGGGAGCATGCAGAAACATAGCCACCTCAAATCAGTGACCATGGTTTGACATTTTGGCCTAGGAATCTGCAGGTACAAGAGACAATATTCAAGCCCATTTCTTCCAGAGTGTTCCTTCAGCTACTCTTCAAAAAGCATCCATTTTCTGAAGGAATTTTCTGAAAGTTCATCTTGTTGCTGTGTGGATTTGTTCTGAGTTGTGTGTGTTTGGGGCTCAAACTATCCCCTTCCCCAAGGGGCTCTTCCATGCTGAGTTAGCTACCATGAGGACATAGGCGCCGACTTCCCCTCTGCCCGGTGGATGCTTGACACCCTCTGCCCCTGGCCTCGCCTCTTCCTGCCCCGGCACCACCCTCACCCCTCTCCCATTCTACCCCTTCCCCAAAGTCCCCGCCCCACCTCGCCTTTTCCCACCCAGCCCCGCCCCCTTCCTGTCCCCATTCCACCCCCTTTCCCCAAGTCCCCGCCCCTGCCCTGCCACTTCGCCTCCTCCCCTGAGCGCGTCACTCCCCCTCTCTTCCAGAAAGTCCTAAGCGCCGCCAAACAGCTGTTAGGCGGCAGGGGGGCGGGAAACACTGCGAGGGAGGGGGAGGATCAGGGATGCGGCACACTCAGGGGGGAGAAGGAGGCGAGGAGGGGGGAGATTGGCTGCCAGTGGGTGTGGAGCAGCCGCTAATTTTTCCCTGTGGGTGCTCCAGCGCCAGAGCACCCACAGAGTCAGCGCCTATGTGTGAGGACATTCCGTAGCTCTGGTGGATTTGAATGGAGAGAAGGACTTGTCATAAAAGACACCGACTGCCCAAGGGCTTTAAACAAATACAGTTTTAATGGTTTCAGAGTGGTAGCTGTGTTAGTCTGAATCAGCAAAAAGAACAAGGAGTCCTTGTAGCACCTTAGAGATTAACAACTTTATTTGGGCATAAGCTTTCGTGGGCTAAACCCACTTCATCAGATGCATGCAGTGGAAAATACAGTAGGAAGATATATATATATACAGAGAACATGAAAAAATGGGGGTTGCTGTACCAACTCTAATGAGAGTAATCAATTAAGGTGGGCTATTATCAGCAGGAGAAAAAAAACTTTTGTAGTGATAATCAGGATGGCCCATTTCAAACAGTGGACAAGAAAGTGTGAGTAACAGTAAGAGAAAAAATAGCATGGGGAAATAGTTTCTAGTTTGTGTAATGACCCATCCACTCCCAGACTTTATTCAAGCCTAAATTAATGGTGTCCAGTTTGCAAATTAATTCCAGTTCTGCAGTTTCTCATTGGAGTCTGTTTTTGAAGTTTTTTTGTTAAAGAATTGTGACTTTTAGGTCTGAAATTGAGTGACCAGGGAGGTTGAAGTGTTCTCCAATTGGTTTTTGAATGTTATAATTCTTGACGTCTGATTTGTGTCCATTTATTCTTTTACGTAGAGACTGTCCAGTTTGGCCAATGTACACGGCAGAGGGGCATTGCTGGCACATGATGGCATATATCACATTGGTAGATGGGCAGGTGAACGAGCCTCTGATATTGTGGCTGATGTGATTAGGTCCTATGATGGTGTCCCCTGAATAGCTATGTGGACAGAGTTGGCAACGGGCTTTGTTACAAGGATAGGTTCCTGGGTTAGTGTTTTTGCTGTGGGGTATGTGGTTGCTGGTGAGTATTTGCTTCAGGTTGGGGGGTTGTCTGTCCACTTATCAAGAATTATAACATTCAAAAACCAGTTGGAGAACACTTCAACCTCCCTGGACATTGCATAAACTAAAAACTATTTCCCCATGCTAATTTTTCCACTACTGTTACTCACACTTTCTTGTCAACTGAAATGGGCCATCCTGATTATCACTACAAACTTTTTTTTTTCTCCTGCTGATAATAGCCCACCTTACTTGATTACTCTTGTTAGAGTTGGTATGGCAACTCCCATTTTTTCATGTTCTCTTTATATATATATATATATATATATATATATATATATATACATATATATATATATATATATATCTTCCTACTGTATTTTCCACTGCACGCATCTGATGAAGTGGGTTTAGCCCACGAAAGCTTATGCCCAAATAAATTTGTTAGTCTCTAATGTGCCACAAGTACTCCTCATTCTTTTTACAGTTTTAATGGAGTTTCACAATTGGAACTGAGTACATCTCAACTAGCCAGATCCATGAGCAGCTGTGTTATAATATGTTTCTGTTGAGAAACTATTTCAGTGCATGCCAATATCACAAGAGCAGATAGTGACTTACAACCATTCAATTTGCATTTCTAACGAATTTTTTTTAAAAAAGAGACAGGCAGCAGTACTTTTTCACCCTGGAGCCTTTCTTTGGAATAAATCCCTTTATAATGCAAACAGCATATTTGTGAGTAGACTTGCCTTAAGGAATGGGTGTGCTCATTTTAATGACTGTAAGGACTTGCTCACCCTTGCTACAGTACAAATGTGGCAGGGAATTTGCCATCACCTGCACTCACACATAGCCAGAAATGAATGTTTTTTCTTACGATTTCCCCAAGGTCATATCCACTGTATTCACTAATGATCATATACACTCAAACATGATCTGTGTTTTGCCTTCCTCTCTCTCTGATAAATGCAAGTTCAGCTTCCAGCAAAGTGATACTTAACACACTTCCTACCAGTTCAGTTTCCAGGAAGACTTCCACCTGGTGTAGCAGCTCTCAGTGACCCATCGGAGTCTTGGTTTGAATCTTCTTGGCTGTGTTGGCTGTAGGGTTGCCAACCATCCAGGATTGCTCTGGAGTCTCCAGGGATTATAGATTAATCTTTAATTAGAGAATATGCCTTGTGATGAAACCTCCAGGAATACCTCCAACCAAAATTGGCAACCCTACTTGGCTGGTAGGCTGCACACACAGCTGGAACTGTAATTGGCTAAAATGGAGTGTCTGACCACAGGGTAAGTTCCTTTAATGGCCTCAATTATCCAGTCAAGAGACAATAATAAGCAACATGGATATGCCCACTGACATGCACTCACCCATCTGATCTTGCTTTTATCACCCTTCTTCCAAAGTATACAAACATTCACTGCTGCAGCCAAGTGCTGCAAAATAGGAACATATGCCCTTCCCCCCACCTGTAGGCTCCCTTAGGCCCAGCCTGCGACTTTATCCTCTGATCTGTTCTGCGTTGCTAGTTTCAAATGGATAACCTGTTCTTCACCTCCTGTCCTAAACTGCCTCATGATTAGGGTGAGCAGATGTCCCGATTTTATGGGGACAGTCCTGATATTTGGGGCTTTTTCTTATATAGGCTCCAATTACCTCACATCCCCTGTCCTGATTTTTCACACTTTCTATCTAGTCACCCTACTCATAACATTGCTGTGTGGTGCGAAGCCGTTGCTGGGTTTCACTCCAGAGGTGGCTGCTCTTTAGTGATGGGCAAAGTGAGTCCTATATACCATATTCCAGAATGTCAGTGGCCCTTGTGGGAGGTTAGGTGGGAAGGAAGGAGCCATCCCCCCCTTCAAAACTTGTGCAAGGGCCACACATGTCACCCCAAAGGAGAAGGAGGAGCCAGCCACAGGTGATACCTCACTAGGTTGCTGAGGGAAGAATTATGCCGCCTATATAGCATGTGCAATCAGTCTGTAAAGTGCATCCAGGTGAAAGGTGCCAGCCAAGCACATATATTATGGAGGTGTCAGTAGCGCCACTGTAGTTAAGGTTGCACTGAGGTTTGCATTTAGAGCAGCACCACAATCCTGCTGTGTCGCACTTTACTGATTGAGCTTAGTCCCTAGACTTGGCACAATAACGCTGCCTAGGAGAAGAGCTGGCTCTGCACCAGGGGAGATTGCCACAAGGGAGAACCACACAGCAGTTAGTTTTGTTAGGGCAAGGCTAATCTAAAGATTGCCTGTGTGCACCATTGGGAACACTGGCACATGGAAAAGTAGCGGGTTACATGCATGCAAGAGGCACCGAACTGGGAGTGGTAAATCAAGTTTCTCTGGCATAGGCAAGGCAGGCAACTTCTTGCCAACCACAGTAATCCTGGGGGATCATGTAGGGTGAGCTATAAACCCCATGGAAGGAATTCTTTGCTACTGTTGCCACCCTATTTGCCTTTATAAAGAGATACCTTGTAGTGTTGCTGGGTTTCACTCCAAAGATGGCTGCACTTCGATGATGGGCAAATTGATTCCTCTATACTAGCTGGTTTTTCTGTGCTAGATAACCACACAGACTGGATGCAGGCTTACTGGGGGCCATGGATATTTGGGGGAAGAAGACAGATCTGTCCTTAGGAAGGATAGGGAGGAAAGACAGAGAGTCAAGACAGTTGGGGAGGGATAGTTCAGTGGTTTGAGCATTAGCCTGCTAAACCTAGAGTTGTGAGTTCAATCCTTCAGGGGGCTGTCCAGGTTCCTTCCCCACTCTGCACTCTAGGGTACAGATGTGGGGGACCTGCATGAAAGACCCCCTAAGCTTATTCTTACCAGCTTAGGTTAAAAACTTCCCCGAGGTACAAACTTTGCCTTGTCCTTGAACCCTATGCTGCCACCACCAAGCACGTTAAACAAAGAACAGGGAAAGACCCCACTTGGAGACATCTTCCCCCAAAATATCCCCCCAAGCCCTACACCCCCTTTCCTGGGGAAGGCTTGATAAAAATCCTCACCAATCTGTACAGACCCAAACCCTTGGATCTTAAGAACAATGAAAAAGCAATCAGGTTCTTAAAAGAAGAATTTTATTGAAGAAAAGGTAAAAGAATCACCTCTGTAAAATCAGGATGGTAAATACCTTACAGGGTAATCAGATTCAAAACATAGAGAATCCCTCTAGGCAAAACCTTTAGTTACACAAAGACACAGAAACAGGAACATACATTCCATCCAGCACAGTTTATTTTGCCAGCCATTAAACAAAAGGAAATCTAACGCATTTCTAGCTAGATTACTTACTAACTAACAAGTTTCAGAGTAGCAGCCGTGTTAGTCTGTATCCGCAAAAAGAAAAGGAGTACTTGTGGCCCCTTAGAGACTAACAAATTTATTTGAGCATAAGCTTTCGTGAGCTACAGCTCACTTCATCGGATGCAAACTGTATTTTCCACTGAATGCATCCGATGAAGTGAGCTGTAGCTCACAAAAGCTTATGCTCAAATAAATTTGTTAGTCTCTAGGGTGCCACAAGTCTTCCTTTTCTTTTTACTAACTAACAGAAGTTCTGAGACTGCATTCCTGATCTGTTCCTGGCAAAAGCATCACACAGACAGACAGACCCTTTGTTCCTCCCCCTCCAGATTTGAAAGTATCTTGTCTCCTCATTGGTCATTTTGGTCAGGTGCCAGCGAGGTTATCTTAGCTTCTTAACCCTTTACAGGTGAAAGGGTTTTTCCTCTGGCCGGGAGCGATTTTATAGCACTGTGGACAGACAGGTGGTTACCCTTCCCTTTATTTTTATGACAGGGGCCATTTAGGGATCTGGGGCAAAAATTGGGGATTAGTCCTGCTTTAAGCAGGGAGTTGGACTAGATGACTTCGTGAGGTCCCTTCCAACCCTGATATTCTATGAATAGGAAACCCTGCTTTTGACACCACTCTGCGTGGAGGAGACAAGTGGCTTCTGTAAACTTCCCAAGAAGATCCTGTGCTTCCACCACAAAAGCAGGAGTGTACACATAGTCAGCGGCATTGCACTGAGTTTGGGAGGACACAGTTCCCCAGTGGTACTGATAAGAAAACCATGTTCTCCTGCAGGGGAGAGGTTGTTAACGCCATCCCTTGCCTTGTACTTTTCCTTGTCAGCCGCAGTCTCTTTTCACCCTCTGTAGATTGGGGCTTTGGCCATAGAGGGTGAAATCTGGCTAAAACTCCCACTGATTCCAACGGAGATAGGATTTCACCCACAGGGCCAAATTTCCTCTGGGTGTAAATTGGCACGGAGGTCGATGGAGCTCCACATATACATCCCATAGGGTACAGAAGCAATTGTGCTTACAGACTACTCCCAGAGCGCCTGGGGACTGTGCTGAGGAAACGCTGGTGCCTGCAGGCTCCAGCTCATCCATCTTCTTACCCTGAGCTCTTTAAAAAAGAAGCACACGCACACTCCAAACACGATGGAGTCCAATGCAGCGAAGGTCGAAGTGTCCATGTGCATTAATCTAATGAAGCTGTTTTACAGGAATACCTGCAAGAGGAAGAATATAGTTAAACTTCCAGTTTCCCTAGAAGGTAAGACAAAAATGATGAGCAATTAGAGGAACAGATCCCTTAAACTAAGCCACTTCCTGCACTTCCCTCCTTACCCCATTTCCATGGGGTGATGGAGCCATTGTACCTGCTATCTGCTACAGATCAGCATCTGCTAATCATGGACTAAGGTGAAGAATTAAACAGGTTTCAACTGTGTGTTTCCCCCACCATGGTCATCGGGACAGCTGGAAGAAGATGTCTGATTTCTTTCAACTGTTTCTGGTTAGAGGGAGCATGTCTCCTTTTAGCCTCTCCCATTCATAGGCGCTGACTCCATGGGTGCTCCAGGGCTGGAGCACACATGGAGGAAAATTAGTGGGTGCTCTGCACCCACCGGCAGCCAAGCTCCCCTCGCCCCACCTCCTCCTCCTCCCCCCTGAGCGCACCGCGTCCCCGCTCCTCCACCTACTTCCCAGCCACCGCCAAACAGCTGTTTGGCAGCATAGCAAGCTCTGGGAAGGGTGGGGAGGAGCAGGAACGCAGCGCTCTCAGTGGAGGAGGCAGGGAAGAGGCAGGGCTGGGGCGGGGATTTGGGGAAGGAGTTGGAATAGGGGCAGAGTTGGGGCAGGAATTTTGGGGAAGGTGTTGGAATGGGGGCGGGGCAGGGGTGGGAAAGGGCAGGGCAGGGGCAGGGCCTCATGGAAGGGGTGGAGTGGGAGCGAAGCTGGGGTCTAATGGCAGGTCAAGCACCCAGGGAAAAGCGAGGAAGTCAGCACCTATGCTCCCATTCCTTCTGTTCCTTCTGCAAGGGTTAAGAACTGTCTTGGCACCTCTAACCTCTGCTCTCTCCCACTGTGGCTAAACAGCTTCCATACCACGAAAGTCTAGCATGCTGAAAGGTGCTGTCCCTATCTAGCCAGCTACCTGCCTCAGAGAGTGCCTTGCAGACCAGGTTGGGAGGCTGATGCAGTGTCCCTCTCTCTCTGGTGAGGTGACAAGATTCTGTTCTCAAAAAAAGAAGATGAAGTGAGCTGTAGCTCACGAAAGCTTATGCTCAAATAAACTGGTTAGTCTCTAAGGTGCCACAAGTACTCCTTTTCTTTTTGCGAATACAGACTAACACGGCTGTTACTCTGAAAGATTCTGTTCTCGACTCCTCGTTCTACGAGCTCATTCTATTTTCTGGTGTCACTGTCAGCTTTGAATTTCCAGTTACATTTGAAAATCATGGCTCCAGCCCAGTGCACTGAATGATTTCAGCCAAGCAATTAACAGCAGTGAACGGGGAGCAATTAGCATTCCACGTTGGAATTCATGCATTGTGCCTCTCATTGTATATTGTTGCCTTAAAAGGGGGCCAGCTTGTTGCTAGCGGAGGGAGAGCCCCTACTCACAGAGCAGGGCTGACATTTGTACTGTGTTAGTCATGCTACATGTCAACATTTTTGTGAGCTTTCCAAAAACAGAAATTCTAATGGGCTGTTTTAATCTTGTCTTCCACCCCCCAACTCCCACCCCCTTCACAAAGCAATATCAGCCTCTCTTCTACTCCAGTAAAGAGCTGCCTGAAATCATGCAAAGTCTGAGCAGGTAGATGCCTGTTTAAACTAACACCCGATGAAAAACGAAGTTACTATATGCCCCTTTGGAAGGGGAATGGGGAAGGGGCAGGAAAATTCTGTGGTTTGCAGTCGAGAAGGCTCTTGCTGGGACCACAAGGGAACGGCAGGGGAAAGCTCTGAGCAAATGTCACCTCACCAATTCACCGAGTGAATTCACCTATTTTCAGTCCTTTGACAAATCACAAACTGCCCAGCTGGGAACTTGGAAGCCTGGAAGAAGCCGAGAACCATGGGAGCCAGAGAAAAGCCAGTTATCCCAGGGGCCTGGGAGAAGCCAACATTTAGACGTAGCTTGTCAAGAGCATAATGAAGCCTCAGTGACATACACGTTGATCCCACTTTGAATGAGAAGTTCCTGCTCGAGCGGCACTCGCAACTGTAGAGGCTAGGACTGCCATGGACGTACCCAGCATCCCTACCTGATCGCAGCGCAAAGAGCGGGGACTTTAGAGTGACAACTCAGGAACTCTTGGGCAATCTGGAGTAGAGACCTAGGATTTTCTCAGCTCCCTGCAGCTGTACTGAGCATAAGGAGCAGGCTGGAGGTGCATGTCCCTGTGGGACAGCACTAAGGGGAGAGACACTGAGGCTTATTTCAAAGAGGGAAGAGCTGGGAGTGAGATTCCCATTTTTCTTTCAGCCAAGTTCATTCCTGTGCCAGCACTAGGCCTGGCACGAGGACTGCAGGGTGACAGTGTGCGCCTCCTCTATTCAGGAGCTGCCAGGGCAGAGGCTTAGGTGTCCCTAACTTCTATCTCCCACTACCATAGCCCTTATGGGGCTTGTGGTGCAGAACTACCCCAGCCATGCCTCAGCTCACTCCTCCCTCTGGCAGTATGCCCCTGTCTTGCCCAGAGTGTTCCCTGCATCAGGGACTTCTGTAGGGGTGGTGTGTCAGTCCCCTGGGCCAGTGCTGTTCACCAGAGGGAGGGTGGGACTGAATCTGCATGACTTCTATATTGTGTGTCCATGGACTTCTAACCTCCATTCCACACATGCAACCCCAGTGAAATCAAGGCTGAGGTCAGAACATGACCTGTCTGTCTTCTTGGCCTCCTCTTTCTCCTGGAAAGGTTTGAAGGGGCAAAAGTATTTAAAGCATTTAAAGGTTTCAGAGTAGCAGCCGTGTTAGTCTGTATCCGCAAAAAGAAAAGGAGAACTTGTGGCACCTTAGAGACTAACAAATTTATTTGAGTATAAGCTTTCGTGGGTATTTTCCACTGAATGCATCTGATGAAGTGAGCTGTAGTTCACGAAAGCTTATGCTCAGATAAATTTGTTAGACTCTAAGGTGCCACAGGTCCTCCTTTTCTTTTTAAAGCATTTAAGGAGACTCTGGCTTCAGCTCCAGGTCGCTGCAGGGCAGGAGGCTGGAGGTCAGTAGGAGGCGGACACCGGCCTCTCTCTGCCAAGAGCTGCAGGCAAGTGGCAGAGAAGAGGGCAGGGCAGGTGCCCAGGGGAGTGGGTGAATGAGGCCAAAGAGAGAGAGCAGCACTGGTTCATGGAGAGCTCTGGAAAGCAGAAGGGTAATTCTGAATTAGCTCTGGAGATGGAGAGGAAGCCACTGAAAGTGACGAAGGCTGGAGATGCTGCGAGCTGCATTTGGAAACCACATGCAGAAGCTGTGCCCATTCATTACACAGAGATACTGGAAGTGACTGTACCGGGAAAGCATCTCCAGTGACCAGAGCCATTAAATAACCACAGCACACAGCCTGACTCAGTGACTGCACGTGGTGGCTGTAGCAAGGAACAAAGTGAATACCCACAACAGGAACTGCACGGAGTGCAGAACCAACTCTGCCTTCAGTCGCATGCCCAGAAATGAGGGCAGAAGCTGGCCTAGCAACTGCATCATAGGTGAATCTACAGGAACATCTGGGTCTTAAAGGAACAGGTGCTGGGGCCCTACAACGTCCTTGCCTGTGGTTGTTAAGGGAATTATTATGGCAGGATCCTTGGGACCCAGGCCCAGGGATGGAATGGAGTCCTCCACGTGGCAGTGAGCAGCAGGCAGCATGAGCACAGATGAGCCCGTCTGGCTGGCCACCTGCTCTCTGGGCAGGACCCAGGAAGGACCTTGGGGGCCATAGTGCCCCCCTCCCGCCTTGAGTTCATGTCACATCCTGACAGAAGGGGGAGGGAGAGGGCAGGCAGCCATGGGGCATCTGTGACTCCCACTCAGCCAGCACATGTGGGTGAAGTACGGGGGGGTGAAGTGTGGAGCGTCCAGGGCCAATAGTCTGCTTCCACCTGTGGTGTCACAGCAACTCCACCTGCTTCCACTTCACCCCTCCCTTATGTCCTGGTCCTGCCCTTCCTGGGCCCATTTGTCCAGGACTCAGGGCTAAGCACTGGCATCAGAAACCTACCCGACGCCATTTCTTCCTAATGCCACCTCTGCCTTGTCTGCAATGGGCGGGGGAACTCATTCCCTGCAGGTTCCCAACCTTAACACTTGCATCCAAAAGTGTGGCATCACCACAACAGGTTGGTATCCATGCTCCAGCACATGCCACCAAATCCTTTAACCCTCTGCGGACTGGTGAAGGTCACCTGGGAACCAGCTGCTTCCTTAGATGTTTATTGTGGAGATGAGCAAGGGTGCAATGAGAGGGAGGAGAAAGGAGTTTGGTCATAGACAGGTGCAGCAGGCTGAGAGGAACAAGAGCCAACATGCCCAAGCTCCCTGCTGGGACCCCTGCCCCCAGCCTGCCTGACCCAGCCTCCCTGTTCCCTTCTCCTGACTCAGCTCTGGAAAAGTAGTAGGGAGGGGAAGAGGTCCGGAGGAAGACCAGGAAGAACTGGAATCCAGGCCTCCCCATTTAGGGAAGTCAGCACTGAATGGAATATCAGGCCATCAAAAGTGAAAGTCTCCCGACTCCCATCACTGGTTAGAAGGCCGATTACTCTCATGACAATAAGGCCATCCTCCACTCTCAGTGCCATAAACTGTGATGTCATCATGCAGCACTTTTGCCCTGCCTTGTACGCCAGCAAATCCATGGCCTAAATGCAGTGCACAAGCAGAGTTTGTGCCCCTACAGCTCTCTGGGGATCTCTAGTTGGCCTCATTAGTAAATAATTTCAGCAGTTAGTAATAGCAGCGTTTCAATCTGAAATATTCAAAACCTTGGGCAAGCATTAATTAGGCTGTTCCGCTGGACATTTGTAATTACACTTGATTTACAGATCAGTAAACTGAGGCACAGACTGGCTGGGCGAGTTGGGCATGGTCAGTGGAAGATCTGGGCATCCCTCATTCACAGTGCTGTGCTTTAACCCTAGACCTTTGAAATAGCAGGACAATGTCAGCACTGTGCTGTATGGGATCCTAGGAATTGCTCTAACAGTTCAGATCAACAGTCCACCCAGCCCAGGAGCCTGACTCTGGATGGGCCAGTTCCGGGGGCTGTAGAGGGAAGCGTAAACCCCTATAATGGACAAGTAGGCACTAGTAAAAGCCCATTGGGGAAGTTCTTTTCTTAACATTCTGCAGTTACTTATCAGTGTATGTCCTAAAGCATGGACATTTTAATCCCTTCTCGACATTTACCCTCTTCGGGTAACTGCAGATAGTCATGTTATTCAGAAAGGTGGGATTTTCAAAGGAGCTTAAGGGAGTTAGGTGTCCAAGTCCCTCTGAAATCCAATGAGATTTGGGTGCCTAACTCTCAGAAGCTCCTTTGAAAATCCCAGCCTCAATCTCTAATCCCATTCTGAAACGTACTAAGATCTTGGTCTCGGTAATGTCTTGTGGCAGTGAGTCCCACAAGTCCATTAAGCTTTGTGAAATTAACAATTTTCTTTTAATGGCTTAAAATGTGTGTTGCCTTTTAATTTCACTCTGTCATGGCAATGCTGTGGCCCAGAAGACTCCACCCCCAAAACATGCCCAGCCTCACTTATCTGCTGTCATCTGGGATAAAAAACTATTGCCAGTGACATGCAATCTGCATGCAGTCTGATGTCTCTCAGTCCTCCAGTCCCATCCTCTCCCAATAGGTATCGCTGCAGGGAATGGTATAGGAAAGCTGGCTCTGTCTAACCCCAGCCTTTTTCGGTGTAGAGAATGCTGAATGCTGAATGAGTGCTGTGTGGAGGGCCATGGATACTCCAGTTCCAGCCTCTCCCAGCAAGAGTCACTGTTGGGAACGGTATAAATGCACAATCCGTGAAAGCTGGATTCGTGATGCCCGTATTGTTCTTGCAGGTGGCTTCCCCTTCCCCCTTCTTTTTTAGCTTGAATTATATTTTTAAAATTAAAAATGAGTTTCACCAAGAAAGGAAAGCAGACGCACACACACACACACATACACACACACACACACTTCTTGTGCTGGCAAAGACCTTGAGCAGCAATCTTGGCCTTGTCTCAGAGAGAGCTGGAGAGCAGCCTTTAATCAGTTGGAGATGTTCTAACACCTTCTTTTCTTCCCCTTTCACCCTATTTAACTTCCCTCCCGCGCCAAAATCAGGCTGAATAGTGAGCATGAGAAACCAGGCCGAGCAGGGATGGCCCTGTGCCCCTCGCTTTCTTTTGGGATCAGCGTTTTGGCGGGACCATTTGTGTTCCCTGAGCCAATCTCCCTCTGCAACAATGAGGGCTCTAATCTCAGGGCAAGGGGGTTGTAAACGTCTCCACACAGAGAAGAATGCGGAGGGGAGTGGGAGGCGGAGAGAAATCATCCCCTCCCACCCCTGCCACCACCAAAGAAAAAAAATTCTTAGACCTGAAGGAGTCACCACGAAATTCCATTCAACTGACAGAAAAGAAATCAAATCCTTTTAAAGAGAGCCCACTTTCACCACAAGAATGCTCCCTGGGCCTTTTGTCCTGCTGCTTTGCTTTCTTACAGTGCTGAGGAAACTGCTCCAATACATTAACCAGTTTAACTTGCTTGTGACCCCCTCGGCCCAACACACAATGAGACTCTTCTGCTTTTTTCCCAACTCCTTTTCAGTAGCTAAATCTCCTGCTGTTCCTCCTCTCGCTGTGTCTTTTGCTCAACCTTTCTCAGGCTTCGTCTTCAGCCTGATGAAATAATAACGCTTTGCATTTCTACAGCGCCTTCCTCCTGGGATCTCAAAGCACTTTATGACAGGTTTCAGAGTAGCAGCCGTGTTAGTCTGTATTCGCAAAAAGAAAAGGAGGAGTAGTGGCAGCTTAGAGACGAACAAATTTATTTGAGCATAAGCTTTCGTGAGCTACAGCTCCCTTCATCGGATGCATCTGACGAAGTGAGCTGTAGCTCACGAAAGCTTATGCTCAAATAAATTTGTTCGTCTCTAAGGTGCCACAAGTCCTCCTTTTCTTAAAGCACTTTATGTTGATCTCGCCGCATAAAACCCCTGTGGGGTAAGCGTTACCAGCCCCATTAGACGGATGTGTAAAGCTGAGGCCAGCAGGGCCTGAACCCAATTGAGGCCAATGCGACTTGCCCGAGGTCACACATCACATCACGGACAAAGCTGGAAACAGAACCCAGGAGTCCTGACTGTGCTACAGCAAGAAAGCGGCGATGAGAAGTCAACTAAAATCAAGAGTGGAGAGCACAGAAGGGTAAATATGGTGCCACCATTTTTCTAACAGTAATTAATGCAAAGTCTCTTGTGCTATGAGAAGAAGAAAAAGATCAGTACCCAAGGAGGAAGAAGGATACACCTGAAACTGCATCTCAGTGCTACCTTGTACTCCCCTCCTCTGGTTGATGTATCCACCTGTTGTTTCTTGTCTTATACTTAGATTGTAACCGCTCCAGGGCAGCGGACAACTTTTTATGTGTTAGTGTCTAGGCCAGTGAGGCCAGGGCCTCCAAGTGTTGTTGCAGACAAAAATAATAATTAATAATAGAGCGACTAATGTATTCAAGAGGGAGCTTTGAAGCTATGATCAGCGAAGCATGCAAGTTGTTCAGCGTATACACGCCAAGCCCAGCATTTCTCTCTGATGATCTGTTCCAGGGGTTCTCAACCTGCGGGTCAGGATCCCTCAGGGAGTCACATGGTTCTTACATGGGGGGTCACGAGCTGTCAGCCTCCACCCCAAACCCCTCTTTGCCTCCAGCATTTATAATGGTGTTAAATATATAAAAAGTGTTTTTAATTTATAAGGAAGGGTCGCACTCTGAGGCTTGCTATGTGAAAGGCGTCACCAGTACAAAAGTTTGAGAACCACCGATTCTATTCACTTTTTACTCTTATGAGTTTATTTGCAATTTTTTTAAATAGTACTGGGAGACTGCAACTCATCCCTCAGGAGCACAACTAATTGCAAAAGCCACCTGCTCAGCAGTCCTGTAGGACAGAGGTCCACAAACTTTGTGAGACAGAGCAGCACTGTCAAGATGTATTTGTCTTGAGAGGCCTATAGAAAGGGATCGTTGTTTGGATTCAACAGCAGTTAAAAGCCAGACATGGGCCTGCGCAATCAAATATTGGAGCTGGAGTTTAATGTCCCCAAAGCGGGAGGGAATTCAGCCCCAGCTGCTCTGATCCATCTAACTCACTCTAGGGGTCAGTCACAAATGGGGATCCAAACGGAACAAGAGTTGGGTGGGTTTGAGACAGGGATTTGGTTCAGCCATCTCAAATATAAACCTGGTTTCAGAGTAGCAGCCGTGTTAGTCTGTATTCGCAAAAAGAAAAGGAGTACTTGTGACACCTTAGAGACTAACCAATTTATTTGAGCATAAGTATGATGAAGTGAGCTGTAGCTCACGAAAGCTTATGCTCAAATAAATTGGTTAGTCTCTAAGGTGCCACAAGTACTCCTTTTCTTTTTGCAAATATAAACCTGCAGCTCATCAGTTCTGTTCTTGCCCTGCAGTTTTAGGGCAAGAGTGGGCATGCGTTCTGGGGGCTGCATTCTGGCAGCCCAACTTTAGGAGGCAGCCGAGAATTTCCAGCTCAGAGTGCCTCTCTTTGTTAGAGTTGCCAAGCCTGACAGTGCAGGAGACCCAGGATGTAAATGGCATCATGCTTGCAAGAACCCAGAAGAAGAAATGCTGACATCATACAGCCCAAATTCCCCTCTCATCCCCAAGAGGTGGTTCCCCTAGATCAGGGCTGGGACACATATGTGGGGCAGTGAGGGGGGGTGTGAAACTTGCAGTCCTGCTCCCTGTGCTGGACCTGTTTTGAGTATATAGAGGAGAGTCCAGTCTCCAGGGCTGTCTATCTAGCACGTTTTCCCGGTCAGGACAAGGCAAAAGAAAGGGGCACTATAGCTGTCGGTGCAAGACAAATAAGCAATACTCCTTTCTTCTCCCTTAAGGCATGTATTTAGCTGGCATCTTAGCAATGCTAGCCTCTCCCTGGTTACCCAGGGATCACCAAAGAATACGTGGAGACAGGTTAATGCCATTGAATGCCAAACTCCATGGTGGCTGCACAGACATGAACAGGGCAGGAAAGAATTAACTTAGAGCTTATCACCAACACCAGTCTCCTGATTCCAAGGTCTGGATGGTACCATGTTGATCTTGAGATGGGACCAAGCAGGTGCAGAAGGTGGTGGGAGGAGAAGAATCTCCCAGAGGCTGTTCCATCGGCTAGACGTTCCTGAGCCGAGCTGGGGAAACAGGTCCCCTGCCGCAGGCTTGTCTACTGTGTGTGAGGACGGAATCAGAAGAGAGATGCCTGAAAAGGAAGTCTGTGGACATGCAGCTGGAGTTCAACATATTCCCCAGGGAGGGAGGGAACAAGGAAAAAGAAAGCCAGGCATCTCCTCTGCCAGGCAGTTGGCATCAGCTGGCTGACCACTAACCTTCAGTGGAAAGGTTCTATTCTGAATACAGCTGAAACCCCCAGCTATTCCCCTGCAGCAAACAGGGATGGGGACTCCAGTAATCAGTTTACATGGTGCCCTGAAGACTGGGAGCCTTGTCTGGATTTTGCAGTGTTGAAACTCCACAGACTCCTGACACATCGTTCTGAGCCCAGCAGCAGACAGACTCGTTATTGTTGCTGTCATTGTGCAGCGACTGCTGGCATGGACGGCAGGCTGGCAGCCGTGCAGCAGCTGGCCTGCCAGGAACATGAACATCTGTCTGCAGCGCTGATCCCCAGCCACTTCCGAGACCTCGAGAATGGATGAGCAGCTGGCTGAGGAGAAAGTACATTTCCTCCCGTTTGGCTCCTTTAGAAAGGGGCTCTGTCTTTATTCAGGATCTCGCCTATGGTGCTTTTCAGCAGCCTCTTGACGGGAGGTTTCTGTGCAATCAGCTCAGAGACCCAAAAAATTCATCAAAACCCCAAGCTGCAGAAATAATGTTTAGTCATGAGTTTGGGATTCGGTAACTCTATTTGTTTGGTTTGATGTCTATTAAAATAAGGCTTCTTTGAGGGTTTCTTTGATGGCTCCCTCCTCAGACTCTCTCAGTGCCATACAAAACAAACCCATGTCTAAAGGCTTCCTGTGCATCCCCTACACCAGGAACATGATTAAAGGGTTGACCAGAGCAATGTATCTCATAAATATGGGAAAATGCAAACAGTCCTGCTTGCCTTGGAAAATATTCTCCCTGCCTTCGTCTCTGTTGGTATCAGTAGCATTGTTTATACAGCATCAGAGCTGAACATGGCATCTGACAGTAGTAAAACAGTGAACGGGACAAGGAGCCATTCCCCAAAGAGCTGTAGTCCATTATTATTTGTATTATGGTAGTGCCTACAGACCCCAGGCAAACTTAGTCCCCTTGTGCTAGGCTCAGTGGAAATACACTGAGAAATAATCCCATGTACCCAGCCAACATCCTAGTCACTGGACCGCCCTGCCTATCTACCCAGGAACAGATTCCAGTAATAGTTCCAGGGAGGATTATGATAGCTAAACACCAGTAGCACTACTTTGCACTTACATGGCACTTTTCATCCATAGATCTCAAAGAGCTTCACAAAGAAGGATCAGCACCGTTGTCCAGATGGGGAACTGAAAGCACATAGCTGCATTGGGGAATATGTTTGCTAAAATGTCCCACCATCTCAGCTTCACTGTGTATGCAGAGTCCCAGGTGGCAGCTGGTGTTCTAAGCACCAGGTTATCTATCCTTGCTTAGAGCAGGAGAACATCACATGGTTAAAATGCCAGTGGGCACCATCTATGCTAGCTCTCCTACAGTAAAGTGGAGCTGAGGCAGTGGGGAATCACAGCAAATATCCTAGTACAGGCAGGACCCATAGAGGTTAACTTGTGATTTTTCCCAGGCTCCCAGAGACAAGAATGGGAACAAATCCCAAATCTCCTGATTCTCAGTTTGATCAATATGAGATAAGTGATGTTTGGGGGATAGGGGGGGTTAGTACTACCAGCCTTAGAAGAGGCTGGTGAGAAACTTTACAGTATGAATTGAGTATGTGATCTGGGTGGTCCACTTCATGGTAACCTCTTGAATACAGTTGTGAGAAAATCCCACTGTGCCCAATCCTACTTTGGTCTCTGCTAATCAGTGTCCCTGTGCATTGACTGTTCTGCCTGCCATAATAAATCAGGCAGAAATTGAAAAGTGGGGGAAATAGAAACCAAAGAGGTAATTCAATTTATAACAAGGTTGTTCCCTGTTTGGTTTGGTCACACTACACAGCCATGTAGAAGTCCCAGATCAACACACAGCTTCAGAATCCCAGGGTCTGGGGCCAGCAATAGCTGGACAGAAGCCAGGGCAGGCAACACTGACAACTCCTGCACAAGAAAGCAGAGAACAGTTTCACAAAGATACGGGAGAGCTTCCATTCCGTTAAAGATATTGCCGTGAGTGAGTGCAGGAGGATGGTGCGTCTGGGATATGGAGGGACTGAATAGGGCTGTACAGACACTATTCAACATCACCACAGAGATCATGAGGATGAAGGCAACTTTGTGAAATAACAGCAAGTATTAGAGGCAAGGGGGAAAGAATCACTGGAGGCTAGGGACAGCTGAAAGTGGGGTGGCAAGGGGATTGCTCAGACAGAGACAGTTTGGTAAAGACTGCATTGGTGTAGAGAAGTAGAGAAGGCAATTTCTTCACTGCCTACCCTGAGATGCCTCAACAGAATAATGAAAAGGAGGACTTGTGGCACCTTAGAGACTAACCAATTTATCTGAGCATAAGCTTTCGTGAGCTACAGCTCACTTCATCGGATGCACCGATGAAGCTCACGAAAGCTTATGCTCAAATAAATTGGTTAGTCTCTAAGGTGCCACAAGTCCTCCTTTTCTTTTTCCGAATACAGACTAACACGGCTGTTACTCTGAAACCTGTCAACAGAATAATGTGTCTAGAAACTTTCAGAAATGCCCCCTATGATAATATTACACAATTCTTGAGCTGAGCTCAGAAAGCGAAGTCGATTGGGCAATACAGCTGACTCCGTGACCATTAGAGATGAGTTCCAGCAGCAACATTTGAATCTGGACTTCAAAAGCGCTACATTTCAAAGGTATTCAGATCAGGAGTTTGGTTTAGTCCATTTAAAGAGAGAATCCATTTGCAAAATAGAGACTAACCAATTTATTTGAGCATGAGCTCACAAAAAGCTCACGTAGCTCACGAAAGCTCATGCTCAAATAAATTGGTTAGTCTCTAAGGTGCCACAAGTACTCCTTTTCTTTTTGCGAATACAGACTAACACGGCTGTTACTCTGAAACATTTGCAAACTGTAGATCTGGCTCCAAGTTTACATTTATAAAACCTCCAACATTGGGGGGGTGCTCAAATTTGGGGATTTGGCACATGCTCACTGCTACGTTACTATTATTTCCACACCAAGAAGTGTGCTAGCACCATTACAGAACACATAGAAAGACATGGCCTACACCCCACCCTAAGGCCCTGATCCTGCCATCGGATCTGCTGTGGTACGGATGTGACACGCAGGGAGGGGATGGGGTGGGGAAGAACAAGGTTTACAGTAAGAGGATCACAGGGTGACTTAGGTTAGATGTTTGCATACCTTGAGGCTACAATTTAAAGTCGTTTATTGATACTACTATTATTATTATGCTTATTATTTGGCTCACTTCTTGGGGGCGTATCACACTCTTTGCATCAGGTGACACGCGTGTGCAAGCACTGTGCATCGGACTGGAGGTTTTGGGCCATGCCCACGAAATACTCTGCCTTCAAACGGCATGGCCAGGAGGGAAACAGCTCTTCCAACAACCTTCCCCTCCAGCTCAGCACCTCGGCGCTGCTCTGTAAGCGCCTGCTAAGCGCAGCTCCCGCTTTGTCTCCAGGGAGACTGTCAGGGCCCAGCCTCTCAGCCCGCCCGATGCACACGGGAGAACTCGGCCAGGGCTGGGCGAGCACCGCGGCGTCCGCTCCCAGCCCCCTGCGGCGCGCCCACGTGGGAGACAGGCCGCCGCGGAGGAACGAGCGGAGCCCGCCCCTTTAGGGGCGCGGCCTGGGAGAGCCCCGCCCCAGGGAGCCCGGCACCGGGGCTCGGCCTGGGGGCGTGGGGAGAGGAGTTTTTAAATCGCGGCTGCCGCCGAGCTGCGGGCGGACTGGAGCGGTCGCTGCTGCGGGCCGGGGCTGGCGGGACGCGGCACCTGCCAGGCGTTAGCGCGGCGCCGGCTGATCTTGGAAGTCTCCAGCCGCGGCCTCTGGCCGAGTCGCGTCGGTCCCGCTGCGAGCGGGCTGGGCAAGATGCTGAAGAGCTGCGGAAGGAAACTGCTCTGGTTCCTGGTCGGGTGCACGTTCACCTGCCTCTTGGTCCTGATGGCGGATCAGCAGAAGCGGCAGGTGGGGGGCCTGGGAGGAGCAGGGGGCCGGCGGGCTTTGCGGAGCTCGGCGAGCCCGGCCCCGGCCCGCCAGCCGCAGCGGCAGGGGGGCGAGCCCGGCTCGGCCCCCCGAGAAGTGAAGAGCTTCACCGATTACTTCAGCAAGCTGAGCCGGGGCCGGCGGGAGGCGCAGGAAGCCGGCAGCCTGGCCCCGCGCCGGGAGGGGACCCCCGGGCCGGCCCTGGAGGACATCACGGCCCAAGACGTCTTCATCGCGGTGAAGACCACCAAGAAGTTCCACCAGGCCAGGCTGGAGCTGCTGCTGGACACCTGGATCTCCCGGAACAGAGACTTGGTGAGCGGGGGGACGGGGCCAGTGGGGCGCGGGGACTTGCAGCCTGCCTGCGGCCGGGGCTTGCTCGGCAGCCTTCGGCAGGTGAGCTGCCCGGCCTGGGAGCAGCAGGGAGCCGAGCCAGGCCGCCCTGGGAAGCACGAATGAGCTGGCTAGTGTCTGCACGCCCAAGCGCCTCCAGCCAGAGCCTCCCGCCCTTGGCCCGGGGAAGGGAAATTGAGGCACATTCCAGCAATGATTTTCTCTCCCCCCGCCCCCCCCCCCCGCTCTTGATCTCTATTGACAAACCTGGGGGGGAGGGGGGGCTTTGGGAGGATGTCACACCCACACACACACACCCTCCGCAGCCCGGGCTGCCAGGGAGTTAACGTGAAGCAGAAGTTTCACCTCTTTTCAGCAGGGGTCCTCTGCTTCCCCCAGCTGGAGGATTCAGGTGCATCCGTGTCCCTGCACAGCTGAGGGGCACAGTCCGCTCTGAAACGCGTTCCTGCCTTGGGCCTGGGCCGCACGCACTCCGGAGCCTTTTGGTTAAAGTGCCTCTGAAGCGTAGCCGCTCTGGTCTCTCAGCAGCAGGGATCTTTAACGAGACCCCTGTGTTCAGGGCTCAGGTGCCTCTCTATTCCTCCCGCTCTCGCGGCCTCCACCCCCAGGAGACTGGGGATGAGGAGCATGAAATGCAATTTGTGTCGCTGGCCTGGACTTGTCAGATGTAAAACAGGGGCTGAAGTCCAGAGCTCCTTAGCATAAAGAAAAGGGGAGAGGACTGAGAGTTCTCAGGGTTGTTTAGAGACTGCTGGGGAGGGGGACCCTGCAAACATCAAGCCCCTTTTCTTTGCCGGGAGCAGCCATGGCTACGCTGTCAGCTCACTATTTAAAGAAGGAATTAAGCTGCATTTTCAGAGAAGTGTCACCTACACTAAAAGCCTGTGCCCAAGGATATCTCAGCAACTGCTTTAGCAGTATGCCTGGAGGGGAAGTAGCATTTCTGTTTCAGAGGGCACATCTGGTCCATACCTCAATATAGAGCCTAAGCAGTAATAATAAAGCCTTACGGCACCTTTTCACCTGTAGATCTCAAAGCCCTTTACCATTGTGACTCACATTGTCCCGGTTTTGCAGTTAAGGAAAGTAACACACAAAGTTGCAATAGCAGAGCCAGCATCTATAGACTGTAGCACCTTGGCTCTGATGCCTAAGGAGATGTCTTTCCCCTTGTGGTATCCTCTCAGAAGCCAGGCATGTACTTAGCTACTTCAGCGCAAGGCCAACTCTGAATTACAACATCGTTTGCAGGGTACTGGGTAGATTTCTGGTACCCAGATACTACAGTGGTGGGTGTACACAAAATGCACAGACAGAGGGAGAGACCAGCAGACCCCAGGTTCTGGGGCTGAGAAAGCCATGGAATAGCAGTCAGTTTGGGTGGGAATTTTGGTAACCAGAAATAGTGTGGGATTTCATAGAGTTTAAGATTAGATGACTAATAATGGTCTCTTCTAGTCTCGCCACCAGTATGTACTGGCTGAGAGAATTCACCACCAGCCTGATCTGTTCTCCGTCTCCCCCAAAGCCCCCTGTATTCGTGTGAGCGATTGTCTCTCACTCTCCACCAGTGTCTTATCCATTATTCTAGGACTTAAGAGAAAAAAAAAAAAGTAAATCTACTTGTTTCCTTAGGAAACTTGCTTTTGCCATTTGCTCTCCTTACTCGGGAATTATTTTGATCATCAAACAGCTTCCCAAGCAGATTATGCCTGTTCTTAACAGAATGAGACTTTCCCATTTTCTCTCCCCAATTCATCCCCTTCCATCTTCACCAATTTCCTTATGGGCTCTCTCTGGGCCTGCCGTGCGGTGAGGTGGACTCATGTTTCTCACTCAGGAATAATATGTAAAAGATCTCTGCAGCAGACTTAGGACATCGCTTCCATTGACCTGCTCCTTTACTTACGAGATCTCAGAGGCCTGGCAGTGGCTCTGCCGTTTCTCCCTGCCATGGTTGGTTAGTGGAAACTCTTAGCTGATCTTTTATTTCTACAGCCTCTGAGCAGGGGGAGGGGTTGGGGGGCTGGAGGTGGATAAATGCCCTGAGCACCTACAGATGATCCTGGGAATGGCTGTTCTCTTTTTCTCATAGACTCTGGCTTTCTTCTGGGTTTTTGTTTTGTTTCGTTTGTCCGTTTGGATTCCCAGAGTCCTGAGTCTCAGCTCTCACGCTGTCCCCCTGGGCAAGCTAACAAAGCCTCTTTTCTCCCAAGCGCAGAGAAAAGGCTTCACAGGCTCTTGTGTGGTGCTTTCCATGGGAACCGGGGAGCTGAAGCTTGCAGTGTCCAGGTCAGGTTGCCTAGAGATGAGGGCCAGGAAGCCAGGGGGGTGCAGCTCAGAGAGGTGCCCAGCTGACAAGCTGCTGAGTGATGCTCTTGTATAGCACTTGAGGGACAAGCCTTGGAGAGAGTTGAAGTTACTGAAAACTCCTGCAGGAGGAAGGACAGCAAGCTGGCGGGAATGTGTCCCAGTCTTTCCACGCTGGCCTGGCTGCTGTAACCAGGAAACTGACCCTCCATTTCAACAGGCCTGACAGTTTTTGTTGCCCTTTCCAGAGAGACTGCGGGGAAGTGAATCTGTCTCTTGCCCGCACAGTTTCCTCTCTGAGACAGTCTCCTACCAAGAAGCCTCGTAACAGCAACTTTGGGGCACCGTGGCTTCCCCAACCGTTAGACTGTAAGCGAAAGGAAAAGAGAAACTATCTGTGCACCTTAGAGTGTAGCGTCTGGGGGGGCCCTGCTCTCATGTGCCCCCCTAGAGGTGTGGGTGATATAGTGGTGAGCTCCTGCCCTCTGGTAACTGCTGAGCTTTTGCTGGAAGCTTCTCCCTGTGAGAGAGCTGGCTGAAGCTCAGTGCTTCATACGAACAATGCTCTGGGTTAGTAAAGGGGGTTTTCGGCTGAGGAGTTGCCTGTGCTAAAAGTGTGGCTCTCAGTCTGAGTCAGGCCTCTCTTCTCTGGGTCCCAGACCAGCTCTCTTTTGTTTTGCCAACAGCCTCTCAGCATTCATGCTACTCTGCACCCTGGCTGCAGGGCAGGAGTGGAAATTCTTAGCCCAGAATCCCCTTTGGCTAATAAACACATCTAGTTCTTCCGAAGCAGAGAACAACCCTCCCTGTCTGTCCCCACCCTTTCCCCTTCTGAGTCAAAATCTGAACCGTCCGCTTCATAGTTACACTCAGGGCCATGTTTGTTTTTAAATGAACGGCTAAAGGGTTAAGTAAAATAGTGCATTGAGGAGAAGGGGTTAAATCTGCCAGGTGGTTCCAGTTTGGAGAGATGATAGGAAGGGGGAATTGCTATTGTGTTGTCTTCTTGGATACTTTTTGTTCAACATACAATAGCCTCAGTTTCCTGTGTTCGGTCTAATCCCAGATATTGCAATGATATCATGTGGTAGGACTCCCCCCTCCCCTCCCTTCCTCCTTTTATCTGAGCAGAGTGGATAAGCCTTGGCTTCACCCCTGCCCCCAAATCCTGCACCTACTCCTGTGCTTCAAATGAGCTAGCCCAGACAGGCTGTTTTTTGGAGAGAGGTTGTTCCTCCCTGCCAGCACCTTTTGAAGAGAGTTTGCAGCTGTGGCTGACTCAGCACTTGAATACCTCACATGCTGCAGAGTGGTCTGGGGAATGTTTGCACTTTAAAAAAAAAAAAAAAAAAAAAAAAAAGCCCCAATGTTGTGAAAAAATCATAAATGCAAGTTCATCCAGCCCCCCCAATTCCTGCTGAGGCTGAGGAGTTGCAGTGACAGGACCGCACAAGAACCGCGCTCCTTGTCCCAGGGTACAGGGCCCCGAGCGAACATTCTCCAAGCAGCTTGGTGGGCTTGCTCCCAGGAGATGCATGGAAGGAGCTACATGATTAACTCTGTTGCAAGGATATTCTCATTTCCAGAAGACTGGCAGAAAATTGCAGGTGCTGATACCTATTCTAGCTAGTTTACTCAAGAGGAATGTGTTTACCTTCCAGAGAGCACAGGCAGTTCCCAAATTTTCCTAGCACCTTGGCCAGAATCCCTGTCCTCGGGGGTAACGGCCTGCTGGGGTGTGCTGACATGCTCCCAGTGGGCCTTACGCATTCATGTGTACACAGCAAGTATAGTGTTTACACTCCAAACACAGGTGTGGGCTCTGTCCAACCCAGCAGGTGGAACTGGGCTGTCAGAGCTCTGCCAAGCCAGTTCTGGCCTCTCCACTGCAGCTCCCATCCAGAGGGGAGTGACAGCTCCTCTCTCTTCAAACCTGGGCAGGTTAAAGACAAACACACATGGGGCCTGAATCTGGGAGGTGCTAAGCCCCCTGCAATGCCAGCTGAAGTCTGCAGGAGCTGAAGATGCTCATTCTTTCTCAGGCTGAGGCCCATATGAAAGCAGATCTCCCAGGCAGGGGGATATTATATGGGAGATGGTGTTTGTTTTAAATGGAGGGCAGGGTTATCCTTGGACACCGATGAACTGGGGGCATGTATTGCTGTTAATTGCATGTCCCAAGCAATGAGGTATTTCTTCTCAGGCTTCAATAAAAGCACTTGAAATATAAGTCTGTGAAAGACACGTGCAGAGCGTGAGGCGGGGGGGGGGGGAGTGGGGAAGAGGGGTGGGTCCCTAATTGCACAAGGAGCTCATTGTTCAAAGGGGGATTATTAAAAATAATAGCATTTGAAATTACAGAGAAGAGGACTCTTCCTGTTACTGAAAAGCGAAGGAGCGAGAGTGAGCTCCGCTCCTGTTTGTGAATGCCTTGTAACCTCAGGCTTCTGTCGGTTAAAAGGATCAGGTTCTGAAATTAGGGGTCTCTGTGCCAGCCACAGCCCCCGCAGCAGGGGAAAGCCACAGCTCAGACAGCTAGGCAAGAAAGGGGCCAGGACCATCAAACTAATCCTTGAAATGAGCTGGTGACTTTCTCCCCAACTGCCTTTTTTGGGTTTAGTTTTGTACTTGCTGTTTGGCCCATCAGAGCTTGAGCTGTGTGTGTTTGCAGTAAACGTGCTGCAGGGGACAAAAGCCAGGCAGGAGCCTGTTCCAGCTGCTAATTCTCTCCTCTTCCTCCCCTGAGTAGTGACTTTTCCAGCTGGAGGATACAGCAATGAACTGGAACCATCCAGGGTTGCAACCTGACAGATTGGCACAGGTGCCTCCCCCTAAAACATCCTGCGGCCAGCGAGGGCAATCTACTTTTAGACACTGCCCTCCAGGTTAAAGTCATTGCGTCCTTTCTTGTAGGAGAGCATGGTGCTTTAGACACAACACTG
The DNA here is from genome assembly GCF_015237465.2 of Chelonia mydas. Taxonomy (NCBI): domain Eukaryota; kingdom Metazoa; phylum Chordata; order Testudines; family Cheloniidae; genus Chelonia; species Chelonia mydas. The sequence continues at coordinate 11,353,163 of NC_051250.2, read as the reverse complement.
GCTGGCAAGCCTCCAAGGACTGTATAATCTCAGCCTGGGCCCCAGAAGCTGTAAGCCCCTGAGCTCTCCTTGGGTTCAGTGGAAGCTGAAGGTGCTCAGCACCTTGCAAGGTCAGGCCAAACATCACGCATGATGGTGGGGAAATGACACCAGTACCAAGAAAGGGCAGGATGCAATTTATGCAATGGATGGTCATGAGATCCTTTGTGCAACATGCCTCACGTTGGTTCCTGTTTTGATGCAATTGGTGCAGGAGTGGGTGAGGAGAGGGTCAGCAGTAAGACACAGCCGTTTGTCTCCTGAGAGCGTATCATCCCTGAAGGTATTTCTGTTCCATTTTAATATGAAACAAAATTGAGACTCGCTCTTGGAAAAAGGACAAGAGAAGAGAGGGTCAGGACCAATTTTCTAGGTTGCTAGGTGGGTGGAATAGGAGCCTTATGGCTGGATCCTGCCACCCACACTATTCGTCACCAAATAAGATCAGCCAGGGAGCTGTGAGCAACTGCGGGCTGAGCTAGGGTTTCAGTGCAAATAAGTGGAAGTGAGTCACTAAGAAAAGAGAAATGAAGGAAAACCCTTTTTTCCCCATGTGACAGTCTGGACTGGCAGTGTCTCTCCTTCCCCCATGCAGGGAGCTGGGCCAGGCTGGGCAGGACATGCTGTGAAGCCACAGAAGGATAGGAGAGCACCCTGTGCTGGGAGCGGAGTTCCTCTAGCAAATCCCTGTGGTACAGAACGGGGCGGGGGCGGCGCATGCCAGTGGCCTGGTGTCTGTCTCCGAGCCCCGTTATGCAGCAGTTTAAGGAACCTGGCAGGGTAAAGTGCATTGTCCCAGCCTTATTCTTTGGTGGCTGCTATTGTTGGAGAAGGATTTGGCATCCTGTGTTTCTTTAAATTGCAGCTTTTAGAACAATGGGGCTTCCTGTGTGTCCCGAGTCAGGGTCCCTGGCCAGACAATGCAGCCACTGAGCAAGCAGAGACAAAGCCCTTTCTTTCATCAATTTAAGGGGAGTAAGCGTGGGACGTAACTCCTTGCACTCCTAAAGCAGAAGCAGCCCAGAGAGAGCCCCTGAATAAGAGGGGAAGGGAAAGCATTCACAGAGCCCAGAGTATCTCTGCCTGCTAGTAGCAGGCTGGCCTGTGCTTTGGTCCTCCATACATGTATGTAACTGAATCCCAGATCTAGGGAGGTGCAACTCACGATTGAGCTGAGGCCTACAGGGCCTGATTGACCTCCCATTTATACCACTGTCAATGTGGAGTACCTTTGCTCAGGTCCAGCATGCACTGAAGTCAGGGGAGTTACACTGGGGGGAGAGGGGAATCCGGCTCAGAGCTGATAGATGCACTGTGTACACGTGCACAGGCTAAACAGTGCATCTGCTAATCCTCGCATCTTATGGCTTACACAGAAAATCAGCAGTCTCCCCACCTATCACCAAAGATTTCTTTGCAGACCTAGTGAGCTCCCTCTGGCTAGGAAACTGTGGCTTTCACACAATACACTGCTGCTGTGTATTTTCTGGGATCTCCATGAAGGCTCTTCGAGTGTTAAATGAGACTGCCCAATGAACGAAGACCACGTTGGGAGGCACTGTCCTGGCTTTTCATTGCATCCATCTCCTGGCAGCTTCGAAATACATGTTGGGTCTCAAATTGTCAGTGGGAATGTGCAAGGTTCTGAGGCTGTGGTTTAGCAAGAGAGCTTCAGCTGTGCGTATGCTGACTCTGTTCCTGTGAGGGTGACCAGAGCATCACAGCTGGAGGCTTGGGTATCTGGGACATGCAGAGAAAGAATAGAAAAGCTTTCAATCTAAGCGAGCAGTTGAGTGTAGTGGGCATGGTTCTACCTGTGCCCAGCCTCCAACCTCCCTGCCCCAGGCTCCTCTATTCCAATGAAGAGCCCAGCAGCCACAAGGAGCAGAGGATCTAAATCGAAGGGGAGAGTGTTAAGGATGGGGCGCTGCATACATTGAATATCTAACTACATAGCAGATCTGAGACTAAACTGCCTTAAAGAGAAGACAGGTTTCAGAGTAGCAGCCGTGTTAGTCTGTATCCGCAAAAAGAAAAGGAGTAAGTGTGGCACCTTAGAGACTAACAAATGTATTTGAGCATAGGCTTTCGTGAGCTACAGCTCACTTCATCGGATGCATTCGGTGGGGAGATTTATATACGTAGAGAACATGAAACAATGGGTGTTACCATACACACTGTAACCAGAGTGATCACTTAAGGTGAGCTATTACCGGGGGGGGGGGGGGGGGGGGGCACCTTTTGTAGTGATAATCAAGGTGGGCCATTTCCAGCAGTCTCTCGTTGGAGTCTGTTTTTGAAGTTTTTTTGTTGAAGTATTGCGACTTTTAGGTCTGTAATCGAGTGACCAGAGAGATTGAAGTGTTCTCTGACTGGTTTTTGAATGTTATAATTCTTGACATCTGATTTGTGTCCATTTATTCTTTTACGTAGAGACTCTCCAGTTTGACCAATGTACACGGCAGAGGGGCATTGCTGGCACATGATGGCATATATCACATTGGTAGATGTGCAGGTGAAAGAGCCTCTGATAGTGTGGCTGATGTGATTAGGCCCTATGATGGTGTCCCCTGAATAGACTCCAAAGAGAGACTGCTGAATTGGAATTAATTTGCAAACTGGATACAATTAACTTAGGCTTGAATAGAAACTGGGAGTGGATGGGTCATTACACAAAGTAGAACTATTTCCCCATGTTTACCATCCCACCCCCACCCCCACTGTTCCACAGATGTTCTTGTCAACTGCTGGAAATGGCCCACCTTGATTACTACAAAAGGTTGTGTCCCCGCCCCCCGCCGCTGGTAATAGCTCACCTTAAGTGATCACTCTGGTTACAGTGCGTATGGTAACACCCATTGTTTCATGTTCTCTATGTATATAAATCTCCCCACTGTATTTTCCACTGCATGCATCCGATGAAGTGAGCTGTAGCTCACAAAAGCTTATGCTCAAATAAATTGGTTAGTCTCTAAGGTGCCACACGTACTCCTTTTCCTTTTTTTTTGTTTTTTTTTTTTTTTTTTTAAAAAGAGAAGAGACTCTCCAGGCCCAAGGAGGATGGCTTTTTTGTAATCCTGGCAGTGAACACCCTCCTTTCCCCCCCCTTTCTCCCCCCCCCCCTTCTTTTCCCCTTTTCCTCTCTCCTGTTCTGTTTCCTCCCTTCCATTCTCCCCAGACATCTTTCCTCCCAGCTGACCTGCATATAGAGTCCTATGCCCTATAGTGGATCCTGGAAACCTGCCCAGGGGGAGGGAGGTCACAGGAATGGGAGATCTCATCTACAAGAAACATAGACAAGCTAATTAAAAAAGAGAGCGAGGCTGTCACTGTTTTGGTTTTAATTGAACCTTCTGGCTGGGTTCCCGCTTTGCGGAGAGCGGAGATGCAGGCAGGGGCTGGGAGGTAGTGAACCTGCAAAGACGAGAGAGTCCCTCCGAGGTATCACGTAGGGCAGGGTGCAGGCTCTACCCGTCCTGCCCAGGCAGCAGGGAGACAGGTGGTCAGGCTGGAGTTTCCTTCCAAGGGCTCCTCCAGTTCCCTGCCTGCCAGGAGGAGTGGCAGAGTGCTTCTCTGAGAGCCCGGGAGGTAGTTGCATTGTCTCCTGTGTGTGGGAGGGGCAGCATCATCAGAATAAAAACTTTCGATGCTGGCTAATAATAAACAAACATCCACTCTGGTCTATTTATAGCGGCCGAGCTGGAGGATTAGTTTAGGGGTTATTTTTGGAGCAGCCGAAGACACAGTTGCTGGAGACAGCGTTCCTGATCTAATCACGCAAACATTTTCCTCTATATTAAATCCCCCGTGGGCATCCTGAAAGCGTTCTGGTCTCCCGCCCCAGCCTGCGGGGCCCCCTTTGACACATTCCAAAGAGATTGATTAAATGAATACCGGGCGGAGGGGAAGGCAAGTGCTGGGGGAAGGTGGACACCATGACTGAGACCAAACAAATTCATCTCAGAATGCAGTCCTCGGGGTTGGGGGCTTTATAAACTCCCTCAATCAGGAGAAGGCCCCAGTCCCAGTCGGGGGGTGTGTGTGTCTCTTGCATGCCCTCTCCCCCCAAGGCCAGGTAACTGGCTGGTGCCGCCACATCCAGCACGGGGAGTATAAAGCAGGGGAAAAGCGCTGACCAGGCCAGTGGACGCCCCTCTGCCCCAAGGGCCGGGCAGGTGCTGGGGGACATCAGACCCTGCACTGGCTAAAAGACCATGTAAAAAGCCCAGAGCAAAATGGAGCCTTGGGGCCAGGGAGAGGAGGAACATCCCTGTGGACCCTTGATACCTCAGAAGGGAGCAGTCTCCTTTGTGGCAGGGGAAGATCAAGTCATACTGTCCCATTCCCCAGCCCCGAACCTAGCATGGTCCTGACACTGACAGCTAGGTGATGCCTATACCCTGCCCTCCATGATGCTCCCTTCAACTTACTGCCCCATGCCTGTTAGCCTATGTTATGGGCGGGACATTTCTCCATGGCCCCTGTAACTGAGCAGCTAACACCTTGAACCTGAGAGTCAAGCCTCCTTATTTTGCTTTGCGTAACAAACTCTTCTTAGGTGTTGTAATGCCATCCAGCCCTTTGTTTGAGGTTCCCCCGCAGCAATTGACTTGATGCCCCCCATGCGGGTTTCCCCTTTCTCAGTGAAGGAGCAGAGCCCATGTGTACTCTTGGGGCCCCCCACCCTGTCTCAGATGCTGTCTGTCCAAGACGTCTTGTGCCTTTCCTGGAATCACTGGCACATATGCAATTGCGCAATGGCTACACGCTCTCATGGGTAGTTTGGCTTTCACGCCTCAGATCAGCTCTATTCTCTTATACCAAAAAGGCCACTTGTAACCTCCCCCCCAATGGACCCAGGGCCCAGCCACCCCTTCCATTCAGGAGCTCTGCACTGTCTGCTCTTCCCAGCCACTTCCCTACCCCGGGGGACCTGAACAAACAAACTTGGCTTCCCTCCCTCTCCCCCGAGTTAACCAGCCCAGCTGTATGTTAATGGGGGAGCAAACACATTGCTGCTTAACTCTCCTGGACTGAGTAAAGTCAGGCAGACTCATTCAAGCTATTGTCACCCACTCGAGAACAAAAAAAGCCAGCGGGGCTGGACTGCCTGATGGGTGGCAACGAATTTCCAGTTCACTCGTAATTCATCATTCCCAGGCCTCTGCCTTCCCCCCCTTCAATTTCTCTTTGTCTTTTTTCCTTTGCGCTTTTGTGCGTGTCTGGTTTTTATAGCGCTTGGCAGCTGGTTGTGGTTTCTTCTCTCTCTCTGGCTTTGTTTGCTACACGCTGATTGATTGAGATTGCTTTCTCACCCTTCCCTTCCCTCCCCCTCCATTGTCCCTCCCCACATTTCTCCCCCAAAAGTCCAGGGTAAACCACTAGGATGTTCCCCTGGAGCCAGCCAACATATGCTGAGAATTAGCTGTGTAAATAAGGGAGTGCGGCCAGGCAGGTGGCTCAGGTAATTGGGGGAGGGTGTGTGTGTGTGTGGAGTCGGCAGTTGAAGGCGATTCAGTTACCTAGGAAGCTGGCTGAGTGCAGGGGGAGGAGGTGCGCCCCACTGTGCACACACGAGCACACAGACAGGTGCAGGGAGCTGCATTGATCAAGGCTGACACCCCGGCCCCAGCAAGCTGGGCGAAGCCAGGCTCGTGCCAGAGCTAAGCAGCTGCTGCCACCTGACCTCCTGCTCAATAAACAAAAGCTATGAGACGGGGCGTGGAGGCCACAGAAGGGGGGTGTGCTAGCTCAGGGTGCCAGGACAGAGCCAACTGGATGCATGCTGTTGACACAGGTGTGGGATGAAGCCGGGAGGCCGCCTCCGCACACCACGGGCAAGCAGTGCAAACACACCTGCTTATAGCCAGGCAAAGGCCGGTCACACAGTGTTTAGCAGAGCCAGGTGGGCTGAGCAGGGCAAGCCTTTGGAAAGACAAAGTTCCACGCCTGAACCTCAGGGCCTGAGCCAGCACTGAAGGCAGTGACAGCACCCCACTGGCTTCAGTGGGAGCACAAGCGGCTCCTTAGCATGCTGTCTCTCTAAGCGAAACCGCAGCTCAGCTGCATCTCATTACACATGGCTGTAGGTCGCTCCATTCCGCCCCACATTCCTCTCCGCCCCACATTCGTCTCCACCCCACATAAAGCTGGTGCAATCCCACTGCCCAGCGCTGGTGGTCATTCACAGCACATGCTGCAGCTTAACAGCAAGATCGTGGAAAACGCAATACAGTTAAAGAAACGAAGGCCACCGCATTGCAAGCGGCTGCCTCCGCTGTGTTCTTAGGTTGTGCCCCTTGCCTTGTGGCTTTGTGTTAAAGGCCCATATTGTTACACACTTGGGCCCTGGCAGTGAAATGACGTTCCAGAGATCTGGGCAGACACACACAGTGAAACCCAAGTAACTGTGACTGCAGCTCAAACTGGGGGGGGGCAACTCCACCACAGAGGAGGCTGGGAAACATGCGGTACAGACACTGTTTCCATTTTCTCTCCACTCTGGGAAGGGAAGCTTTAACCCTTTGCTTCCCTGTCAGGCCTTCTGTACTGTTTATTTTTTTATGGGGGGTGGGCAGAGATGGGGATTAAAATGAAGACACTTGGTTCCCTGCAGAGGATTGCGCAATGCAGGGGCGCATCTCACCCAGCTACTTTAAGGGGAAACACCTGCTTTCAGGATGAAACCTTAGGCACCTTTCCCTCTTGTCAGGGAGGAGTTTGCGGTGTGTGTTCCAGTGAGATCCTTCAGATCCTACCGTTTTCCAAAATGTCTTTCAGTCCAGCGATCCCAGCTCGGAGCCCTGGTGCCCTCCCTCTTCCAATGAGTGTGTTGAATGTTATCCTAGCTCTGTGATGGCCTGTAATCAATATGTTCATTAGGCTCAGATTTGTAACCCAATCACTTCCTTAAAGAGAAGCAGAGTCGGGCTGGAGCCACAGAGCTCAGAGCTGGCCTCCCAATTGCCTCCAAGTTCAGGGGTGCTTGGATCTAGGGTTAAGGTTTGGGCCTTAAGAAGAAATGAGTGACAAGCACCCAATCCCTCTAACCCCCTGATTGATATTGAATGGTTTAGCCTCTAGTGCAGCTGAGACAGAACCATTACAAAAAGTTTGACCAACACCCCCTTCCAGCAGGCCTTGATAGTGCTGAAGTCACTTTCTGCCCTTTCCTACCCCAGAATTAGGACTGTCGGGCAATAGCCATGGTCAATAGCAGGCCCTTTTCCTTCAGCAGCACCTGCTGCCTGGAAATCTTTGGAAACTGGAATGTAGCAGAAGTAGGTTCCCCCAGGGGAAAGGCACAAAGCAGCATGCCCTTGGTCATGTCAATTCTAATGACGTGTTATCATCTCTTTCAGACCTTCATCTTCACCGATGGGGAGGATGAGGAACTGAAGAAACGTACAGGTGAGTCAACCAATCCCATTCTGGTCTCCTTTCTGGCTGGCGCGAACCTGGTAGAAGTTTAGGCAGCTCAGTGGGCTCTTTGAATCCAGCAGTAAGTGCAAGATGCACACGTCATTTCTCTCTGAGCCTGGAGTAGTTTGGCCTCCCAGGTTCCTTCCCTCCCTCCTGCTCCATGATTTCAGGAACGAGGGGACTAAACCATCTGGGGGGAGCTTTAGACGGTAGAGAACTTTTCTTAAATCGTTAAAAAGGGCCAACTTTTGCGCTTGGGCTGGAATTTTCAGAGGCGCCCACAGCTGGCACCAGTTTTTTGAAACAGCATTTAGGCAAAAAACAGGCAGCCAGATTTTCAAGCCCGCTGAGCAGTTTGGGCGCTGACCTGTTCTGAAAAAGCTGGCCCCGTGCGTCACAAAAGGAGCTGGTGGGTGCTGGGCACTTGTGGCTGTCTGGCCCTCTGTTACGTCAGTGCGACACCACTGAAATCATTGGCCGCCCCCTTTACTAACTCACACCACCTTGACTGTGCCCTTTGGCCTGGTCTTACTCCAAGCAAGGACTCAGGAGGTGGCTTTCAAGGCCGGGGCAGAAATTGAATGTGGCGGTGGCGCCCCCTTGAGGATCTCAGGGTGCGGAAAACACTGCTCTGAGAACGAGGCAGCTTGTTACAGTGGTTGCCTTTGGGGAAAATGCCCAGCTGAGATTCCCCTGTCAGCGATAATGGAGGTCACAGCGCCACAGTCCCTTCCCCCACCTGCCCTTGGTAAAGCAGTCAGTGCAGCCATCTGCCCTGCAGCGGTTTGATCCCGTGTCTCCCTTCTGAGGCAGGGGAGAGTAAAAGGTGCCTTTCTAGGGATTTTTCCCATCCCAGCGCTGTGATTAACGAACCCAAGTAGCTTTCAACAGAGAGCGGGAAAGGGACTTACTTAGTGAGTGTTTATTCAGCAGCCCCTCCCCTCGAGTCTGGGGCAGGCCTTCCCTATTCTTCTGATGTAAATGATTCCCTTTCAGGCCCTGAATCAATTCCCTTTGAGATGGCCCAGCACATAACAGGTGGCCGGTGCTGGGAAAATGCAGCATGAATAGGCCAGGATTCTGGCTAACAGACCCCAGCAGAGGGGCTAGAGGATCCAGTTCACAGGCTCCACCCGCCCCCCTTCCGGAGACTGAGCGCGCAGCCCTGCAATGCAGGGATAGGGTGGCCAAATGTGTGCTTAGCACGGGTAGTGCTGAGATGGGGCCGATCCCTTCTTCTTCTTCTCATGACTCGGCAACATCCCTTCGTAGGAACTCTTAAGCCCACTTTATCTCACGCACCCTTGGCAACAATTCCCTGGGAGCTCCAGGCTTTGTCCCCTAGGATGCTCTCTGCTGTATACTTTAGATACAGGTCATGCCAAGCCTTTTATAAGGATATTCAGTCCCAGTACGGAACACTGCAGTGTCTTGGCCTAGGCCTGTGAAATATGGTTGTATTCTTTTCATTAGGATCCGAGCTTCCTGGCCTTAGGTTAGGAGGGTCTTGGCCTTCGTGGGCCAGCAGCAGAGAGGATAACAGGATTGTCGGCATCTTTCTGGCCTGTCTTCATTCTACCCGACCCTCCCCTTTTATGTGCGAGGAAAGTAGCTGCCCCTGCTGCTGTCTGTGAACCTTGCACTCAGTGAGGGGGCAGCCCTGGGCTACAAGCAGCCGCTGTTGGGTGCAAAAGAGCAAGGGTTCTTCAAATCACCAAACCGGTGGCAATGTCCCCCGCTGCTTCCTGGGCAGCTTTGGGTGGTGGACAAGCAGTTTCATTCGTTCAAGCAGATTGACTGTGTTGCTGGAGAGAGAGAGGCTCACCGGACTGATTGTCCCTCTTCTCTCCCCGACCCTCTTCTCACCACAGCCAATGTCATCAACACCAACTGTTCCGCCGCTCACAGCCGCCAGGCTTTGTCTTGCAAGATGGCCGTGGAGTACGACAAGTTCATCGAGTCTGGGAGAAAGTAAGAAGGAAATTAATGTCCAGAGAAAGAGAGTGAGCGAGCAATTGCGTGTGGGGTGTGTCTATATGCATGACAGTTTGTACACACGTGAGACCGCATGTGTGGCCAGGTGAAAGTGCTGGGAATGCAGGGAAGGACTCAAACTGCAGAGCCTTCTGGTGACCAGCTACAATGTGGCTGCCTGATTCTTTCAGTTTCCACGGACAGGTCTTGCCCCAGTATGGGCTAGGGACTGGTGCAGGGGGTTAGGAGTGGCTTCCGCTTGCGAGGCCTTGATTAAATCACTCAAACTCGCTGCACCTCGTTTTCCCTGTGCCGAATGGGAATAATAGCTGCCTGGCATTGTAAAGCGCTCTGCTGGAAGGAGCTCTGGGAGTGCTATTACCGGACTAACTGGGTTGCTTCTGTTGCTCCAGGTGGTTTTGCCATGTGGATGATGATAACTATGTGAATGTGCGGACCCTGGTGAAGTTGCTGTCTGGCTACCCCCACACACAGGACATCTACATTGGCAAACCTAGTCTGGACCGACCCATTCAAGCCACAGAGAGGATCAGTGAGAACAAGATGGTAAGAGAGCAGGACAGTGGGTTTACTAGGGCTAACACGAGGCAAAAGTCCAGCGGCCAACTGAGCCCAAAGAGGGGGGTTTCCAGCTTTCACTGAGCTGGTGATATGTTGAAAAATGTCATCGTTTCAGAATGGAGATGGACTTTAACAGGGACACAACTCTCCCAACTTCTCAGCACCAGGCTTAGCTGTGCATCCTGTGTGCGGATGGAGGTTTGGGTCAGCTTAACCAACCCGGGGAGCAGTTGAGACAATTGGGAGAATTCTCTTTGTATTGCCTAAATTAGTAAGAAGTTCATGAGGAGACAGGGAAAAGAAGTGGTCTTAAACCTCACTGTTTTGCTTTCCTTTTTTTTTTTGCAGCATCCTGTTCATTTCTGGTTTGCCACTGGGGGAGCAGGTTTCTGTATTAGCCGCGGGCTGGCGCTGAAGATGAGCCCATGGGCGAGGTAAGGGTATTAACACTTGGCACTGATGTTTCATAAGACTTCTAGAAAGTCCTGGATTACTCTGTGAAGGTCAGGATGGGGGAGGACACAGGAGATCAAAGATCACTGGTGACTCGAAATTCAACTGCATCCTGAAGTCCAACTCTTTGTGGACTTTGATTCCATCCCAATATCTAGAGGACTGAGGCTCCACCAACACTGGCCTCGTAGCCGTGTTTGAAGAGACCCCCAAAGAAACTAGGAGGGAGATTAAATTGCTCTAGTCCTAAAGACATTTGTCTCTGTAAGCCAGGGTTGAGGTCATTTGATAGGGCAGAGGCTGAATTCCTCCCACCCTCACCCTATCAGGAGGTAGGGCAGGTCTCCAACTCAGGGTTGGGACCCATTGGCGCAGCGTGGAGGAAAGTTAACTCGGTGCCTGGCAAACTCACGCACGTGCTCCCTTCTGTCTCCTACAGTGGGGGTCATTTCATGAGCACTGCAGAGAAGATCCGCCTGCCAGATGACTGCACCATCGGGTACATCATAGAGTCCGTGCTAGGAGTGAAGCTTATCCGGAGTAATCTCTTCCACTCCCACCTGGAGAACCTCCATCAGGTGCCCAAGACAGAGATTCACAAACAGGTAAACCTGGCCACATCCAAGAAGCACTTGGAGTTAGTGCAGAGGCCAGGGAAGGGCCACATATTTCTTGTGTGCAGATCCTAGAGCCCTGGCAATGATCACAGATAGAACAGGGAAGCAGGGTTATTTCTGTTCTCACCTGTTCCTCCATGAGCACAGAACCAGGATAGCTGTGTGCAATGAGCAGCAGGCCTCTTACCCCAGTGCACGATGGGCCAGGAAGGCCAGGAACGTAGGAAATTATCTTGAGAACCTGGGATTGAACCCAAAATGACACCACCTCAGCAGGAAGGAAGCTCCAAACCCCTTGGCGTTATCTCTGATAGAGGTCTCCTTTGGGGGTTTAATCTAGTGCTGTAGATGAGCAAGCAACCGAGCTACTGTATCTCATCCCAGTGTCTGAGTGCCTTGCAATCTTTCATGTATTTGCCCTCCTACCATGCCTGTGAGGCAGGGCAAGGCTGTTATCCCTATTGTACAGATAGGGCACAGAGAGATTCAGTGACTTGCCCGAGGTCACACAGAAAGTCTGTGGCAGAGCATGATCTGGAACCCAGGTCTCCAAGGTCCCAGCTAGTGCCCTAATCACTGGACCATACTGCCCCTCTGTCAAGAGCAGCATCTTGCCCGAGCAACACCTTCACCTTTGTGCTCTCCAGGTGACATTGAGCTATGGCATGTTTGAAAACAAGAGGAATTCCATCCACATGAAGGGAGCTTTCTCCGCTGATGAGGATCCATCCAGGTGAGCTGCGGCTCCCCCCCCCCCCCCCCCCCCGCCCCCACATTCATGTGCAACCAGACGTGTTCCTCCTTTTACCCCCGTACAACGAGGAAGCCTGGGCTTTAAAGCCAGGCAAAGAGCAGTTGAAATGACCCTCAGGCAATCAGGAGGTGGAATTACAGCACTTATAGACGTACCTGAGCTAGCTGTAACCTGCCTGCGTAGGATCCTGGGTCCATACTCACATGGCCACCACCCATGCTGCTGAAGCTTCACTGCAGTTGTCACTCAAGCTAGCTTTGCTCTAGTTCGGGTTTGTCTACACCTGCTGCAGTCCCACTTCTGAGCTGCAGTGTAGACAGACCCTCAAAGACCGAGCCTTTGCACGGCTGCTGCGTGCAGCAACTGGAAAGAGGTGTCAGTGTTGTGAGCAGGTCTTGGCTCGGGTGCTGATCGCTGGTGTTTCCCTCTCTTGCAGGTTCCGCTCCATTCACTGCCTGCTGTACCCCGACACGCCATGGTGCCCCCTGAATGTGGTGTACTAGGAGACGCATGTCCCCGTCAACCTTGTCCCAAGTTTCCCTGGTATCCGAAGGGCTTGTGGGACCCGTATGTGTGCATGTGATTTCCCTGCTGCGAGGCGAATGGTTATTATTGCTGTGATGATGCACAGTGTGTGCGGTTTATAGGCTGCTGTGCGGCCCCTCATCTCCCCTGCAACTGGAGAGAGCAGATTTTTGTGGTGCTGTCTGCCTCCTCCTCTGACAGGTCGGGGGTAGGTGGGAAAGGCTAGGCCCTGAGCACTTACACATGTGGCCCAGGGGCCAGGCTGGCTTGTGAAGGGTAAGTGTCCTGAACACCAGCCTGCGTGGCTCTACGTGTTGCTTTGCAGTGTTTGCAATTCTCATAGAATGTATGGGGAGTAAGTGTGTGCCCTGGGCCAGCTCTTTACTGCCATGGCTTTCTTTTTCTGCTGGAATTTTACTTTTAAATGTTCTCTCTATCCCATTCTGCCCAACCCTCACTCCCGTCTCTTCCTGCTTCCCATAAACCCAACCTGCTTTATTCTACTACCTCCCCACCCCATTCACTTGCCTCCCCCAACCCTTCATCCTTCGGCTCCGGATACTGTTTCAGATGAAGGTTCATTGATAATAGTTGTGGCAGGAGGTGGGGTTAATTCCACCCCTCTGCCCCCCTTTCTTGCCTCCCTCCAATGCTGGCTGTATTTTGGGGGGAGCAGGGGAAGTTTGCTGGCTCCAGGGGCAGTTCTCTGGACACATTGGAGCTGAGTCCAGGAAGTGCCCTGGAGAAATTTTGTACTTTGTCGTGTTTAGAGCTGGACTCTCAGAATCCCAGCTCATGGTAGCACTGAAGGGAGACAGGCTGGGGGGAGAGGAGCAAGGAGAGGGGTTGGTGGTGGAAGCCGAGAATCATTGTTAACTCTGTTCACTGGAGTTCCCTATGCCTCGCTGAAATATTTTCAGTACTATAAAGCTATGCAGTATTTATATAGGATAATTTAAAACATTTATAAAGGGGGGGGGGTTGCAAAGAGATGCATACATGCTGTGTCCATGTTTATGCTTTATTTATATGGAGACATAACGTCTCCCTTCAGTGCAAAGTCTCTGCCCACTTACCCTTGCCTTTGGAGCATCTTCGTGGAGGGGAAAAAGTGCTACACGTGTTTTGTCCCTAACACTCGTGTCTACCAGGGCCAATTATTCACACATGTAGAATGCACTGTCTGTACCAATAAATAATCTAGGTTCAGTGGAGCGAAAACATTTAGGCCGGGTCTGTCCGGGGGTATTAGATGCTGATGCAGAGGGTGAATAAAGAGCATTGGGAGGATTGCAACTAAGGGTCCAATGCAGGTCTCCCACTGGTGCAATTCCACTGGCTACAATGGAGTTAGTCCCGTCGCTATTGTGAGATCAGCATTAGCCCCTGAGCTTGTCTTTGCTATTGGTCCCATTCACCACTGAGCTCAAGAAACACCCCTTTTTCCCAAGCACCATTTCTGGGCTGGCCCAGCAGCTAGGGGCCTGTTGGAACTCAAGATAGATGCTGGATCATGGTTGCTGGCCCGCTGGACGCAGTGGGAGTCAGAAGCCTGAATCCCTGTGAGGATCTGGGCTTAAGTGCTGTGGAAGCTTTATACTCAGCATCTGGGAAAAGGAGCGCATTGCTCTGCTCAGCAGTGCCCCCTCTGGTCGATGGAGGATCAGCAGCTGAAGGGAGACAACTGTAGTTCACTGCATAACCTGCTCCAACAGACAGTTGCTCATGGCTGTGCAAATCCTCTGCTCCTGCACGAACATTGACCTAAGCCTTCCTCACCCAGGGGGTGAGAGCTAGTTGTTCTCTGCATGGATAAGTGGGCAGAGGCAGAACTGTATGTTTCCAATGAGAGGCTGCGTGAAAATGGCCCATAATGGGTGTGTCTGTAAATATCTTATTGCGACAGTAATTTTTTTTTACTGTGCTGTTTTTTTTTTTAATGGAGAATGATGTAGGGTTGAAATTTTTTTATACATTTTCTGTGGATCGGAAAAAACAAAACAAAAACCTTCTGAGAATCTGTTTGAAAATGAAATTGAAATGTCTTGTAACGATCACTTACCTTAATTTATGTGTTCCAGTATCTGGAACGTCACTCTCTGCTTTTCATAACTAGTATGTGTTTAAAAGAAATAGATTGGAAAAGAAATGACACATGTTCTCAGGGAATTAAACCTGATAGTTACCATGGAAATCCTGTGGTAGCCATCATTCTTTGCTTTCAATAAAGCAGCTTATTTGCTGATCACTGGCACATGGTTATTGTCTCTAGTTTGAACTGCATCCTGGGTATTTGGCATCACTCCCTTTCAAAGACATACTGCAAACCATTTCCTGCTTAAATGTCCTTGAGGGCAGCTAGGGCTGAAGGTTTTGCAGCCCATACCCCTCCGACACGATAGACCAACAACAAACTCCCAACAAGGCTCTTCCGTGAACATGCCCCACTGGCTGCAGTAGCTAACCTGAGCCAGCGTCGCATTCTCTCCACCCTGGACCCACATCCAACGCTCAAGAAGATGCTTGTCTAATAAAGCCCTCTTCGAAAAGTCTGCACCTGCAGTGACTGCAAAAAATACAGGGAGATTCCTACGCAGCCAAACTCCCATTATCGCTCAGGGGGCAGGTTTGCTTGTCCCTTTTCCCCACGAGTGACAGGTTGTCCAGCCAGTCCTGTTTCAGCATTCAGCCCTCTGGTCTCTCATGCCTATGGAGAACCTGGTTGGGCTGTGAAGGAGTAGGACCACACTCACTGAACCGTAGCTCCTCCAAACTGCAAGGGATAGGATACTGCAGCATGAGCACAGCTGAGGCTCGATCACAGTGCCTCAGAAAGGGGAAGGAAGACTGTTCTCAAAAAGTGTCTGTGGGGAGCTGGCAAGGGGAAGAGGGGAGGCGGGTTGGTTGACACGTAAGGAAGCAGTGGCATGGGATCCTGCATGCCATACTTTGCAAAGTCTAGCGCTAGTCTTACATCTAAGAGCCACAAAACTAGGCCAGGCCGCAGGGGTATGCTCAGGAATTTAAATTTGACTGCTTTTGCGGAGGCATATTCTGGGCCCTTGCTGTGGCCCCAGGGCCGGGAAGCTCTCTCTGCTCAGTGCCTGCCATGGCCCTGGGGTCAGAGGAGTTCTGTGCCCCCACCAATTATTGGGAAGGCCCTGTTTCCCCTCCTCCCCCACCTCCATGCACGTTCCTGCCAGTCTGTGTACCACGGGCAGGCAGGCACAGCCCTACAACCTTTTTTGGTAGGGGCCTTGCTGCAGAGCTGCTAACCCCTGGTACTTCACCCTAATGAACAAGGACAGGCGGCAAGCTCCTGCTCTCTGGGAACACTCACTTGGATTCACCAATAACCCCGGAGCCCACATCACGTTGGCTAACAACCCCCTGTTTAAAAAGCTCTCTAGAGCTTCTGAGCTGTACTGTCCCCCCCCCATCCCCCAGCTTGGTTCCAGCTGTGACGTCTCACACACACACACATCCCAGTAGTAAGAAACAATCATTTGTTAACCCTGGGCACAGAGTGAAACTTCACCACACCCGCCCTGCCCCCAAACCTCAGACCGGCTTGTGAGGCAAGCGTCAAACTTTTCATCTGACACAGTCAATTCCCCCTCGTTAAGCCGCACACTTCAGTTTCACTTGAATTTCTCGCTTATTCTGGGGTGTATTTTTAACCTGCAAACCGAACAGGAAGTTAGCATGTGTCAAAGCAAAAACAAACAAACAAAAAGCACTCAGGCGGCTGGTGCTGGGTGTGCTTTGGCACTTGCAATTCTGTGCCCGCTGCTCCGTTAGCACACGTCCCACCATCCTGCCTTCCGAGCAATGAGTCACCCAGCACCAACTCAAGCGGGCACAGCACTACCCACCCACAGGGAGGAAAAAGGTCAGTGAAACAGACTTCAGAAGCTCTATCGGAACATGAATCACATTTGAGCGCTTCAAAATGATTCCCCCCAGGGCTGGTGCAGCAAGGCCTTCCTCAGCAGTTCACCAGTTCCAGGCTCCGGAAAGGCACATGTCAGCCTTAGGAAACTATACCAGGCTACATTTGCATGCGTATTTTCCTATGGCTCGCTCTGTTGTGGTTTCATCAGGGCCTTCGCTTTCCAGCCTCGACACATAAGAACATTGGCCCAGACGCCGCTGGGAACCTAAAGTGCAGTAGCTCACACAAAAGGCTTGTAACGTCTCAGTGACCCAAACCAGTACTGAGGTGGTTGGCGGCACCTTCAGCAGTGCGGTTTGGGCATTTGTCATCTGAAAAAAATTTTTCATTGGCTGCGGGGGGAAATACAGCCTTTGGAATCAATCTAGCAAGCCAGATTCAACAGCCCAGCATACCAGCGGCTCAGCTCAGGGCTACATACTGCAGACGCTACAGTGCACTCCTACCCAAACCTGCTTAGGTGTAAATTTCAATCAGCTAGAAATAGCAATCAAAAGAGCAAGAACGAGCAATTTAATATGCTTAAAAAAAAACCTCTGGCGGAGCCTGCCAGTGCCATTTATACATGCCACACTCACTGTGCCAGTCATTAACTTAACTCTGAATGGGCTGTCCTCAACTTCTGGCACACCACTCTTGGCCGCTTTCTTTTCTCCACGCTGCTGCTATTACAAAGCATGTCTCCATCGGTGTACACGGGGCAGAGGTGTCACCTCTCCAGGGCTGTGTTTAAGGCTTCAGGGACTGTGTGCAGTGAGACTAGACTTAACGTTGCATCTTGCGGGGGGGGAGGGGCACCTAAATGGCTGGCTTAGACAGGCCTCAGCTCTGCAGTCTCCCCAGTCATGTCCCTGTGTAACTGCTGTGTAAAGGCTCCCAAACTGAGCCCGCAAAAGCCCCCCCCCCATTAGGGAGCTAACAGCTGTACGAATGGTGTCTTGAGAACTATCTGCAGAGCACAGTCAAGGACCAGAGACTCCTACACAGCGCAGTGCCAGCCTCCTGCCCAGACACCAAAGCCCAGTGAAGTTGGAGGAAAGGAGAAAGCGGCATTTAGCAACAAGTAATACGATTTGGCAATGTGTGTGTGGCGGGGGAGGCTATGTCAGGCCAAGCGGCAGACATGCTGGTTTGCAGGGATTAGTGTGTACCGTGCAGTATGCGCCTTCATCGCTAAATGCCCCGGGGGCAAAGACGTGCTGTAGGCTTTGCTTTGCATAACCCCTGTGTTGAAGGTTTACTTGGCGAGCAGTCAGAAAATAAGGCAAAGCAACTCCCACTGGTACCTGGGATGGTGCATCACGCTGATTACAAAGCTCAGAGTCCTTTCATATCAGTCCCCTGGCAGGATAAAGCGTTGCAAGGCATAGTGCAGTGTGAAAAGATTGGCAAAAGCAGGATGGGCGCACGCACGGGGGGGTTGGGGGGGGGGAGCAGAGCTTTAAAAATGCAGGAAAATCCCTTAGCAATCCACCCGTCTCCTAACCCACACGTCTTCACCCTATACCTGCACATTCATAGCTGCACAATGCACAGACATACACATGTTCATATGTCCACACAGACATGCCATTCATGCACAGCCACGAAAATCTGTTCAGTTCCCAAGCTCCTGCCCCAGGCTGTCTGCATGCATACAGACAAAAGCCTGCAGTTTCAAAATACTTCACTTGTGTGCCTGCCCCAACCACTTTCATCTGGTCCCCTGTTCTCTTCTGCAGGACATCCTGTTTATGCTAACTGGCTCAACAGAGACAGAAAGATTTTGTTCCTGATAATGTGTACCTTTTGGACACATGTGTTTGGGGGTGGGTGGCTGGGAACATGGCTAAAAAAAGCTCCATTCTGTCGGCATGCCTGCTATTAGGCCACTGCTGTGTCCGATCAACTGTATGGCGCCATAACTGCACCAGGACTTCCTCATTCACTCAGTGGCTGAGCTCAGACTGAGAGCACTGTGGTTATAGTGAGGCATTTAGAATGGGCTTTATGGGCAGCCGATGACTCGGGAGTTCCTCCCCTTGGGCCTGAGGTCCCATCCCTCCCCCTCCCTTTCTCCCCCCAGGAGCCTAGAGCACCCCCATCATGGCCCCCAGCACCGGGTGGCACGGGCGCAGTGCCTCCAGCCCTGGTGTGCCGGGCAGCATGGCACCAGTGCCAGCCAGTGAGTCCCTGCAGGAGGCAGGCCACCCAGCCCCAGCCAGCCTGGGCCAGGGCAAAGTGCCGGGAAATGCAGGAGAGGCCCTGGGAGGGAAGGGGGGGAGTGTGTGTGTGGATGGGGGCATACCAGGCTGTTTGTGGAGGCACAACTTCCCCCAGCCGACGATACCCGCTGCCCATGCTGAGGGTGGAAATAACAACGTTAGCACAGGAAAGCTTAGTAACGAAGGAAACTGGGCAAATAAATTATCAGATTAATTTTGTCTCTTTTTATTTGCAGTTAGAGGTTTAATAGTCTTCACCCCCTACTTTTGGTAAATAATTCCTTTCTGGTACATTGCTCACATGTTTATTGTGCATATTTGATATCTGAGCTGTGCTCATTATCTTTGACTGGGGACTTGCTGTCCTTCCCTGATGGGATGAGTGTAACTCTTGGTTACATTGACTTTCTGGTGCAAATATTTGCAAGTACAAGAAAAAAAATCATTTAGTACAACTATTCTCACACGTTTACTTAGAAATTCCTGTTTCCACAGCCATTCTGGCCCATAAACTTGGGCCCTAGAATCTTCTTGGGAAACTAATACAAAACGGCCCACGCAGTGAAAGCAAATTCATTTTCAAAGGCACACCTGTTTGTGTGGCGCTGCTGGGGGTATTCTCTCATCTCCAGTGAAGAGGGAGCCCTTTACAGTGAGCTACTTCATTTAGCTGCTTCCAAGGCAATCCCTGGTGCTATGGAAACCAGAACACAGGCAACCCAGTCCATCAAAGTACCTATTCAAATCCAATGAAGTAGGACGGTCATGAGCACCTGAACAGACACTCATTATTCTCCACCTTTGTGCTTCATGGGAAGGGAGACAAGAGCATACGTATATGCACTGTGCAAAGCTTCCACACCACCCTCCACCACACCTCCACATCCATACAGGTGCCACTAAACTCATTTCAGTTGCAACCTAAGGGAGATTTGACTTCAGACCTGGGGTTGTTAACGATACTTCAGTGATTGAGGAGTGGAGCAGAGAGGAAATCCGTCCAATAACACTGCTGCCTTTCTCAAGGTAAGTAGGCAGTTACTCAGACCTTTTGAGCCCTCTCTGTGTTGGGCACGGAGACGGGGACGGGGAGGTTGGACCGTGAACTCATTGCTGAGTCTTCAAGCAGGAATGAGAGGGCTGCTAGGAACAGTAAACTGAGAACAGTCTGCATTATGTTTTGCACTGAACAGCAATCAGATTACTTGCAACATTACTGGACCAGCCCTGTATCCAAAGATGAAAGCCCAGCCACAGCCCCACTGAGCCCCTCACTTGGTACTCTCTCTCCCCTGAAGGCACTCCCCAAAGCCCTGCAGACAGGGTCTCATGGATCCCACAGTTCCCCTTCCCTCCCACCTCACACACACATTTTAGCCTAGTGCCTTTGAAGGGCTCCTTTTGTTCAGTTCAAGGGGGACTGGAAGGAAGGCTTGTCAATGCTGCCTTTTAAACAAGTCGGGGGGATGACTAGCCATGCAAGGCTTTCCTCTCCCTCTCAGCCACTGCTGGCACACAGAGCAAGGGGGCTTGGCTAATGAATCAAACCCAGGCTTTCCCATGGCTGCACAGAGCACACATTCCCACCAGCCTCTCCAACTTCCTCTTTCATGTTCCCCCCTCCCTCATTCCTTTTAGGTGGGAACAACTTCCCCCCTTGAATTTTAAGAGTACCCTGACATTCACTGGAACAACAGAATTCCTTCCTGCATCCGGTGGGTTCCCAGCACCCATCCAGGGTGGGTTGACCTCATCGCCACAGCAGGAAGGTTTTAGTTCTTGCTGCCATTTGGCAAGCAGAGAGTGGGGGATGAGAAAAGGAGCTGAATGCAGCATCTTAAAACAGCTGGAAACATTCCCCATTGTTCTGTTAAAGGAGAACAAATAACCCCCCCACACACAAACTCAAACCGGAGACACTTTATACAACCATCCCATTCTCCCCACCCACCCCATCCCACAGAAACCGACAAGGGGCCGGGAAGGGCAGCGCCTCCACTGTGAATGCAGCATGGATTTTTGACTTGGGAACACTGTTCAGTTTGTGCATGTCCGCACCAGGTTGGTTTTATTCACACATCACTGTCCCCATAGAGAGTGAGCAAAAAAAAGAAAGCTCCCCTACCAGCCCTGGCCAAGTAGCAACGGGGAGACATTGTGAGCAGGAGCGTTGCCATGGTGATACTTCTCCTCAGAGAATGGGGTGCTTGGGAGGGGGGGGCTCTTTCTCTTCTTTCACAGAGGGCTTTTTTTTTTTTACCGTGTCCCCCACAGTCCTGTGTAAAGGAGACACTGGGCTGTTACGAAGAGCAGGGTGGGGGGACAACGGGGCCAAATCCAGCTCTTTTTAACCATCTCCTCGCGCCTCCTTCCTGGAACCTGCACAGCGATGGGCAGTTCTTGGGCTTGGCAACAGGGGGACATTGACCGGTGTCATTAGCGGGGTGCAGTTAGCCTGGTATAACGCCCCCGTGACCATTCCTAGGCTGAAACATGAGGGCCTTGTTCCCTTGTAAGCGCATGGTGCTTTGGAAGTGATATAAGCTAAACTTCGGGTTGCCAGGTGTCTGGTTTTCAACCGAGGGACCCTGGTGGCACCGGTCAGCACCAAGCTACCGACTGGCCATTAAAAGTCCAGTCAGCGGCACAGTGGAGGCCTGGGGCTAAGGTAGGTTCCCTGCCTGCCCTAGCTCCATGCAGCTCCCAGAAGCTATCACCAGGTCCCTGCGGCCCCTAGGCAGTGGGGCAGCCAGGGAGGCTCCGTGCACTGCCCCCGCCCCCAGCACCAGCTCCCATTGGCTGAGAATTGAGACCAATGGAATTTGCAGGGGGCGGCACCTGCAGGCGCAAAGGCAGCATGCACCACGCAGAGCCATCTGGCCCCCATGCACCTAGAGGCAACAGGGACCTGGCAGCCACTTCCTTGGAACCGCAGTAAGTGCCACCAGGACCCCACACCTTCCCTGCATCCCAACCTCCTGCACCCCAAACCCTATATCCCAGCCCCACCCCTCATCTCCCCACCCCCTACCTCAGCCCGAAGCTCCCTCCCACACCCCAAACCCCTCATCCCCAGCTCCACCCTCACCCCCTCCTGTACCCCAACCCCTATCCCAGCCTAGAGCCCTCTCCTGCACACCTCATCCCCAGCCCCATCCCTCCATTCCAGTCCTGCGCTCTCCCAGGCACAGCCTACTGATGATTACAGCTTGCACTGGTCATTTTGTGAGGTGGGCAAAGATCAAAGTTTCCTCTGGCAATCTGAAGCCTAGACGCGTGCTTCCAAAGTGGGATGGTGGCCTTGCAGTCCAGAACTCCAGCCCATTCACACACCTAACCCCACCCCGGCTAGATTGCCAGCTCCAAGGCAGGCTTGTGGCGGGGGTGGGGGGGGAAGAGGTTACTTTCCTTGTGGCAGGTTCTTTTTGTTCTGCTCTTTGCTACGTGACACTATCTAGTGTCATGGGACACTATCTAGTGTCATGGGATCCTAGCAGGTGCAGTGTGCATTGGGAGGTTGTGTGTACACCGCAGGCAGACCCACGGGGTGGCGTGGGGGGAAAGGAATTTACCAGCACATGTAGACATTTTAAATTGCTATTTGCACTATTGCTCCAGACTCTGGGGGGGCTGCCTGACTACAGCTGATGGCTGAAACCAGAGAAGCGTCACCTCTGATACTAACAGAATGTCCTATATAAACCTTCGCACTGCTGAACAGAGCTGCCTATGAGGACGTGGGCAAGGAAGACCGCGGATTTCAGTGGCATTACAGCTGGGATGACTTTGGTCTTGGGAGCATAACAGAGAATCACTTCTGCATGGATGTGAAGCCCAATCACGGACACCTCTAATAACTGCTCTCCTCTTAGTGTAGTTCTGAACTAAATGCCGAATCTTCTCTCCAGCTTCTTATTTTAGAGACGCTTTCCCCTTTCTGTCTCACACTGCAAAGCCCTTCCTAGCCACCCCGGCCCTAGCACCTCACAGGGCTTAATGATCTTTGACCTTGCTGCATTTATGCTTCCCAAGTGTAAGAACAGTCTAAGTCTTTTGGGAGGGTTTGGCCAATAGCACTGGCACCCCCTGCCATACAGCCGCCACACAGTGTCTCAGGTGCAGCACCTCCCAGAGAGCCCATTACAGGGACGTGAAGCTGGAACTTCCTTCTCCACATTGTCCAGTTGACAGGACAGGGGGCTGGGTGTCCAGTTTCATGGATTCTATTCCTGTGATGGGAGCAAGTCACAAATCCTCTGTGCCTCAGTTGTAGGGTGACCATATTTCCCAAATGGAAAATGGGACATCACGCAGGACTGGCCCAAAGGCACTTCCCTCCCCTTCCTGCTCGCTGCACGAGGCTGGGGCTGGTGTCATTGCTCGCCTGAGCCCTGCCTCTCCCTCTGTGTGTGGCTGGCATCACTGCTCACTTCCCTCTCCCTGCATGTTCCCCTGCACTGCACCCCGCTTTTTTGACAGAAGTGGGCATTTGTCCCATTTGCTCTTGCCAACTGATCAAAAAAGTCAGGAAGGCCAGGACAGGACTTAAAAAAGGGACTGTCCTGGGAAAAACAGGACATATGATCACCCTACTGAGTTGCCCCATCTGCAAAAAAGGATAGTATTTACCCTCCATCCTAGAACAGATTTCTATTTATGACTGAAAGGTGCTATAAGCACTAAGTATATAGTAAGACAGCTGAGAGGCAGCGTGGCCCAGTGGCTGGCACACGGGCCAGCAGTTAGGCCAGGGGGGGTTGCATTCCTAGCTCTCCTGCTGACCTACTGTAATCAAATCCCTTTCCGTGTCGCAGTCACCTGTGCATAACAGGTTCCCAGGCATGTTGTGGGATTGATCAGTGCTGTAAAGCATGTGGCGAGCCACCTATGAAAGGCTCTGTAGTAAAGCTAAGTATTAATCACACCCTAGAGCACAGGAGAAAGTACTTCCTTTATGCTCCTTATTTTGGCATTAACCTTAAGCACCGGCTCCTTTTAACCGCTAGGATTTTGAGACAAACGGCTCCCTGGGAAAAGTTTTCGAGCAGCAGCCCCCACTGCAGCAGACACCAGCTCACACAGGAAAAACGGGCCTGAGCCCAATCAGTGTTCTGCATGGTAAATGTGAATGCAAATCAGCCCATTCAGCAGTCCCTGGCAGGCACAGTATGGGGCATCCTTTGTAAACATATTATTTAGGGAAACACAGGATATTCTGGTGACCTAGAAACCTGTCAGCACAGTTAGGCTTCTCTCTTTTGTTTCTGATTACTGGGTGGCAGGGGAGGATAGCTACATCTTAACTGCAAAACCTCCTTGTGGAAATCACCATCTAGTCAACACTGGGCTTAGCTCAAACGTTCAGCTGCTTTGTTCAGCCTGCACCTACCTCCAGGGGCGGCAGGATTGTAGAAATTTTGGTGGTGCCCAGAACCCCCCCTGCAAACTGCCCACACACACCTGCCTAAGGCTCTGGGAGGGAATTTGGGTGGGGGAGGGGGTCTGGGGTTCAGGCGATTGGAGTGTACGAGGGGGTGGGGATGCAGGCTCTGAGAGGGAGTTTGGATGCAGGGGGTGTGAGGGGTCAGGCTCCGGGAGGGAGTTTGGTGGGGGACGGGGTCTGAGGTGCAGGCTTTGGGATGGAGTTTGGGTGCAGGCTCTGGGCTGGGGCAGGGGAGTGGGGTGCAGGAGGGGTGCAGGCTCTGGAAGGGAATTTGGGTGCAAAAGGGGTGAGAGGTCGGGCTCTGGGAGGGAGTTTGGGTGGGGGAGGGGGTCTGGAGTGCAGGCTCTGGGCAGGAGTGCAGGAGGGGGTGGGTGTGCAGGCTCTGGGAGGGAGTTTGGGGACAAAAGTAGGTGCAGGGGAGGGGGGTGGGAGTGCAAGAGGGAGTTGGGGGGGTGCGGGGTGCAGGCTCTGGGAGGGAGTTCGGGGGAGAGAGGGGATGCGGGGGTGGGGGTGCAGGAGGAAATTTGGGGGTCAAAGGGTGTGTTTGCAGAGGGGGTGTGGGTGCAGGCTCTGGAAGTGGATGTGGGGGTTTGATGCTTACCTGGGGCACCCCCTCCGGCAGGAGCTCCTAGGCAGGGCAGGCCGGGGGGTCTCCTCACCCTGCTGTCTCCTGGCACCGCTCCTGCAGCTTCCAAATTGGCCTCAGGGGTGTTTGGGGCGGGGGCGGCGCGCAGCAGCACGACCCCCTCACACATGTGGAACGAGCCCGCGGGAAGCCGCTCAGCCCCACTGTGCTGTGGGTGGCAGCGGGAGCCCCCAGGCTGTTTTAAATCGCCCGGGGGCGGCAGGTGGGGCCAGAGGAAGCGTGGGGGGAGTGTATGTGTGGTAGGGAGGTGGGAAACTTTGCTGGAGCCAGGCCCCTGGGACAGGAATATTCCTGGTGCCCGGGCCCCACAGGCCCATAGAACGTGCCGCCCATGCCTACCTCTGCCTCCCAGCTCCCGAGACAAATCGGCAACAGTCTCTCCTATGATGGGAGCCCCCGAAGCACCTACCTAACGTCAGGCACCCACAGCTGAAAAGCAGGCTCCCTAAATCCAGCGACAAAACCCAGGCCCAGGTGGCAGGGAAGTGTGAGGACAAGGGAGGCCGGGCTATGGGGGAGCTTGGACAGGGACACTGCAGCAGACATGCCAACTCTCACGCATTAAGTGGGAGAGACGAGATTGCCAAGTAAAACTAAGCCTGACTCATGATCTCGCAATAGAACTCTCAAATGTCAGGATTTTCTTTCCAGGGGCTCCAGCCTGGGAAGTGGGAGGGAGGAACCCACTGCAGCCCCCACAGGCCTGGGGGGGTGGGAGAGGCAGTGTTTGAAAAACCCTAAGCGGAGCAGGGGTGAGGCTGGGAGGGCTGAACTATGGCCAGAGGGCAACAGGAGGGCTGAAGTGAGGAGGGGGAGGGTGATAGGGTGGAGGTCTATATTGATGGTGGGTTCTGAGGCAACGGGGTGAGTGCTGGGAGGGTGAACTGAGGGCGGCAGGCGTTGCTGGGGGCAAGGGACTGAACTGATGGGGTGGTGATGGGGGGGGCAGAGCGACTGAACTGAGGGGGGATTGGTTGGGGAAAAAACTGATAGGGCACTAAGAGACAGGATTAATTGCTGGGTGAGAGAAGGACCGATGTGGGGAAGGGAGAGTTCCCTGCAGCAGGGGCCAAACTCACCTTCTCCAGTACAGGTGGGAGACTGGGTAACACTCATTGTCACATGCACAGCCCCCAAGGACAGGCAGGGGAGGTCAAACATCAAGAGACTGACCAAGCACACACCATACAATCTGCTTTTGAAATCTCATGATTGTTAGGAGTCCAACGCATGATTTTTGATCTCTTGAAGTTGGCAATCCTGCTAGCTGGCCCAGAGGAAAACCAGCAAGCCCCCCACGCCCCTCCTTACTGTTCCATCTTGTACAGGAGATCATTGTGACAAACAGTGGCCCCCCCGAGGAGCTGCATGTATTCTGAATAGGGTACAATCTAACAGAGAGTGATTGATCTGGAAGAGCCCCAGGGCCTAGAAGAGTTCAGACAATTTGTGCGGGAGCTGGAGATTGTGTTGTAACTTTTTCAGAAATGACGGTGGAACCTCGCCCAGCTATTGGGGAGCAGTGTCTGAGGCAGCTGATCCTGCCCTCTAAGGCTGGTTGCAGTGTGTAAAAAACAGGACTCCCTTTCCAACCAAGCAGAAATCTTTGAATCGGAGTAGTGAAAACTCATTGAAAAGGGACACTAGGGGCAGCCCCTGGCCCTGACTCAGGTCCATAGCCCAACAGAAAGCATTCACACCACATGGCTGGCAGTAAGTGCAAGGGGGGGCACAACCGGCCGTGCAGAGGGACTCTTGGGGGTACAGGACTCCGGATGCTACCCTCGCTGAGCTTTGGGGTGCAGGCTGAAGGCAAACTGAGTTTTGTAGAGACTTAAATGGGAACAATTGGGGCTTTTGTCTCTAAACTGGTTTGAGCTGGTGAGGAACGCCCTGCTCTTAATTGGTCCAATCAAAGGAAGACTTCACTGCTGGCCCGGTCCCAGCACAGGGATCCCACACCGGCCACGGGAAATGCAGCGTAAATGCTTGTGTAATTGAAAACAGAGAGCAGATGAAACTGGACACAGCAGAGAAAGTCCCTCTATGGAAAGGGTTTTCACTTCTTTACATCTGAACCTGTAATTAAACAGCCAGGCCCCAGAGCAGCTGCTCTCCCCGCCTCCTAGGATCGCACTCCCTGAAACAGGGGTGTGGCAGGCCCAGCCCACACTCCCCCTCCCTGCTCATGGCAGGGAACAAAGGATGTTGTCCAGCTCCATGGCTAGGTCCCTCTCCAACTCCCCTGTGTCACTCCCATGGCGAACACAGGCAAGGGGGCTGTTCCTCAAGGCAGCAGAGGCTTTCCCTCTCCCTTTGACAGCGAAAGAGGTGACACTTCAGAGTGTCTCTGCCACACTCCACAGCCAGCGCAGTGTGACAACGAGGTGGGGGCAATCTGAATAGTCCTTGTGCAGCTCGGCTGAGAGTTTCATTCTCTCCTGAGGAGACCCAGAGGTTCTCCTTTAGCGCACACAGCCCGTTTGCCTAGCCACTACCTAAGGCCTGGAGGCAAGAATAGGCTGTGGACACGCTGGGCAGGGCACTCTGAGCGGTCATTAGTTGGCGAGCTGAGCTCTAAGCCCTTCCTGGCAGCTGGGATGTAAGTCAAGGTTGTCTAAGCGGAGGAGCTCCTGTGAAAGCTTCCTGGCCAGTCATATTTCATAGTGCAGTGGCCAGCCTGGTGCCTGGCAACTGCTC
Organism: Chelonia mydas; assembly: GCF_015237465.2. Classification (NCBI taxonomy): domain Eukaryota; kingdom Metazoa; phylum Chordata; order Testudines; family Cheloniidae; genus Chelonia; species Chelonia mydas. The sequence goes on along the minus strand of NC_051250.2, from coordinate 11,325,849 downwards.
TCTCATCCCTTAAATCTCTTTCTTGGGCCAGGCCCTCCCGCTTACTGAGTACAGCACTGCACCACTCACTTGCCTTCCTCAGGTCAGCCAGGATCTTGCCCACCCATTTACATCATCCATACAGGGCAGGGACCCCAGCTGTCCTCCAGTATGACATGCCCAGCACCGAGCCCAGGAGCAGCACTTACTGAACCACCACCACGTGGCTTTATAGAGGCCCCTTCTGGCAGAGGGCCTATGGCCAGCCCAGAGGAATCATGCTGGGTGAATGCTGGAGAAGTTATCCGCACGGGGTTTTGCTTTCCTCCAGCTCCTTTGCCAAGGGTCTGAACAGTAACGAATTAAGACACTGGGTGGGGCGGGGCATCCCACTGGTTGCTCAGCAGTGGCTGAACATAGCCCTGCAGTGCAGAAACGGTCGTAGGGAGTGAAGGACTGTTGGCCAGAACCCCATTTTTGGAGGCAGACGACCAAACCAGAGTCAGGGCCAGTTTGTGAATAGGACCGTTCTACAGAGCACAGTGAGACATGTAGTTCTGCTTCCACTCCTGTATACAGTGCCCCAAGCTGGTGTGCCCAGAGAAAGGCTCTTTTGCTGGGGTTCAGGGCTGTCGCTTACCAAACGAGCCAGCTGAGGAGTGACATTGCACCTCTATTGTCTTGGAGTCAGGGCATTTCACTTTACAGATGTGTCTCATTCTCCACTGTGGGACTTCAGCATCACCCTGTGGTCAAACAAAACAGACTTCTCTTCAAGCTTCTGTTTAAAGGTGGTGTAATTGCTGCTCGAAGACCGTCTGGACTCACTAAACTTATCCACCCCTTCTCCCTGGCAGAGCTGCATGGACGGGCCCTGTGCATTCAGGCAGACGATAAAACTGAGTCATGCTCCACATTATGTGTTGGGAGGAACAGGTTGGAGGCCCCTGCTCCACAGAAATAGCATTTTGCCCCTCTGATGAGACATTTGCCAGGGGATGGCTCCTGTCCCTCCTGTTCTGTAAAAGAGACTTACAAGAGCTATATGTAATGGCCCCTGAGCTGGCATGCGACTTAGAACAAGTCACTCCCAAACTTCGTAACATCCACTCGTTCTAGGTTCCCAACTTGAGCCTCTGAGTCCAATTTTCAGAGCACCTGCAACTGCCACTAACTGCAACTGACAAGTGGGGCACACAAGTTTTGAAAATATGGCCCTGTGCTCTCTTCACACTCCCCCCCCCCCAAACCAAAGCGACCACCTCCCTTTGCCAAAAGATACCTAGAATTGCTCCTTCCAGCTGAGCTTCTCCATCTACAAAGCTTTATTCTGACAAATACTTAACCCTCACTGTACGGTTCTCCCAGGGGATTGTCCCTGAGCATAGAGCTGCACTTTGCACATTGTTGCATGAGTAGACAGTGTAGAAGTGTGGATCAAGGATTCGAGCCCTCCCTCCTGGGAAAGGGCAGGGTAGTGCTATTGGATAGGTACAGCCTCGTTAAAGGTCATTGTGCAGGTGGCATTCTCACATTCTGAGCCCTGGTGGGAGACATCAAACTCGGTAAAATATTTACACAGTGAACCACACAGGCTCTTACTCTCGTCAATGATTTCTCCTCACACTTTCCAGTGGAAGCCAGAAACCCACTCACTCTGAGATGAGCTCAGGTTTAATCATCTCGGATTGGGGGGGAGGGGCAGGGGGAGGTAGAGGACACAGGCACTTCATCTCCGGACAAAACAAGTGCTTTCACTAGAGCCCACAATGAGATGAAATGAAGCAAAGCTGGCAGTTGTTGAGGATGGGAAGGAAGCTAGTCCTGCCTAGAGACTAATCCTGCCAGGTTATTTGCAAGGCAACATAGGGAAGCTGGCACTGTACCTGTGTATTGATACAGTCAGGGATGGGTGGCCTTCTGGAAGAGTTGCACTATACAGCCATAGCATACTCATTAATGCTGTCCCAGCTCAACTTGCTCTCCTAATAAGATTATTCCTAGCTGAGATCCAAGTACAAGGATACAGATTTCAATTATATTAAGAAGCAAGAGCTGTAAAAAGAAAGTTCACATCCCTCATCCAGATTCAGACTGACACTAGGAAAAGCAAAACATCTACCCCCACCATGGAAATTATCCTAATTCCAAAGAAGTCTCCAACAGCGGATCAGTGTTCAAGAAAGCCAAATAGCTTGCAAGCCAAGCATAGCGTGTGTGACTGCTGCTTTCTACAGCGAGACACACACCAGCACAGGTCTGCCCAGAGATAGTGTCTTCAGATGTAGGAGTGACCCCCATTACCCTCCAAATCCCGATATTTGTTCAGGGACAAACACCACGAAACAGTCAGACTCCCTCACGACTTACCCCAGGGACTTGTAAAACAGTCTGGTTCAAAAGATTCTGCCTTAATTCTGAAGTCAAAGGATGCGTGGCACATGGAGTGAGTCATTTCTTGAGCATATGGCACCTGTTCCATAGGCTCCTTCATTTCCCTTTATTACAAGGGCTTCATGACAGTCATGTTCTCCTTCCCACACCTTGCCCAGCCATTTCCATTGGCTAGAACTCTTTCCAAACCCAGCTCATACCACCTACCGATGTCAATTGCTAAATCAGTGAATAGCTGGTGTCTAAGACGGAGCAGAAACACAGAAGTCTCCAGCCACAGGAGCTCAGGTTGTGGATGCTTAAGCCTTTCCCCACTGTTTGGGCTACCAAGTTCACCACCCCTTCTCCGGTCTCCAGAAACAGGGAGGCAAGACGGGAATAATTCCTATGGCCCATGTCATGTGCACTGCAAGGTACTGGGCTCCCCTTGAGTAAAATGGTTTAGTGGTGTGACATGTCTGCAGCCTGGGAGTTTGTGCTGCAATTCCTATCAGTTCCCCCAAGGTAAGCAGGGTTAGGCCACATCACTACTTAAACAAGAAGGCTTCACCTTTCCAGGCAGTGGTGTTGATAAGTCAGGTGGCTGTAATCAGCCCTCTGGATCAGTAGTGGACCAGTGCTGCAGAATCAGCATGAGACCTCTGTCTTTTGGGCAAAAGGCAGAACTGTGCTCTGACAATTTGTATGCATTTAAGATGGTGCAACACTACAGATAAGAACAGGGGTAGTAATAAGAGTTGGTCAAAAGTTTTCAATGAGAATTTGCAGAAATTGTATTCAGTGGATTTAAGAAAATGGCTGCTTTCTATGGAATTTTTTTTTGGGGGGGGGGGGGGAAGGAGTTGTTAAAAAACCCCCACAAACATCTGAAAAATTTTAGCCTAAGCCCTGAAGTTCAGTTCAGAAAGGCCTCCGTGGGGTCCCATCAGAGTTGCAATCAGGGTGCCCCATGCTCCCATTCTTCTCTACAGTAAGGGCCAGGTTCCCTAGCTGGCCTCACCACAGCATGTCACCCAGCACAGGGAGCATGGTGCATATCATGGAAGATGTAGTGTAGCCAGGGATCCCAGCCCCTACAGAACAAAGATAAGGCAGCTGAATTACCACTCTCGGGAAACAGCATTTTCAGCCTTCAGTTTTTCCCTCACCAAAAAGCCACTTGAAAGGTTTTGGAAAAAGCAAGGGTTTGGGGTTGTTAAGAAATCTATAGTAGAATTCCCCCACCAGCCCCATCCAGCTCTATTGTTAATAGCATTGTTCTGACCATATTCTAGCTTGGGTAAGGATACCCCACCTACTTCCACTCCCACAGCAACAGCACGGGGACATGGTATTTACTTCCTGCCCTAAACAGCTATTACACCCACCAACATTAGCTGCCCAAAGTGGAACACAGCTGCATGTCAGGTGAGGGGGCAGCGATCCCTGTACATTCCCTTACCTGCTTCACAGGCCTCAGGGCCGTTCATGTCTGCAAAGACTCCTCAGATAATATAGAGGACAGAGAAATGCAAAGCATTGAGTTTATAGGAAAAGAGAAGCCTAATCCAGCCCCTCCTTGAAAGCTTCTGATCAGGCTCCAAGACACCACTGAAGTCAATGGAGTCTTTCCACTGACTTACAGAGGGCCTGAGCCCAAGCCCATTATCTCAACACATCTGTTACAGGCGCCTTGCAGTGCCAGGGACTGACCCTGTTCATCTGATGCACAGGTTGCTCCTGAAGCCCTGTCCTCGCAGGCAGCAGAATACCCAGACCGGAGTCCAGTAAGCTCTCTGCGTCTGGGGGAGATCAGAAGTTGATTATTAACAGCAAGGGGCAGTATGGGGGAAAAAAGGGAGGAGGAGACTAGACAGGAGGAAGGGGAGGTAGCAGTAAGGGTGATCCAGGACATTCTATTGTGCCCTACAGCCAGAATCTCTCCTAGAAGCCCCGTTTCTTTCACCCAGGCAAGAAGCTGAAGAATCAGATCTCAATGTAGGAGACTGCTGCCACCTGGTGATGACATTAAAGTACGGCATGAAAATCTCTCAGCAGATCAGATACACACAATACAGACGTACCACTTAAACTGAACCCAGTCTGATCACATACCTGCTTTCTCAAAGCAAATTCCGCGGCTGTGGGGCTCTTGTGCTAGCATTTGGGTTAGAAATTTTTTTTACTAAATTGTTTCCATTACCAGATTACTCTGCCTTCTCCCTAGTACCATTTGCGATTCCTTCCCTCCTGCACAAGCACTCTGGAGGTCCCCATTTTTCTCCCTTCCCAGTAACCCCATCCTAAGATGCTTGAATTAGTTAGCTGGGATGAATGGCAAGAGCTGGCAGCACTATCATGAGTTTGGCTTTACTGTGGTTTCCTGGATTTAATCTTTTCATGCACGTGACCCTCAATTCACGCAGCAGTCAGGGAGTAGAAGACAGACAGCAGCTAGTAATAAAACCCTCAACGAAGACTGATAGGAATAGACAGAACAGATCAACCAAAACTGCAGTACAGGAAGGAAAAGGATTCATTTTGCTGTTGTGATCAGAGGATGTTACAGATGAACTGCAAAAAACAAAACACACACCACCTATTGGCTACTCTGCAGCCAGGTAAGGAGGGAGACAATTCAACTACAAACTGCCCCAATCAGCTTGCCTTCAGGTGGTGTTTTTATGGAGCAGTTTACAGTCATTTTGTAGTCTTCTGAAGGGGTCTGTGATGGTCTAACATGGGATTTCCCCCCACACTGTATTCATAAATATGGGAATGTGTACAGTCAAGTTTGAACTTCACCAGTAAAGTTAACCCTTTACTTGTTGCGGTTCAAGCACACTACAGCAAAGAACAGTGTGATAGTGAGCTTTTGGAACAATCATAAAATTCAGTCCCCTGACTGACATGTTCAACACATTAGCTGGACAGTTCCCGTAGCATAGTATGAAGATTATTCAAGAGTGTGGTGGGCAGGCACATGAGCGCACCCCCACCCCCAATCACCAGTTTTGCCATTTCGCCTGGGCACGTTACACCTGAATGTGACAAATGGTCAAAGAAAGTGCTGTGCAAGACAGTGACCAGAAATACTCACTAGCAGTTTTCAAAACTCAGTGGATCCAGTATTTTTCCTTCCAAATGCTCAACAGCAGACTCTTCAGGAGAGATTAAAAATTTAAACTGTATTTAAAGGATCACCTTGATTTAGAATTTTCCCTTTACCAGGAGGAAAAAAAACCAAACCTTTAGTTGGGTCTTTCAGCCTCTTCAGAAATGTTATACACCAAATTGCAGAAGAGAGTCCACATTTGGAACCCTGATATAACTCCCTGAGACAGATCCAGGATTTCTAATTGCCATAGTAGCAGATTCAAAACTGTATCCTCCACAAGGCACAAATTCTGAAACACTTGTGCACATGCTTAACTTTACCAGTTAAAACACATGGTAGCATTAGCACAGGGGTTCTAAACTGGGGGTCAGGACCTCTCTGGGGGTCATGAGGTTATTACATGGGGGGGGTCATGAGCTGTCAGCTTCCACCCCAAACCCCACTTTGCCTCCAGCATTTATAATGGTATTAAATTTTTTTTTTTTTTAAAGTGTTTTTATAAGGGGGAAATCACACTCAGAGGCTTGCTATGTGAAAGGGGTCACCAATACAAAAGTTTGAGAACCACTGCATTAGCAGGATCAACACAATGTACAATGTTGTGTATATTTAGCGATGTAGTAACAGGCAAAATGTCAAAATTAAAGCAAGAGATTCTACCAATAAAAGAAGGTTACAAAACAGAACAGTGCTATGTAGTTTCATTTGTTTATTTTAAAACATTAAACCCAAGCTGAATAGAAACCACAAGTTACATTTAGGGTTTGTTTTTGTTTTTGTTTTTTTTAGTATTTTTCAGAACAAAAATTACAGTAAAAAATAGCTACGGTACAATCAATAAAACTACCGAAGAAAAAGGAAAGATACAAAATGGGCTCACTCCTCAGTTTAACCCTCACAATTTAAAAACGTTTTAGGTAAGTGCAGGAATACTTGAAAGGAACTAGCAGGTCCAAAGGTTTAAAAAAAGTATATATTTATATATTATACATATATGTATATAAAGTGGTACGATATACAGCCATTATGGTTAAGAATAAGAACAAAAGAATTACAAAAAGGCCAGTTACATGTTCACCAGTAAGTTTCCGTGCACAGTGTCAAAAACAAATTAAAAACTTCCCTCTTAAAGATGACAGTTAACTAAACCCACTGGGACTTCCCAGCTCACGCTTGCGAACAAGGGACGCGAGGAGCGTGATGCAACAGCTGGGCCACTAGGGTTTGATCCAAAGACGACTGAAGTCAATAGGTGTCTTTCCATTGACTTCAGCTGCCTTTGGATCTTGGGCCTTTGGAGACATCTGCTGGTTGATTCGGAATGGGAACGTGGGAGGGAGAGAGTTTGGAATTTTAAGAGGAGAAATGCGGTACTGAACGCAGAGTGCCTAGAAAGACCCTAATGGTAGGGGTTACCCTCTTTAGAATAAAACTTCACACTTCGCATATTGTCAGGCATATCAGTTTCCATTTCCTTTTGTCCAGGCCCTCAGACTGATGGGCAGTTTCAGAGATCTCAGAAATAATTAAATCATGCCTCTTGTCAATGATCCCCCATTTTTACAATGGGAAGCTGAGGCACAGAGAGGCTAAGTGATTTGCCCACAAAGTCACATAGCTCTTATTCCAGACTGCTGCTTGTTTGCTATGAGTCCCAGCTACCAGCCCTGCGCTTTAACCACTGGCCAACTCTCCCTCTCCACACTTGGTGGAGCCACGCACTGACAGAAGAGGGGCAGCAGGAGGCTCCACTCATCTGTTTGGAAGGTCAGCCTGCTCTCAGAGTTTAGGAACTGATAACATTTAGAATTTTCTGCCTCCCGATGCTATCACGCCAACCGTGTATAGGTCACTCCCCGATGTCAGCTTCTAGTTAAAGAGGGGGAGATTGGGAGTGCAAAGTGAATCTTGGGTAAAATGCAGGGCCGGGTGGGGTGCCCTGCCAAGTCCTCTTTCTCAACGAGCAGCAGAGTCTGTCTTAGTAATTGGAGGGGTAATGTTCCACCTGCCTGTTTGCTGGTGTCCCTGCACAGTTGTGGGACAGTGTGGCTTCTTGGTGCAGTGCAGGCAGTTGGAAGCCTGGCTTCTCTCAATACTCCTTGCTGCAGGCTGCCTCTAGCAAGGAGCTTCGCTCTCTCTGAAATAGAGTCTCCACAGTGCTAGTGCCTCCCACCCACAGTCCCAGCTCTTCCAGGCTGCTCTGGCAGAAATACACCACCCGGGAGAAGGGCTAGAGGGAAGGACTGCTAGGATAGCCAATATGCACTCCCTCCCTCTCGGCTCCTTTTGGATTTCTGGCCATGTTCAGGGAACAGATCCCGGAGTTCCCGGTTGTGGAGCCAATGTCTTCATGCATGACGCTCCAATACTATCCAGGTATATCCTGCCTGGTAATGAAGGACTTTGCAATGCAGGGAAAGAAAGCGCCACAAGGAGGAGAGTTTCCTTCTCCCCCAAAGCTACACTGTCTCTTTCAGCACAATGAGGATCTCCATTATTTCCTTTCATTCAGCCCTCTGCTCCCCAGGTCCTGCCACGTAACCACCATCCTTCTGACAAAAGGATGGGAACCCACCTATCCTTAAATCAGCTTGAAGGGGCCCTGTCAGCAGAGTGACGCTCTCCCTTTCCTCCCTCCAAAAGGGCACTGTGCAGTCTCTGCACTGACTTCAAGCCTTGGCTGCTCCCGGGGTGCAGGGGGGAAGAAACCAGACCCAGGAGTCAGAGGTGGGTTTTATCTACATAAGCATTTGTACATTCTGCTGAGCAAGTGCCTCCATCTGCTGTCCACACCACAGTGCCAAGAATTACAAGCAGAGCACAAGGCCAGCCCATGGAAGTTGTTCTTTCTGAGAAAGCCTGGACTGTGCACATGAACATTATAAGTTCTAAGGGCAACGTCCGTGTGACTCCTCCTCTGGGGCCATTCCAAAACCTCCCCCATGCAAAACAGCCAGTTCAAAGCACTCAAATGGACACCCCTCTGTGCCCAGAGCTGGCTATACAAATGAATACCTTTCACATGGGGAGAACTCAAAGAGGGTGGGGGGGCAATCAAATCCCCTCCCCCCGGGCAGGTTTGGTCACATGATGGATGCTGCGATCTCCATTTGAACCCTTTTATCAGCAAGTAAAATGAATTCAGTTAATAGTACATACAGGATACAAACACTACAGTTATATTCCCAAGACAGCACAAGAAATTCACAGCCAAGTCTTGATTCGATTTCCTTTACAATTACAATGCAGTTCTGAACACTGGACACAAAAAAGAGTCCAACATGCTATTTACATTTCACATTGTGGAGATGTTGGTGTGCTTGAAAGGTTTCAGTTCCAAAAAATCAAAAAAAAAACCCCATCATTTGTACGAGATGGAGTGGAAAGAAACCCAACAAACCAGACAAGCCGATGACTGTTTACACTTTTTTTTTTTTTTTGAAAAAAAAAAAAAAAAGAAAGAAAGATGAAGTGTCTTTGCTGCTATCACCTTTCTAACCACACAGGAGCTGCCTCCCGTTTTGCTGTCAGCAAGGTGCCCGGAGATCAGAGTCTCACGGTTCCCCTGAATTTTGGAGCCATGTACTAATAAGCAACAACGTGGCTAGGTTCTGAGATGATTATGTGCTCTTGAGAAGTCAGCTGGGACACATTCTGAGTGATCTGGCATGGACATTTCACACATTAAAATGCAATACAAATTACAGAAGAGAAAAAAAAAAAGACACTCCAGTTTTACTCACTGTATCTAAGCCTCCTATAACCAGTAGTGCCACTTACAACTCTTTGCCACTAAGCTCCTGCTGTTCACCCTATGGCGGGGGAAGGGGGAAGAGACTCTGGGAGATCTTGAATTTTTGAGAGGTCTACTCCTTGGCGGCCATGCTGTGCCTACATGCATTCAGGGTTTGCGCGCGCACACACACACCCCCACCCACCCCACCCCCCAACCAGACTGGTCATTTAGACTACAGCGATCACTTCACACCCGTACTAATGAGCACATGCTACTGGCTCTGCAGCAGATCCATTTGGACTAACCCCTAGAAGTGCCACACTGTTGCCCAATGAGCCATATAAAAAAATAAATAGAAACATTGCATTAAAATATGCAGTAGGACAGTAGGGCTCTGACTCTTTACAAAAATGCAAAATCCATGTTAATTAAAGGAAGTCCTGGGTGGAACCATACAGTACACACAGTACACCACTCACACAGCAGTCTTGTTCTGCTGGCCACGCAGGGAGTGCAGCGTCCCACAGAATTCTTCCTTAATACACTTTAAAGTCACAGAGCACGGATCTCCAATCAGCAACTGGCTATAGCCTATGAACCCTGTTAGAATTCGTTCTGGACAGTACAACTGATTAAGCTAAGCCTGGGAAGGAAGCAAGTTAAGGCAGTATCCAGCCTGGATACTGCACTGAAAGGTATTGGCTCTTTGTTATTACCAGCATTGGACTGCTGGCTCTGGCATGTTGCATCCTACTTCTCCTAAGGCCCAGTAGGAAAACCCATGTGTTCTTTGTACAGCAAAAGCTGCCGACAGCTGCACCTATTTGACTGAAGTTTATTTCCTGCTTTATGCTCTTCCAACACTTGCCTTAAAGGACTACTGAGAGGCATGCAGCAGATTTTGGGGCAGTTCTTCTAAATCTAAAAACCTCAAGTATTTGAGTCTGTGCAGCCCCTAGCTCACAGACATGGGAAATAGTCCAAATTGACTATGGGAAAATGGGGGTTTCTCTAAAATGTCACAGTATGGTTTCAGTTTTCCCCATTCAATCATACCAGCTGTTATGAGCATCCAACGGTCCAGAGGCTTGTCAGCCAGCAGTGTCACATGCTTGTATACCACCCACCCACACATGCAGCTCTCATACCAGGTTTTAAGGGATCTGTGATGGAACATAACTAGTGTTTACCCTGAGACCTCCTCTCCAAGAAAAACTTGTCAGTGTGCTACTTTCCTTCCTTCCTTCTTCCCCATTCCTCCAAAGGTTGGAGGCTAATCCATTAGTGGCTTCTATTTCCTTGAGATGTCTCAAAATACCCCTTTTCTTGGAGTATGTAAGCTTCCCCTATAGGCAGTATTGGCATCCTAGTTAATCATCCGTGGAATATGCAAAATGTTCCCCGAGTGGTGATAACTCACCCCCTAGTAAAGAGAAAAGGACAAGATCTGGAGAAGTCTGATGAGATCATCCAGAGCAAAGGCAGATTGCTAGGCTGACTGGTCCACATTACGGACATTCACTATACAGAGCAAACTAAAAGATGAGAAAGGAGTTCTCCTTTGATGCAATCAGATATTGTGGTGCTAGATTTGAACCACACTTGTCCTGTGGCCCACCTCAGATTTATGAGATTTTGTACTTTAGTTCTGTTTCTTGCTTAAGTCTCCCTAAGTAACTAGATTAAGACAGCTTGCACAGAAAGGAAAATTCAGAAAGGACTATGCTTTGATCTACTGGAGTATAAAGTTCATATCCATTTATCGCACAGCTGCACATTGGAGTCTTTTCTAGTAAAAAGTGGTTTATGTCCTGTAGAGCACCATTCTTCAACGAAGTACAGAACTGGTGTAGGATGCTGCCCCCTGCAGGTACACTCCATTGCACCTGTGGCCCATGCACAGTGTGCTAGGAGATACTAGGAGTTTATTCACATGTGCCTTGTGTATGGCAGTTAGTGGTTAGCAGTTATGACCAGAAAAAAAAAACCCAACAAAAAAAAAAACACCCCCCGCCCCCCAAACATTCATGTGTTAAGACTTTTGTTTTCTGATCCTGGAGCGCAGAGCCAAGGAGGCTGCAACCTTGCTGCTCTTATGACGAACTTTGGGCTGAGGCCCCAGGATCCTCCTCTAAAGCCAATGCCACGGGACTTGACTTTTCTACTCCAAACATTAATGGAAGAGTCCAGCAGTCTGTCACAAGTAACTCCTTGGACTCCTTCACTGGAGCTTACAATCTCTCTTGCTCTTGCAAGCTGACTGTCCCATGAGACCTAGTGCCAGGCTATTGCCCTAGAGATCTGAAACTATTTAGTGCAAAAAAACCCCTAAGTCTTACAAGTCTTTTCCTGGAAAAAATTGGCACCAAGTGAGTTGCTGGCTCCTGTGTGTTCTGTGTGCACCCAATCTCAAAAAAGCAGCACCCAGAATGCCATCTGTGAGTACAGGGGTTTCCCTGATGGAGCAGAAAGGTCAGGCTCACAGCAATGGGCAGGCAGGGGTGCATCTGAGACAGCTGGCTGGTGCTGAAAACCGCCTACTCCTCAAGAATGCAAAAGCTGGTTATAAAGGGGAAAGGAAAAGCTGATTTAAAGTCACCAGAGGAGAGAGGGGAGCCCAGGTGAGACTCCCAGCTTAAAGTAGGTATTCAGTGACACAGGAAGGGAGCCTCCACACAAGGTATCAGGCAAGAAGACTTCTTTAAAAACACTAGGCGCACGTGACTTTTAAGAGTGTACATTGGCATGGCTTTCCCGATCTGTACAGTATAGTCATGGGCTCGCAGTCTCTGCTTCTTCAGTGCACTGCAGACTGAGCAGCTCCGCTGGATCACCTCACAGAAGTGAAGATCTGCAACGTTCTTCCATCCAGTTCCTCTGTGGAATGGAGAGGGTAGGGGAGACAGAAGTAAAACTATTTGCAAAGGTTTCCTGATAGACTGTTGACAAAGCTGGTCTCAAGTAGGTGAATCCCAGACAAACTGGTGTTCTTCTGCAGGTGCTTGCACACTCTCTCTCTCTCTCTCTCCACGTACAACTAGGTATAGATTTAATTTGAAAGGGGCTTCCATTCAGATTGCCAATGCACAGGTACCAGGTTGGAGGGGTGGTCTGTATTGAGGAAGCAGGAGTTGCGCTGGGTTTGGGACAGGAAAGCAGGGTTGTTCTACACTGACAGCACAGGGTAGCAGCAGTTGGCACGTTTGTTTAGTTTTACTGTGTCTGCGTTATGTTTTTAATGCACACTGCCAGAGTCTGGGCGAGGTTGGTTGGTAGCGAGGTATTTGGCTCTCATGCTGGAGGTGTACTGGAGGAAGACAAAAAAACAACAACAGTAAGTCAGAATGATGTGAACTTTGAATCAAATTATTAGCACCTCCCAGCTCACTTGGGTTGGTGTTAACAGCTTACCAACGAGCCTTGAGCATGGTCCTCTGAGGCTCTGACAAGCAATCTTTCATAGGCCATTACACAGCCAAGTCAGAGTGACTAACGCTTTTACTCCTGTTACAGAAAGAGGCTGGCTGAGGCATTCATGTAAGAACTAGCCGATTTAGTCAAGCTCCTAGCAAGATGGAAACACCAGCGTCAAGAAACAATAGACAATTTAATCCAAGTATTCTGAACGCAAGAGAAGAATGTGGGTGCAATGCCTATATAAAAACCCACCTGTCAGGATTTCAGTGGCTCAGCAGTCAGATTGCCACCTTCAGCCCTGTGGAAGATGGGGAGGTTGGGGGTAAAAAGGCGGGAGGAGGTATGTTTCATGTTCTCAGGAGAACGAAGATGTCAATAGACCATCTGCATCATGACAATAGCAGCTTAGAAGAGGACAGCTGAGGTTATGCACAGGGCAGTCATCTGTCCACAGAAGATAACAATAAGGCTGGAACTAGACTGATATCCACTAACAATAACTGGATGGTTAGTATCAAAACCTGGCTTTGGACAGTTTTCCTACAGCCTGCCAGTAATAAAGACTGATTCTGGGGTGAAGGTGGAAATTCATCATGGCTAGATTGTTTTTAGAAGACCGCTCCAAGGGAATCCAGTAGCTGAATGATATGAACTCATCCAAACCATCTTCAGTTTTGCTAGAACACAGGAATGAAACCCTCAACACTAGGACTTGTACACAGCAGTAAGCATAGAGACTTTGCGCCTTCATGAAGCTCCCGTCATAAACATTGTTACTGTAAACAGGTGGAATTCCATCTTGTGTCATCATGGCATTAATATGCTTTACAGCTGGACAAAAGACACAGATGTCAGCAGGGTTAATTCCTGCTCCCCTCCTGCACTTTCCTTTACAAAGAGCTGCTATGAACTTTGTCTTTACTTCCTGATAATGTTGTTCAAAAACTGATTTTTCAACCTTTAAGCTGTCACTTAAAGTAACAAGTTATATAACTGAGTGTAAAAAATTAAATTCCATTATGATGAATCTTTCCCATTTGACGAGAACACTGTGAAGTGTTCTGTACCTGCACAGCAGAGACCAGAGCACTATGTAAGGTAACAGCATTTTGCCATTATTCTGTCAGTGTCTAGGAATGAATCTGTATCGTAGAAGAGCTCACCACCTCAGAGCAGAGCACAGGGATCCCTAGTTGTATTAGCTTGTAGAGATGTTGATGCTTCATTTGTGTACTCACTGACTGTTCATTTTTAAGTCCCTTCCTGCATCAGAAATGTTTGACCTGAGAGAGGACATGGGTGTTTTGTGGTAACAATGACCCAGCCCAGCACTAGTGTCTAAATGTAGAAGAGTGTGTGTCTGTCTCTCTCTCTCTGGTCTTATCTGTGCTCTCACCATTGAGAGAAGGACTGAAAAGGAGTCTAGCAGTTCTATGGATGATGATCTACACAGGTGTGTAACTATAGTTGCCCCACTACCCCCAAAAATAAGAAGTTTGGGACTTATGTGTTTCTACCAGAGAGTTAAATACAGTAAGCTCAACAAAGTGATTTAGATCAAAGTTCTCCTCTGAGGAACCCTATAAAAGTAGAGTATTTCAGGGACAGCAGGCAGAGCTGGATTTCCCCACTGGCGTCACTCGAAGAAGGAGTCTTTTAAAAGGAGAATTTTTCAGACAGTAGCACTCCATCTGTGTTGGGTGGGTGGGTGAGAAGCAGGGTGTTAGAAGAGAAGTGGATGACTGCATTAATTCAATCCACCAAGGTTCTTAAAGGCAGTGTTTAGATAAAGAATCTAGGAACACATTTTTCACATCCCTTCCTAGAGAGACAATACACGTAGACCTGCAGCCGCCATCTATAGAAGAACTGTTCAATCAAAAGAACAGCAATCTAGTGGGGTGCATTAAATGATGTACCAGATACACCCAGTGGCATGCAGAGGCCAAAAAGATATTGGACCCCTGCTCCCATTTATTCACAATACAGAAGTCTGAATAACACCAAAAAATAGAATAATAATTCAAACTAAAGAGAAAATTGGATAGAAAGTGAAACAGAAGGTATTGTTTTAAATTCTATCCTACCTTAAAACCACCATAAAATGTCTCAAGCTGACAAAAGCCATGGAAGTCAGAGTTAAGGCTGATGTTCTCAGTTCACGTGTACTGCGTCTTAGGTTGTGTCCACATTACAATTTTTAACCAATTTCGTAACCAGTTACTGGCAAGGTTAGCTTGAAATAGGGTTGTGCATCCACATACAACATAGTTAGAACTTGGTAGTAAGGCAGCTAACAGTGTTTTGCTCTTCTGGAGTCAGACACATGAATGTCTTCTTGCAAGCAGCTCATCTCACTGTTCTGGAAGTGCTTACGGAACCCCTAACAACAGAATTGGCTGGTCCTGAGAGTGCATTACCCCACATGCTACAGATACCACTCTGAGGTATTACGCCTGCATTGCACTTCCAAGGGAGCATAGGAAAGAGCTCAGATAGATGCTAACATCAAGGTGGGCTTGTAGATACAGGTGCCCTGTCGGTGATGTCAGGAAAACTGCCAGAGGGACAACCTGAATGGTGTTACCTGTAACCATTAAAGTGACTAAACAGCTAACTGTGTAGAAAGCCACTAAGTGTGGACAGACATTTGGGAAAACAAAAAACAAAGAGACTGTTCACAGCTAAGTCAAAGACAAAGTACCATCCTCAAGCCAGTGTTGGCTGGGATATTGCCTGTCTGTGACACAACCTTAAAGTTATTTCAAGGTAGACTGTTGTATTTAATTTCCTTAAACAAAACAAACAAAAAAAAAAACAAAAAACCCAGCTTTCATAGAAGGTTATAAAATCATGTATTATGGATCCTTCCAGCATCCAGGTGCCTATATACCTACATTTATTCTTTTTAAAGCCACATAAGCAATACAAGTTTTATCATGTATTTTCATAATTTTGTTAGCTATCCTATTGCACCATCATGAACTACCCAGTAGATGGATATTTTGATTGTCCTGGTATCTTGTACTTTGACACACATCACTTACCATCAGTCAACGAGAACTGCTATGGTATGGTGGTATATTTATGTTTTAGCATTTCTGCAAAAAAAAGTGTACTCCCCCACCCTACTCCCTAATGAATCAGACTCCCCCCGCCCCCCCATTATGGGCAAAAAACATTCAGAAACGTTCTCTCAGCACACATTGGCTAAGTAGGTGCCTAACAAATACACTTTGCAGGCACAAAAATTCTGACTTTAAGAGGCCGTATCTGAACGTAAACCAGGTAAACCTTGTGGTCTTTGCAGATCACCAGTACTTCACAGCTATCACACACTACACTGCAAGACTGTACCACGTATATGCACCACTCCCATCCAATATAATCCCTGGAGGCAGCGGAGGAATACAGTACTTCTGTATCGCAAAAATGCTTAACATGCTAAATGCTAAAACCCCATGGCTTATCCTGGTTTAAATCAGCTGCAAATTGAAGCTTCAAGGCTTGAATTTTATTTATTTTAAGGTTTGACCCAAGTATCTTAGACAATTTTGGGCGCAATAAAAAAAACAAAAACAAAAAACGTATCAACTGCCTTTTTTCAGGGCAGGGAGATAGGGCCAGCCAGCGGATCCTGAAATCGCAGAGTTCTAGTTTTTAAAGAGAACTATAGTTAGAAGCACGGCTTAAGATGAGCACAATTTTCGAGATCTTGGGGAGAGTGCAACAACCTTTTATTTTTGCAAAGCCACATATGACTCTTGGCCTGACCCTGGTACACAGAAAAGATTCTAGGCTGAGACTTTGTCAAGTTTCAGTCCAGAGAATATTTTAAGTCCCGAGTCAAATCCCTGTAAAACAAAGTTTACAATAAATAGTGTTGATAGACCCTTAAACACAATGTTGCTAAGAGGGCCACTAGAATACCTGCAGGAATAAGGAAGCAGGAAAGCACCAAGCGTGGATGCCCAAGGAAGGTCTCTGCAAGAGTGCTACAAGAGTGGAGAAAGCTGTGACATTCTGGAGAGCACTAGCATCATGCATTAATTGTTCACGTAGATTTCCATTCACACACTGTCACAGAGTGCACCAAGGCACAACTATATTCCCCCCCACCAATTCAGCCAGCATCTTAGAAATCCCCAAGCACATCACAAAGCAGAGCAGACAAATGGCAAGGCAGCAGACCAAGCAGTGACATGAGACAATGGTATCTAGTGTGAGGTGACAGCAGAGAAGTCCCAGCAGGAATGGCGGATGTGGAAGAGGAGCAGCAGCTTTATGTACAAGTATGTCTGGTGACAGGATGCAAACTGTGGATTGTGCACCATACTAACCCGATTGGAAAGAATCCTGCATTCCAAATGGTGCTAACATTTCCACTTTGTTTCAGTAGTGATTAGAGTTTTCTTTGGACTGATCACAACGTACTTTATCTAGTTACAGTGAGTTGCTCAGGAATTCAGATTACACACCATACTCCTCAACTCGACCAAGTCACACAGTTCATGAGGTACAACTACAAGACCTGGTACCAACCACTTATTCATTCCTACTGTAACTAGTTCTGGTTGCCAACCACTATGGGGAGGGAAGGAATAAGGGCTATCCTGGAGACTGGTTGTAACAGCATATTACTCTGACAACGAAGCAGTGCAAGGAAAGGACTCGCTGGCACGCCATCCACAGCGTATGCAGGAAATTGCGGGAATGCTTTTGGCATACGGAAGTGTTGAAATAAAACTAGGCAGAATCAAGAATTTTAGTGCTTGTGTCTGGCCATCAGGGGAAAGTCGCTTACTTATAGCCCTGAATGCAACGATAAAATGGAAAGCTACATATGTGAGCTTGCAGTACAGCTGCTGGTTCTAACAAGCAAGGTGCAGGAGGAATTGTTTGGTTTTAAGATTCTATGGCAGAACTTAATGAAAGTGGCAGAAAAATCTCTGTTTCTAGCACATGCCATTGTATCAGTGAGCAAAGGAGTAGTGATAAAAGGTTCAAGGGAAGCCAGAGGTGGTAACAGACAGCAAGTCCTTATTAAAGGACAGCTACGTTGATCCACATTATTGTTACCAAGTGGATACCCAAGATGGGAGTAATTCTACCTTGTGCTTTGAGTGTGGAACACTTTTGGTTTGGTGCACTCTCTGGTGCAAGGTGTAGATACTGTTCAACTTGGAATCTGTGGATTAAAGCAGCAGTGACTTTGGCTCCACTCTGAGGTGTGGGTCTCTGGCTGTCAGAATGCATACAAGAAGCCTTGCCATGGTGAAATGTTGATATTGCTCCTTTAGTCAGCACCAGGGCAACCCTGGTTAGCTTCAACCCTTGGCAGGAGGGAATGCGGAGAGGTGCAGGGGGAAGGAATGTGAAGAAATAAGGCACTGGCCTGGGGTAAATAGTGCAGGGATGGAGGGGCAGGTGGGAGTGGAGGAGGGGTTGAGCGAGAAGGACCTTATTTCAGTACCTGTTCCATTTGCGGGCGTGGTTACCAGTACGTCCGTGCACTGTCCGAGGGCTTAAACTGCCAGCTCATATGGCTGCTACTGTCCATGGCAGCCAAATACAACTGTGATGATGCAGGAGAGAGAGAGAGAAAAAGAGAGTGCAGCCTCAACGTGCATGAAAAACACAGTGCAAGCAAGTGACACGCTGTGGTGTGTGCCAGTGATCAGGAGGGCTCTACCACCCTACAGGAATAGCCCTGGGACAAGAAGGAGGAGAACGATGAAAGGAATGACTGGGGGGAAAAAAGAATAGACAAACAATGCAGTAGGTGATTAGCTCTTCTAGGATCATTCTGTCTTGGTTTTTATAATCTGTTCCCACAACCAAAGCGGAGCAGGATACTTCAGTCCTGGCCATGCACTGTCTCTTTACTCTGCTTGTGTGGCTCCTTTTTGCGGATCTGATCGTCCAAACAGGGGAGCATGAACACAGATATTTTTTCTGTGCACCCCCAAACAGCAGGAATCGTTTGCTGATTAAATGGGCTCAGCCTTTTCTTCTGCTCCTGGAATAGCCTCAATTGGTTAATACAGAGACCTGCCTACGAACACTCTGGAGGATCCGCTCTACCCCACTGCCTGCCTAGGTGGGGAGCATAAAGGGATCCATTCCCTTTTCCCTACCCAAGTGGTGCGTGAGCACCCTCAGACAGTCCCTTCCACTATCTGGGATGTACATTCTCCTTCAGAAATACCATTTCCTCCTCTGCTTGGGTTCCTCCTTGTGGTCCAGGCAGGGAAGCTGGGATACACTCTCCATCTCACCTCCCACACTTAGACATAATGGCTTCCCCCACCACCTCCCACAGCCCTTCTCTCTAGCTGCCCCAAATGAAATTCCTTTGAAAAAACCCTTACCAGCATCTCTCCTCAGAAGCAGCTGGAAGTACCAAGATTTAGCTCCACATTCAGGGCCATTAATGCAACCAGCTACTGAAGAACCAGGGAATCCTCTCCTCATGGTTAGAGCTCCTGCAGAAAGAAGCCTCCTTTTTCTGAGGCAGAAGAGCTACAGGGTGGGAAATGCTGTGTGGCAAGACCTTGCCTCAGAGGAATAGGATGAACAGGTCTGTGCAGTGTTAAAGGGACAGTGCATTTGCTGTAACAGAGAATTCCAGCAGTACAGCAGCAGTTTAGGACACCGCACTGAAAGCTGTGGCTGACCTTTCTCTGGAGCCAGCTCCATTGCCAAGAGCAGATAACGCTGTTTAAGCTCAAGTGCTGAATGTCAGGGACCTGGAACAAGTTTTTTTTTTTTCCATTCTAAGCAAGCTTCAAGAAGTTTGGCCAGTCTATGAGAAGTATAAAAACAAGTCCTGGCCTTCCTGTTTGCCACTTTTGCCTCTTCTAAATTTAGAAGAGAGTCTTTTTTCTATGAAGGCCCCACTCAGTGAACTGGGCTTAGCCCCTATGATGTGGGCTTTCATTAATTATAACGGATGGCCTGTTAAGTATGCTACGCTGCATCCTCAGGAACTGTTAGCAGGTTTGTTAGTTAGCATTCTGATGGCCCATGCCAAAAGGTGGTATTGCGGTAATGAGATTACAGCATCTGGAGAGAGAGTGAAACACTCATCTAATTTTTTTTTAAATACATAAATAAAAATCCATATTTTACTCAATAGACTAAAATGGCTCTGAGGCCACTTCAAGCTCCTGATTACCAAAGAACATTCCATGAAAGATTTTTTTCTCCTTAGGAAATTAGATACAAAAATAAGAATTCAAAAGTTGTGAAATGAAAATAAAACCCTTCAAAAATGCAAACTTCATCCTCTTGTTTTCACAGTGCGAGTTAAGGAGAGATTCTGCATTACCTTTGGGTTTACTGGTTCAGCAGTTTATTTTGCAAACTTAAAGGACCAAACCCACAAGTAGTTAGTAACTGTGCGTGAGAGAGACCCACTCACCGAAGTCACACAAAGTTACTCACAAGCTTCAGTGGCGGCAGGATGAGCCCAGAGCGTTATCAGATTTTATTTAATTTGATCTTTTTCATACGTACCATGCCCAAGTAGCATACTGGGCTTTTATTCTCAATAGCAGCTTAGACATGGCCTTGTCTGTTAAATTTTTCATCATTTATGGACCAGATCTTCTGCCTTGAGCTGCACGATCAGCTCCCCCTGAAGTACATAGGAGTGGCATGTGCATAGCCCCAAAGTAGAACTTGGCCTCAGATGCTGAAGCAGAGAGAAGCAGAAAAGACACTTACTGAGGGAGGTGGAGACTCCCGGCCAATCAGAGGCGTGTTCTCACAGCGGGGGTTCTGGAAGTTTGCATTCTGGCTCCTATGAAAGGGAAATATACATGGTGATAGAGGGACACATGGCACATTCTCCAGCATAGACACTTTGGAACAGACACAGGATAACCCACAATGCAGGGCACTATTACCTCCCAACAGACGCTCTCTGGAAGCATCACAATTCAATTCCCTGGAATGCTTTCCCTACATGCCAAATGCCTCACTTCTACTTTGATCAATGGGACACTAACATGGGTGCCTGTCCATCTCAGAGTACACTCTCATATTCCATTTACGAAGTACCCATCTCAGTATCTGTGGTGCTTTTTTTTTTTTTTTTTAAATGTAGAGCTAAACGAATCCAGCCTCCCTGCCCAAAAGTTAACAGCCACAATAAACGTGGGAGAACGAAATAGATGAACCAGTCCAACACAGACAGGCGTTGCAGCCAGCCAGCTACTCCCAGGGCAGGAGCGCTGTAGAAGGGTTAACTAAACTCAGACTGCCCTGTCTGAACTAGATGGATCTGGAAAGCAAAGACCTTTGACCTCAACTGCCTAGGGAGGACAGTCTAAAGCTGCTGTGATGTGGATCTCCACCACTTGGGAGGTTTAAAACTTCTCTTGCAAAGCAGTTACTTTTGAATAGTCCTTAAGGGAAAAAAGACTCACCATAGAAACTGGTGACACTTAACTCCACCCCTTCCATAGGCAACACTGTAAATCCTCAAACACAAGGCAACTCGATATTTTCTAGTCATCTACCTCGTGACATGCATCCGACGGAGTGAGTATTCACCCATGAAAGCTTATGCTCCAATATGTCTGTTAGTCTATAAGGTGCCACAGGACTCTTTGCCGCTTTTACAGATCCAGACTAACACGGCTACCCCTCTGATACTGGATACCTCGTGTAGTTATTTCTGTTAGAGAACAGAAACACTTGCCAATGCTGCAAGTAAAAAGGTCACTAAGATCAAGCGATATAAACAGAACCTTTTATCACTCTTCCTCTCAGGCTTATCACACTGCTGTTAGTGAGCTTGTTCATTTCCCAGTGCAGCTGCTGCAGAAAGTTCTTTAGCTAGGCTGTGCAATGGACACCTGCAACTAAAGTACAGCAAAGCATTTTGGACAGAGATAGCTACAACATGGCTCCTCTCCTCGCTACTCACATGTACTCCGTGACAGGAGCATTGCTGACTGTGTGTGCTGCCGCTGGAATGCTGGTCTCACTGCCATAGCTACTCCCACAGCTATAGAGGCTGGGCATGTGCACCCTGTACAGATTATCGTGGGTTTGTCTGTTCCCTTGAGCTGCAGATTCCTCCTCCCCATCATCATCCGAGCTCCTGTAGGAAAGAAAGTTTATCCTAATAGCCTAGAATTATGTTAGTGGGGCCTGCAAGAAACCAGAGCACATGGTAATCCCAGTAACCTTCTAATCCTCCTCCACACATCCCCCCACCCCCCGCCCAACAGCCAGTCAGCGTGTGCCTCAATATGGTAGCATAGATACAGACCCGAGCAAGCATCTCCTCCCCAACCAATAGAGTGATTCAGGCCTCCCACAAACACCATCTGGACTTTCTCAGAGTGCAATGTTTTCCATATCATCCCAAAGTCCTTCCCACAGGGCTTGGCAGTCAACACAATGCCATAGCTCCCCCAACCATATGAACTGGAGTGTGGACACACCCAAGAACACTCGGCGCTTGTTTAAATGGGGCACTGCTTGCAGTATGAACCTTATACCTGGTCTCCCTCATACACCATGCTGAAGTTGAACTTTGCCGTGTACTTCTATTTCTTGAACTGATTTCCAGAGGTCTTCCATGTGACATACCATAAGATAAGGAAGTGGATTCTGCAGCTCTATACCATGAACTCCCACTGAAGACAACGAGAACTCCACTCAGAGTGGCCACAAAAAAGGTCCCTTTCTACTTCAGTGTATATGACAAAAAACTTTTGGAAGCCAGTGCAGCAGGGCTTAGCTACTGTGGGATTAAGGCATTTTTGCCTAGGCTATTCCTTTCCTAAAGACCAGAGCCCTTGCTACCTTAAACATACATCAAAATCAGATTTATTTGGACTATTGTTCTCTTGGGGTCAATGTTATACCTATACCTTTGAGGTTATAAAAGGTAAATCTCATCCTACACTTTGTAGGAATGGAAGGATTGATTTTATGAGAAACGAACTTTATGAACTGAGTTAGTTCTTTTTCAAAGGAGAACCGTACATCAAACTCTATGTAACAATGGTACCACTTTATTCAACTGATCTCCCCTTTGTGTGCAACAGTTATATATTTGTTAAAATCTGCAAATGTATTTTTGCTATTTTTACTCTTAAGCCCTGCAGAGCCCGCCAGCTACGAGAGGGGCATCTAAATTTTATTCCTTCCTAGATAACAAAATTGTCTAGTAACTGGAACAATCTGTTCCAATCTCTGTTATCAGTGGGTTTGCACAGATGGAAGAGTTTGCCCTGCGGAACTTTCAAAACTAGCAATGATGCTCACGAAAAAACTCCTCAAAACAATGACTAAAAAAACCAAAACCAACCAATAAGAACCCAGATTGAGTTTGCAGTTGAGAGAAAAGTTTGTTATCAGGACACATTTAATACGCAATCAATGAGAAACAAATCACTTCTCCGAGCACTGCTACACAGGAAACCTTCAGCTGAAGGCCAGCTGGTGGTCAAGCAGAATACGCAAGGAAAAAAAAAAAAAAAACAGACTAGTAAATCTTGCATGATATTCCACCTTCAGAACTATTCTCTACCTGCTGTTCTAGGATTCCAAAGAAACTACATCTGCTGCCTTCTCCTTTAAGCTGTCTGAACCCAACATACCTTGTTTTTCCCTGGTGCAGTATTCCTTAGCCAACTTGATTCCTCTCCCCTCCTTGACATGTATTCCCACCCCTATCCAAATCAGGAGCAGACAGCATGCGCCTCCTGTGAGGAGGTCATGAAATGATAATACCTATTTCTTACACAGCACTTTTCATCAGATTTCAACGTGCTTTACAAGAGAGAGGTCAGTACCATTCTCCTCATTTTACAGATGCATGAATCTCAGATTCTGAGCCACACAGTATAGCTCATTATTATTAGGCCACTGGAGTTGGTTTCAGAACACTGTGTTTTTCAGAGGCATAGGTGAACACTCGGTTACTCCTCAAACCGAGGCATGTAATTCTGGACTAAGCAGGTGACAGCAACAGAGCTGGTTTATAAGTCTGAAGAGACTGACACCAAAACCCCCATATGCCTGGAATGTAGATCTTAATCCTTAAAATATTGTTCTAAATATTTACAGAAATCAAACCATACTGCTAGAGACAACTTGAGATTTTGTTGACTATAATCGACAATCTAGGATTGTTTTTAGGGGGGGGGGGGGAAAAAAAGTGTGAGAAGAAAAACACTAGGCAGTCTCAAATCCAGACACCACATTTCCCACCAGCTGAACGCATTATGTTAACACTGGCAAGCCTGAACAGACTGCAAGTCAGCGTGGACTCCTGTACAGCCTACACCTCCCCTTCAGTTTGGAAGGGCAGATGCAGGTATCATTGCCCATCACTTGACTAGGGTGGCATGGACATTTTTGGGCCATTGCAATACTGCATCACTGTTGTGCAAATTAACCTAATTCCTGCCCCTCCCATTCCCCTTCATGATATTCTCAGTATAGGGATATTGGATAGTACACTGAACAAGTCAATTTCTGATAGGAAACATTCCACACTGGCAGGGAGCTGAACAAAACCGGATGATGTCTCCAACGTCTAGGATTAAAAGACCAGTTATCGCATGTCTTGTCAGTTGCCCTTAGTGTCAGTACCACAAGGTGACAGTAAAGTTTTACTAAAGGAGGCAGACACTGAATTTTATCCATAAGAGAAGCCACTCCCTGAACTGGGTGCAGAAAGTACAGGTCCCAGCTTGATATGTAGACCTGCTGTTTGCTGATGCTCATGGAAAGAGCATCAAGACCTCCAGTTGTTTTCTGGAGACACTGATATATTTCCAAGTACTTTTTTTTTTTTTGCGCGCAGGATGGGCAGCCCTCACCATCCCAGGAAGGTCTTCCTGTTGCATTTGAATGCCTCCAGTTCTGTACACTGAGCCTAGGACACTCTTAAAATCACCCAAATCATATTGAGAATACGAACGTTTGTTAAACACCACAGGGTACTTTTCAAACAAATGAAAGCTAAAAAGCCAGTGCAACACGGTATACAGCAACCAATGCGATAACTGGCCCTGTGACAGATGGACCAATAAATCCTAGTCTCATAGGAACATAAGACTGGCCATACTGGGTCAGACCAAAGGGCCATCTAGCCCAGTATCCTGTCTTCCGATGGTGGTCAATGTCAGGTGCCCCAGAGAATGAACAGAACAGGTAATCAAATGATCCATCCTGTCGACCATTCCCAGCTTCTCATAGAATCATAGAATATCAGGGTTGGAAAGGACCTCAGGAGGTCATCTAGTCCAACCCCCTGCTCAAAGCAGGACCAATCCCCAATTTTTGCCCCATCCCTGGCTAATAGCCATTGATGGACCCATCCTCCATGAATTTATCTAGTTCTTTTTTGAACCCTGTTATAGTCTTGACCTTCACAACATCTTCTGGCAAAGAGTTCCACAGGTTGACTGTGCATCTCACCTTCAGTTACCACCACTACATATCCATTAGAAATAGCAACAGGTCTCCGATTCCTTCAGTGCCACAAAATAATAGATGTACTTTCTATTTGGTCATCTCTCATTACTGCTGGGGCCATATCCTGCTCACATTAGTCACGCAGTTAAGTCCCATTGACTTCAATATAATTGAAGGAGTAAGGCAAGCAGGACCTGATCCTCACCACTTCAGGTCTCTCTCCCAATACTAGGAAAACACCCCTCCCACCTCCCAGTAAATGATGCACTGACAGACAATAGGTATTGTACAGTTCAAGTATTGCTGTCCTCTGCCATCCTAGAGCTATACCATTAATCTCCAACTAAAGACTAATCGTCTCACTCTGCACACCATCAAAACTCTCTATGATGCCTCTATACAGAGTTACATAGTAATAAGGTTCTGATTTAAACTGACCAAGTTAAGGCTAACACCCTCCTCCCTTTGGGCCTACATTTCATAACATCTTATCCCTCATGCTCTTAGAGCACACATGGTAAGGAGTTCTACATGCTGACGGGCATAACTCCAGTTGCCAGCTTTCATTAGGAAACAGCTCTATAACCCAACAGTGTGAGCTGACTGTATCTAATCCCACTACATACCTTTTTTGCTGCCAAGTGTGTGGGACGCTGCACACAATGGAACTGAACATAAGAGCCGTGACAAACGAGAAGAGAACCAGGTAAATGAGCCCTTCCACTCCATCATAGCAGAAGCCTGTCAGAGCCTGGACATAATCCTAAAGGGAGAAATTAAGCAGAGCCTCTTGGTTCACCATAAAAAGTAACACTGCAATTTCCATATTCCAAAAATCCCATCACCTGGATTCTAGCTCACCACTTAAAAACGGAGCCATTTTCCACAACGTACTTTGCTTGGTTTCATTTGACTCAGGGCTTGTTTTGAAAAGCTAACAAACCCCCTTGTTTTTACGCAGGGCTCAATTCAGGAACAGATGTACATTGTATTCTCAGCCATACATACAAAAAACGAAGATCAAGAAAAGTCTGCCTGTTCCATAGTTTCACTATTACTCATGAAATCAGCAGCTGACAATTTCCAATTCTGCAGCTCTTCTACCCAGTGCCCCACTACACATGTGCACAGCTAGATCTGGACTATAAATTTAACTGTACATCTTGGCAAAGCAGCAATTCACTCACCAACATGGGGATCCTGTATAGCGCTTTGTAGCGGTGGAGCATGTGAAAGGCATTGGACCCAGAACTGTATCAAGCTTAGAGTTAAGCTCCATGAAGCCTCAGTGATGCAATTTGTAGAAGCACAAAAGTTCACCAACTAATTCCCTACACTAATCTGCCATATTATATTAAAAAAAAAAACACACCCCAAAACAGATTCTCTGCCCTCTCTAGAAGCGGAGCAGCAAAGCCAGACAAAAGTATCTACTGTATTTTGATGCTCCAGAGAGCTTTGTACTCTGACCCTCAAAGAGCTCAGCACTCTGGGGCTCTGTATCTGCACAGAAAGTGAATATTTGTCAGCTCCAGACACTGATTTTCCATACTCACCAAATGAAGACTACGACAGTCTACCAGTGCAGTCAGGTGTTGCAAATTGATCTCGGTGGAGTTTAGAACCTCCTGTATCCGAGTAAGGTACTCCTGTAAGCAACAAGCTAGAGATTAATAGAACAAAAGGGCTTTGCAAGAGCTTATTTAGGGCCTCATGTTGAGGGGACACATCCTTTACTCGTCCAGTGCTTTCAGAAGGTAAGTTCAAGACGTTTTACCTTGGAGGTGGGGTACTCTCTGATGGCTGACCTGAGCAGCTCCAACACATCATCCTGCATTTCCACCAGGGCTTTGTGACTTCCTGATAGCTTCTATTCAAAATGAACATGAACATGGTCAGTCTTGAGGGGCAAGCCAGGCTATGCGCAACAGAGGAATTTAGGAACTGCCATTGCCAAGTACGGAGATATCATCTACGTGACAGATAATCCAGGGTAAACTAGCAGCATCTCACAGCTGTAACGACACTCCACATAACCCACTTCAGCTGTAAAAGCACAGGATGGAATCAGCTTTCTAGTCTGTACTTTTTCTAGTCTCCTCAAATATAGGAATACAGACAGGGTCAGATTAGTGGGCAAGGAAGTAATTCCACTCAAGCTCCACCTACAATCCCAAGCTCCTCCCACACATAGCAGCTGGATTTTTCCTGTACAAAATTATCAGCAGTGAAATAATGAACAAAAAATGTAAAAGTAAGCATTAACACCCCACTAAAATGCACAAGGCAAGTTCACACTCCTCAGCAGCACGCCCAAAAGCGTACCTGATGGCATGATGCCACATTTTAAGGAGATTTTGGGCAGGCAGAACGTAGTTACTGAAACTGCATTTTTATCTATCAGCAAGATTAACATCTCTGCTCTTAGGAAAAATGTGCCACTTAAGCAAAAAGTAAAACTCTGGTCCCGACCACATCTCATCTGAGCAGCAGCACCTCCAACAACACTGTGTGCACCGGACTTAAGAAACATGAGCCTCTTATTGCACCAGTACCACATCTCATAGCCCCTGGAAGGGTTCCCAGTCAAGTACTGTCCAAATCCAACCCTGCTTCCCTTTGGAGATCACAGCCAGAGATGGCACAACGACAGGCCACCAGCTAGAACCACCATCAGATCTGAAAGGCCTTTCCTTTTACCAAAGAAGGGGGTGACTCAGCTTGGTCTAAACATCAGGGCTTTTCCCATCTAACAATCTCGTAACCCTGTCTTGGACCGATTTGTCTTTTTAAATCCAGCCCCACTGAAATGCAGCTTGCGGCAACAGAAGGGCGTGAGCTGAGATACTCACCTGCTGAAAGGGGTTTGGATATCCAGCATTACAGGCAAGGTAATAGCGTAGAGTATCTATCAAGACAAAGACAAATAACAGAAATCAGGCTATATTTATTTTCCCCCCACTTTGAGCCTTCTTATGCTTGCTGCAAGGGAAGATTTAATTCTAAGAGCATTAGTAGCGACATGCTGTGTGAGAGGCAAAGTGTGAGCGGACCCACTTTCTTCCCTCCTCTGTGGTGTTATGGAGCATGGAAGACACTGAAGAAGGGAAGTTGGCTACATTCTGCAATAAAGGAAAACCTTACTAAAAGCTGACCCTCTTGCATTTTTTTTTCCCCCCAATAAATGGTGAGAGACTTTCCCACCTATGCAGGAAAGTGAGCCATGAGAACAGAACCACCAATGCTGTGCAAAATCAAATCAGCTACCATACTCAGTGGCACTCAGACAGCACACTGGGCTGGAGTCTGAGATGAGATTTGATTTCTATGATCCTACATTGAGAGAGAGAGAGAATTACACGGACATGGAAGAGTGTGCGCACACCAGTGCTTATGCTACACATCTGCTGTAAGCAGAGCTACCTGAATATATAGTTTAACATGAGAAAAAGGAAGGAAGGAAGGAGACATCTTTGCAACATGGATTTACCCTGCCTCACTTGAAGGAGCAGCTGGTTTTTAAACAGTACTCTGGGGGGGAAGAGAGGAAGAGAGACAGCCTGGAATGTGCCTGAGGAAGAAATGGAGGTGGAGCTGCTGAATGGAAGACTTCTAGCATAAATTAGAGATGAATCATACTCTCCCTTACCAGTATATGCAGACTGCATTAAAACACAGCTTTTAACATGCATTGTTTCTTTCACACCTTTCTCCTTGCTTGCTCAGAAAGGTGTTTTCTGCACACAGCCAGAGTTCACTGCAGGTTTAACCCACAGGAAAGCTCCTCCTGCAGTCGAGCATACCAGGGTACTGGAAATAGAGGTGGTTCTTGTGAACAAGGCAATATCAGACTTCCTCATAGCACCCCAAACAACACTGAAACTTGCCCTGTGCTAAACTCAGCCTCTAAAAGTCATGCCCTGCCAGCTAACCCCATTACAGTGGCCACTACCAGCTGCGAAATACATTTAGCCCTATACACTGACAGGTCAGCCTGTCAAATGCACAGAAATGTACCTGAAAAAGAAGGATCAGGACTAAACCTGATGCCCACGTAGACCTCTACAAGGGCTTATCAGTTTGAGGGAATGAAGAAATTAGCACATGCAAGTTACACATCCCAGACTCCATTAAGCCATCCTTGATGAGGCCAGAGGGGATTTTTGTAAGTAACCATTTATCTTTCCACAACTCCCATCCCTTCAGACTCATTTTTAACCCGTTTGCAGATTTCAGTTCCTCTCCAGCATTCATTTTGCCAACCTCTCTTGCCTCTTCCCAGAATGGAAGTCAGTTTAGAATCGCCATGCATAAAACAGACGACGCCTCCCTCCCACACAGAAAAATAATAATCAGGGCATTCCGCAGATTGATCTTTTTCCTACACACTACGAAGACCCATTGAGAGAGAAGTGACTTTTCCAACTACTCTTCACTGTGGGGCTCAAAAGAAAGAACAGAGAAAGTAAAAGCCACGTGAGGGAGCCAACAAGTAAGGAGAGCAGGCCTGCTCCTGCCGCACTTACCATCAATATTGCATGCACCTTTCATTGTGCCTGTATGCACACTGGGACTGAGCGATACAACACAACTTGTCAGCTCCTGCATGCTGGCAATGGAACCTGACAGCTGTTATTTATAATTCATTAGCCTACTTTGGGACTGCTTCCACCAGCTGCTCCACCTCTCCCCACTGAATTTTGCTCTGGGACGACTTATCTACAACTCAGCAGAGCCATTAAACAGCAATTGGCAAAAACTGGGCAAATAATAGGATAGTGTGCACTACTGAATGGATCATACCACGAGTGGACTGTGCGCACACTTTGAATCAGAAGGGATTGCTTATTCCAGGACTACATTAGCAAATAGACCTTCCCAGAGCAAGAATATCATACATAGTCCATAGTACCCCCAAGTCGGAAAAAACAGCACAGTGACTGCAAGATGGAACAGCACCAAGTTGCACAGGACCCTCCCCACCAAGCCCAAGAAGCTTCACCTGGCAAACAGTCCAAAAGCTTCCTGGTCATATTTTGGACACTGTGGGCATGGCATCAAAGTTGACTGGCTTCAGTTCATGTGGTTACCAGTGCTCTGCTCAGAAATGAATCTCTTCCCCATCCACCCCAATCTCTGGATTATGGCATCCTAACTACTAGCTCTTGTTTTAGTAGTAAGGCATTAGAATCTATTGACTTACCCTTTTTATGAGAGATTTCTAAACAGCCAGTCATTTGTCTGGCAAACATTGAAGGAGTAGATTCTTTTACTGCACTGAGCACAGCTCTGCTGCAGGGAAGCCTGCCGAGAAGTCAGTTGCAGCTCCCAGTGCAAGTCTGAGTACCTTCTCTAAACTACGACTCTTGCATAAAATCCCTAAATCACCCCACACTAGCCAAGGACAGATATTAAAGTGCTCTGCTCCTGCCACACGCCCTTCTTAGCCCCCCACTACACCACCGCCCCCACCAAGCAACCCCTTATGCTGGAGATGGGTTAGCACATGGGTGTCTGATGTGGAAGGTGACTAAATTACCCCTGTTGGCGCTCAGCTAGGTTCAACCGTGTTGTAGGTTGAAACTGAGGTGTGAACGCCCCTTCATTTAAGATTGCTGTAAGGGACAGATAAGGGGCCTAAAATAAGGCTGAATGAACATAGGCAGCGGGTAGAATGGGCCAGGGGAGGCTAAGCCTCCCCTGTGGCACAGCCGCTGACTCTCTGCCTTTCAGAGCACAGATGCCTGGGTCATGGTGGCTCCCCCACTGGTAAGCAGCAGGTGGCAATTAGGGGTATCTGGGGGCAGCGAATGTTCCCCCCTTGAGTTTTTGTACTTGTTCAAGTTGGGTGGGGTGAGCGCTTGGCTCAGGGGAGAGGTGGAGAGCACAAGCAGAGGTCTCGGGGGGGGGGGAAGAGGGGTGTGGAGGAGAGGAGGGATGAGAGCGGCAGGCAGTGGGGGCCTAGGGGCAGGGACAGAGCTATGGTCTGGACACCTGGGGAGCTTCCAGCACTAGGGCCAGCCTCCCCAAATGCGGGAGGCATGCATTGCCCATGCGAATGAAGTCTGCCCAGAAACTAGCATCATGTGGGCAGAGGGTTCCACTGGATATTTTTCTGAGAGCAAGCATGTACACACAGACACACAGGTTGACAGAAGCTTGAGCATGTAAGCTGAGAAACTGCTCCTTTTGTTCTTGGTTTCTCCTGCATTCAGAGAAGCTGGACTTGGTCTATTCCTTATAAACAACCAAGACTGCATCCAAAAAAAAAACCAGACTCCATCATCAATTTTCACTCCCAACTGGAACACCCCCAGTTTGACTAGTTGCTCTGGTCCAAAAGGCGTAACAGCGACAAAGTTTTTATACACAAGGGGAATTCTCCCTTAACATCTATCCAGAATACACTCCTCCAATTCTGTCAGCTGCCATAAGCACATGGATGGCAACTTCATCAGCTCTCAAAAGTCATCTTTCCACCCCTTCAGAGGAGATGTCAGTTTAGTTTTATCCTTTCAGTCTGAGAGCCTACAGGCCAATCCTTAAAGTCTGGAGGTGGTTTTTGAAACTGGCCTTTAAGCAGTCTCCAAGAGAAGGGTCATACTTGCAGCTGCTTGTGCCTGCTGCTGCTGGCAGCAATCCTCCTGACCCACTTTCTATGGGAAAAGGAAGATAAAGAGCAAAAATAAGGCAAGGGAACAATTTGATAAAAACATCAATTTGAAATCCTCCCTAGAAAGGAAATTGAAACAGGCTACCAGCAACAAAGTCAGTTTCATCTGCTAGAATCTGCTTCTCACTTCTGCATACATAGCCTTACAGTTCATAGTTTTATAACGTGATGGTACTGAAGCCCAGCAGAATTGCAATATAGCCTCTGAGTATGTATCTTAAAACCAGAGGGAATCCTGTACGCTAGGATGGAGAGAGAACAAGCAGCATGGACCGTTTACAAAGGTCACTTTATTTTATATTTTAAAAATAGAATCAGATCGTGGCCTAACTGGCTTGCCATAAACCTGCAACTCTTTGGCCATTCCTCCTATTTACCTGACTGGTCTCTCTCTCTGCATTTCACATACTGTGCTCAGAAGAGATCATAGTAACAAGAAGATGCACCGTCTCCATACTGCTTAGTTACCACTGAAACTTCCACAGTTCCCAGTGATAATTAAAATGGGAGAAAAGTAGCTTTCTTCCCAGGGTATCCATACTGCCCAAGTGGTATTGTCACATTAGACAGTAAGTGGGAGTTTCCTTAGAACTAGGGATGGACAGGAAAGGGAGTTTTTGCATGGTATCTATACAGCTTTTCAATAGAAGATTTCAACCTCACGCAACTGAAAAAGAAAAAAAAGAAAAAAGGCAAGCAGAAGTCAAACTTTTGGCTAGAAAAGACTAAGTTAACCATCAGATTGACTGATGTTTGACTTGCTAATTTAAGGGAAAGTCAGTGAAACGACAAAGTGGAACCTGGGTTCTAAACTTGGTGAATTTAGTATGGGCGGGGGGGGGTTCATTCAGTC
Source organism: Chelonia mydas (assembly GCF_015237465.2). NCBI lineage: Eukaryota > Metazoa > Chordata > Testudines > Cheloniidae > Chelonia > Chelonia mydas. Next base: position 11,293,253 of record NC_051250.2, on the reverse strand, counting down.
TGGTTTCTGTGCTGAGATAGTCAATAACAGGCCATCTAGGACAGTAATTTTTGCAACATGAACATCTGTCCACTAGTAACTGATGAAAGCCAAATTCACTTCACACTGACGGCTGAACAGCGAGAAAAAAAAACACTAACAGCTTTCAGACACTGCCCAACTTGACTGGATTTGAGGTGAAAAGCTCCATTACCCACTCCTTAAGCAATACAGTCCCTCAGATAAGCTAGTCTGTTCCAGATGCAGCGTGCCAGTAAGAGATAATCTGGAGAGAGGTCTTTTTGGCTAAACATATTACACCTTTTTATTTATGTGATCGAATAAATCATTTGGTAGTAACACAGTATCAGAGACATGGAATGAGGCTAGAAGATGGCCTCCTGCTTTGAAAATAAACATGTTGGCTGCACCATGGCTTTTTGTTTTTTTAAAACTAGCAAAAAGAGGTGATTATCTAGTCAGTGTTCAGTTCCATTGGCTCTCTCAATTAATGAATACCAGATAAGCCAGACACACACTGCCTCACACAAAATGATTAAGTTTCTCTCCTCTTCTAGGAGATTTGTTTTAAGAATTCTGGTCCATTTTCTATAGCAGTAAATAAATAAACAGTCTTCTCTTTAGCTCAAGAGTGGTGACAATAGTGATGCGCTTAATCAGATTATTTCCAGTGCCATTAGTTCTGCTTAGATCTGAAAACTGATGAAAATACTAACAAAAGCAGTTTTAGTCCTGCTGCCCAGCTTCTCCAGGAAAATGCCCCCTTCTCCTAGAAAGCTCCTATAATTTTCACACAAGTTATTGCATCAAATAAATGAACCTAGGTCACACAGCTACATGGGAAACCTTGGACTGACTGCCAGGTCAGCAGAGCTGGGAGGCAGCCTTCTTAGCCCTCTGAAGGAAAGAAAAAAAAAGGGGGGGGTGGGGGGGGGGTGACCTGGCATTACCAAGACTCTGCTTAATTTGGATGTGGCACTGACAGTTCCAGGAAAGGAGCCTCATCCAGACATCAGCCAAAGAGACGGTATTTCAAGGGCAAATGCCTGTAAGGGTGATAAAACCCACCAGGACCTAGAGTTTCTTTCTTCCTTGAACCAACAAATAGGGTACAAATACTGAAGACAAGTAAACAAAATAAGGGATATTATTAACTTAACCTTTCTGTTGGAAAAACATTTCCCTAGCATGGTTAGGAGTAATGCAGAACACGACTATAGCTGAAGGATTAGTACAAAGAAAGCCTCCTGGAAGAACAGAGGCTTTTCCTAGTTAGTGTTCTTTGCACTAACATTTTGTTTTCACTGCTTCTTTTGTGTAGTTAGCTAGTCTCCCCACCATTAAAAAAAAATCTGACTATTCTGAATAAACTGTAAGAAAGATTTCTATTTCCAAGTATTACACTCTGTTAGAGGTGTCAGAATCTATTTCATGGAACTTCGGGAGATGAATTAAACCTTCCATTAAAGTTTGGTGTCACATGGATGCATTAGCGCAGTTATGATGTAACATGTCTTTCATACCTGTCATTACTAAAAATGTTTTATAGGTTATATTTCTGATATCACACTTATAATCCTGCAGCAGGCATTTCGTGAGTCCAAAAATTCTCAAAAGACAAACACAGAAGTTAAAAGCAGACATACATACATGTATATTTGCATTCCTTTGCCTGGATATTAGAGGCAATGATTAGTGTCTTCCTCATTGCATTGTTTATTTTTAAGAAAAGTACTAGAGGAAAAAATAAGCAGAGTCCTGCTTTAAGTTGATGGTGTGCCTTAAATTACTGTTTTTAGATGCACCCTTGCTGGTCCTTGAGTGGACCTCAGAGATCCCAGCCCTGGGCCCTACAGGATTATCCTTCTGGCTCAAGTGCACATCACACACTTGATAATGAGGAGAAGGGCCATCTGCCTAGCACCCCTGAAATAGGTATAGGAAATGCAGTTGCAGTAACTCATAGGAAGAGACAACTTGAATCACTCAAATTTAGTCTCTTGTGTTCAGCCATCTCCCCCATGCAGTCCAATGTGATGGAATGCTCAGGAATTAAGCCATTAAAACCAACTCACTGCTTAAAAGGGAGAGGGAGTTCATGAACAAATTAAATCACCTCCCATGACCCAATATAAAACAGGCCACACTGCTAATTGGAACTACAGGCTTTGTCATGAGGTTGTTATTCCCTTCAGTGTCCCACTTAGACTCATCTACTAGCCTGATGGAGCCTTCAGAACTGCTATGCTAAACTTATACTTGGTTGTGCCTGCAGAAAAGATAACCATTTCATTGAAGGGTCTGCTGCCCCTATTGAGGAAAAGCAGCAGCTTCAATCAGCAGCAGGAGTCTGTTACCTCCAAAGCAATTATTCTGTTTGGGAAAATTAACGGGCTCCAACCAGGCAAGGCCAAGTGAAGGAGGAACATAGTACATACAAGGTGCCTCCTGAGCGTGAGTTCCTTTGGTTTTTCAGGGTTATCTTCACTGTTATCAATGAGCTATTTAACTGGTTCCTGCTACTGTACCCATGCTGTAACTGCATACAGCTGAATCAGTGAACAGTCAGGAATAGAGGTTTCCCCCGTCTACCCATTTGTCACCTTTAGTGAAAATGAAGAGCAGCTGCCTAGTATCTAAAGTCAGCCTTGGTCATCTTGTCAATTAAGAGATATTCTCATTTCGCACAGGCCTGGATCACTGTGCAAAGAAATGAAATAAGGCAATGAGTTCACTGCCATTACCGGGCTCCTGTAGTTAAGACCTCTATAAACAAAGGAGCTGGAATCCCTTCCTTCCTTCCCCAGACTGTTTGATCAATAAGGCATTCCAAGATTGAGACGGAGGGTGAGAATACTAACAGACTGTTTCACAGAGAATTTTACCTCCTTCCACAAACATTTCTTGTTTCCAATCTCTGAACCTCCAGCCATCTGCAGAGTAATGTTTTTAATTCCCTATCAGTTTTACAGTACACTATTAATATCAGATACACACACAGCAGCAACACAGCCAAAAGGCTGGGATTTGGGGCTTTATACTTATGAAACTTCTTTAAAACATTTCATAACACAGAATTAAAGCAGCATTGTTTTTAACATCTCCCTTTATGGCCAATACCCTAATTGCTCCCTAGAATTATGTTGGACCATAAAACAGAGCTGGACTCTGAGCATAAGATAGATGTGTAAAAATAGTTAACCTTACCCTATGCTGCTTTGATAATTATCTCACCCAGCCCTAAAGATCGTTGTTCTTTAGGTTGCTATCCGAATCACATACCAACTGAATAGCCAGCCACTGCTCTCCAGAGGCTCATACAGCAAATGGTTCCTCTACCTATTACTGAATCACAGTTTGAGCAGCAGTTTTACAATGTGGACTTTTAGCTACTGGGGCTCAAATTGGAGGCACCACTCATTTTACTATGCTCCTCCATCTAGATTGAGAGTGACAAAACCAAAAGCCATTAAAGCACAGCTTGTGTAAAGTGCTCCATTATCCCTTTGTCATGAGGGTGTCATGGTGTGCAGCTGCTGAGTGTAATAAAAGAGGCATGAGCTCTTGCTTCCCATGGCTAGGAGGTATTTATGCAATGACCCCAAGGGAGGAAAACCTTGATTTCAGTGACTAATCATGTGTTTTCAGGAAGATCTGCAGAATGTATATGGAGGCAGGGCTGAGAAGGTCGAAGGCAACATTTTCTATTTACCTGGCTGAACCCTTATATTTTAAAAGCAGATGAGAATTAAAGACAAGGAAAGCTGTATAAATACATTAGCTTGTAAAACTAGGCTGCCAGCTGGACTATGTGTTTTATAGAACCCACACAAAGTCTTGCAAGGAGTCCACCGCTTTATGTAAACATCACTTTTGCTAGAGAGCATAACTATCCAAATGATCAAAATATTGAAGGAATACGATTTTCATATTTCAGCTTGCAACCTGGCATCTCTGGTAAATCCTTTCACACAAGTGTAATCGCTCCTAATACAGGATAAGTACACAAATTGGAATGATTCTGGTATAACAATCAGCACTGGAAAGTGAACAAAACTGGTGCTTAAGTGGTCCAAGGTAAACACTATTCTGGGGGATGACTGAAATTCACACTACTTTCTGCAATGTTGTTTTGGCCCGTTTGGCTGCTGAATTGAATATGAGAGGGTCCAGTTTACATTCACAACCAGAAGAAATAGAATCTCAGATAGATAAGATTAGATTAGACAGATAAAATAAAAACTTGGATGCTAGGAAGTACAGAAACAGCCAACAGAAGTCTAAACCCCAAATTTTCTGCGTATCTGAATTTCCATTCACAGCTAAAAAGAATTAAGACGTGGGATGAAAAAGGAGAGGTCACTGAATAGGCCTCTGTCTGAGAGAATTCTTGGGGGGAGCGGGGGGGGGGGGGGGGGGGGGAAGGGGAGAAGTGTCCTGTAGGGTCTTGGCTTTTCAGATCTTTGTGTCTGCTTTCCCCAGCATTTTATCTCCATTTCTAATACCAGTCTCAGGTACTAGTCCACCAGCATTACCCTCAGTGCCAGCTTCTGCTGCTATGCGGCGTATCTGAGCTGGTCACAACCCTAGTACTTACCAGTACTGAGCACTGCATGATCCTCCACCACTTTAGAGATGTAGGCATCAGGGTTAACGCAGAAGTCACTGGAGCCCTGGAGAGAAGAAAAAGGAAAGTCAACTACACCATACAAAGGTTCAGCCATATCTATGTCAGGGAATCCTCCATTACAGGCTCTCAAGTTTGGGAATATTCCAGAAGTCATCCATCTCACCAACCTCCCCTAAAAGCAGTTTCTACAGATCTATTGCCCAGCCTTGCAGCAGAGTGGAGTTGGGATACTAGCTAGCAAACTGCACTATGGAGGTATAGTTTCTGAACCTGTTTCACATGTTATTTACTAGGACAGCTACTGAAAACCAGAAGTCCTGTAAAGACACAAGCACTGGGAGTCATTTATTCATGTGCCTGATGAATCTGCAGTGTAGGGTGTGGGAAGGTTGAACCAGAGCCACTTACCACTGCAACAGCCAGCTCCAGACCCAAGGATCCCCAACTGACAATTAGAGCAAGCACCCCTAGAAGACATACCCTGCAGAAGGAAAAAAAAAAGACAGATAAGATGGCTGATGTATTGGCTCCAATTCAAACACCCAGATGCTTTAAACAGGGGCTTCTTGGAGTTCAAAAGTAATAACCAACCAGTCTTCATTTGTGTAATTAGCAATGTGAGAGAGACAGTCATAGCGTCTTGTATGCAAATCCTATTTGGAATACAGAAACTTGCATACCAGCATGCATTACTTACACTAAGAATGAAGCAGTCCAGGTCAGTAGTAACCAAAAGCAGTTAATCTAAGAGGTTGTTTAGTGGCCTGCATCATTTGATTGGAAACCTACCCCCACAAGCCTGTATCCAGTTCCTAGCAGGACACTGATTGACAGCCTCAGCAAGGCAATCAAGGATTGAATGGGCATGGAGACGAGAAGTGGCCCTTAGAAGCACATTGGCAAGGAGATGTTTGTATTCCTGCCATCTGTGCTGGACCTATTCTGTGGCGAGAAGACTGCGGTTTTAAATATTGCTAATCTGGCATCTCATGAGAACAAGGATGTACGAGTGTTTGAATTTACAAAGTCGAGGGGATACAAGGAAGGGAGGCATATCCAGAGTTACACACTAAAGGGCATGACTGGATCCCACAAAAAGCTCCCCCCCCCCCCCCCCCAATTACTGGTCTTGACACCTGCTAGTGGAAACAATAAGGATATGGGGAAGAGACTAGATTTACCTGGAAAGTTACTCTGTTTTAGATCACACCCCCTTCCCCAGCTATGCTATTAGATTTGCAAATCCACCTCTGATCTACCCAGGTACCACCCTTCACCTAACCTACCTATTCAGGCCCTTTTGCAGCACCATAGGTTTCCAAAGAGTAGTGGGAAAAAAAGACAACAGGACTTTTTGATCTAAACAGTGAAAATTCCAATAAGGTTTCTGAAATAAGTTGGGCTGTCAGCATTCAGATACTACCGGGCAGCTTTCCAGCATGGTGCCTGTGGACGGCAACATGCAAGTCCCCTCAAAGGGAGTTTTGAGATTCATTCCTTAGATATGGTCCTGACGTTCCATCCCCAAACAAAACCATGCAGCTAGTGGACTCTACACCATCAATTAATTTCTAGTCTTCCTGGTGTCAAGTACTCAGGGAAGCAAAGGAAATAAGATCCAACTTATCAGCCCGCAGCTCAGTCAGAAGAGAGTTAACACATCTATTACACGCTAGATTCAGATTCCTTGGCCAAAAGGGACCACTGTGATTCTCTAGTCTGACACACTGTGTAACACAGGCCCTAGAACTTCCCTAAAATAAATTGCTCTTGAACTAGAGCATCTCTCTTTTAGAAAAACATCCAACCTTGATTCTAAATTTGTCCGTGATGAAGACTCCAGCAGGACCCTGGGTAAATTGTTCCAATGGTTAATTACTCTCTCACTGTTAAAAGTTTACACCTTATTTCCAAACTGAATTTGTCTAGCTTCAGCTTCCAGCCATTGGATTGTGTTATACCTTTCTCTGATAGACTGAAGAGCTCAAATATTTGTTCTCTACACATAGGTATGTATAGACCGTAATTAACCCCTTAATCATCTCTTTGGTAAGATACAAAGCCTCTAGCAAGAGAGACTTTCACATCTCCAAAAACCAACCCATCAATTCTCCCCAGTTTAAGAGAGACCCAGATTCCCAACTAATGTGCTTCGTCTTTTGGGCCAGAATGGACTAGTTGAGATCCTAGCAGAATTATATTCCAATAGATGGAGGAGGAGCAGGAGACGCTAAATGTACATTAACAGTACCGTTATAATCTGGGGAAGAGGGTGGATGAAGATGAAAGGTGGCATTAGTAATCATGAACTAGTCTACCAGTTATCCCAAATTCTAGGTCTCTGGGATTAACACAGTCCGAGTGTACAAGAAGTCAGAGTATGATGGCTGTTTCATAAAAAAGGAAAAAAGCTGTTCATGATTTTGAGATATTTACATTTACAAAATATGGCAATGAATGTCAATGTAAATTAAATACTGAGTGCATTAGGATCACCTGAATAGTAAACCAGGGAAGGGCTATATTAGTTTATTGTACTGACATCATACCCTCATTAATGGCTAGAAGAGCCAAAATAGTTTATTGCATTTTGCAATTCATCAAATCATAACAAAATCAAGGGAATTGCATATAAAAAAAATCCCACTTTTCGAAAAATTTTGCTTTAATTATATATTGCATTATATTAGTAAGTGTGTGGCTTATTTCATAGAAGAAGTGAAGGCTCAGCAATACACAGCCTCTGGACAGCATTCTGCTATTCAGTCTGAGTCTTGCTCCACTTCTGGGCAGAGTGGTTGTGAAAATTATCAGGTTTGTATATTAACAAGGTTCCGCTGTATTGTGACATATGGATAGGGTGGTGGTGTACACTTTGCCATGTTCAGCCAATCAGTTCACTATAGAGCATTTGGGGTTTTAATGTAAATGAAGGGGATTGGGCCAGTAACTGTTTGACTAGAAGATCTACAACTGGCATTTCACCATCTTGCTTGGCTGTAAAACATGGGTTCTTTATTCTGTGAACTTCCTTTGGGAAATGCCTTAATTTGAGACTCTGCCTAATAAAGAATGAGTTTCTAATTTGAACTGCGGGTTTACCATCTGTGCATACATTTGCAATTTTGTCCCTTATAACGTACCAGGTATGTAATAATCTGGCAGGTAACTAAAGGCTGAATATACATTGCAATTACCATCATGCTTGGGCATTGTGATAAACATGGCCAAGGGGCCATCATGGTATCAAATTTTCATAACGTTTACAAATACAGTGTGATCCTAGCCAAATATGCAAGATGAAAACCATGTCAGAAGATGGCCGGGGGAATACGGTTATATTTTAACAGGATGTTCCAGCATGGTGGAAATATCTGCAATGTACATGTGAATAAAGTTGATCCACATGACTAGTTCTACTCTGACAAACACACAAAACTCTTGCTTCGCAGCAGTTTCAGTGGCCTTCACAGTGAACAGTTTCATGTCTGCTGAAGTGTCACAGCATTGGCCAGAGGAAAGGTAATATGACAATCAGGCATACTACCAGGACACGTGTGAAGGTGGAAGGCTGGAGACTGCATGCACAGTATCAATCACCAGGTTTAAACCCCACCCCAACATCCGGAGCATCAGTGGATTCTTCCTTTTAAAAGGCCATTTTAATCTCGAGATGGTCTTCAATTGGGGTGACAGTACCATGCATCGCAGCTTTCCGTGAGCCAGAAAGAGGTTACTGGTACTAACTGTTGGAATCAAGGTACTCTCAGGAATAAGCTCCTTGTCTTTTGGACACTAAAGCTGGATGTTAAAACAGATACAATAGAGTTCTTCTGCCAAAAAAAAAAAAAAAAAAAAATCTTCCTGGGAATGTATCCCAGATGTTGTCCTAATCCTGTCAGTTTAGAGAGGCTCTGCAGAGCATAGCTCTTAAGCATGCAATCAGCCATCATTGCACTCTACAAATACTACTCAGCAGCCCATGAATGGATCCGACGGCACAGTCCGAAGGACTCAACTAGCTATTGTTAATCCTCTGCCTGCCTTTCCTCAAGCACTGTCTCAGTGTCAGGACTTACCCAATGAGAATAGCCTTGGAATTTCTAATTAGTCCAAAGAGCACCAGCAAACAGATCAGGACATGGAACAGAAGTAGGCCCAGGTATCCCAGCCACCTGGAATATATAGAAACACAGATAGTCTGAAGACAAAAACTGGTGTCTAGAGAATAGGCGAGCATTTCTTGAGAGAGAAACTTGGCTCTCCCCTCCGCCCAGTCAAGCCTAGCAAATAAAATTCACTACTAATTACTAATGAACTGTACTACTCAGATCACTCTACAGTGTCCTCAGCTGGCTAGCTCTGCTACATAGGCATGAGAACATGTTTGCAAGAGTGACCAAAACATTAAGATGGTCAGTAACTTACTTCAAACTTAAAAGGGTAACTGGTCTATGCAGCTGGACGCTATATAGAAAGAGCGAATACAACAATAGTCCAGGAAGTTTAGTTTGATCTATGTCTGCCTGAAGAATAATAAGAGCACTTCTGGACAGAGGGGACTCCTGAAGTATCTCTGAGCACCAACTATCTATTCATTTCTCTCCCAAATAGCGATGGTCAATTCTGCACATCTCCAGCAGCTGCTGTGTAACAAGGCCTCTGTATCATGAATGCATTATAGTGTGTGGCAGGCCTTCATCTATAGAAAGTCCAGACAGCGAGGCAGAAAAGTGAAAAAGCTAACCCCATGCCAGCACCAGAGAGTGTGAGCAACATAACTTAATAGACTTTACCTGCTCAAAGTAACACTTCATCTGGTGATTAAGTCAAGTCACATCTGTTCTAACATGTTTTTACCAAGACTCAACACATTTTTGCTCAGGAAAACAATCCCAGTGAAGACAGACCTAAAACCCATGCTGGTGTGCAACAAATCTATAGATCAAGTTGCTGGAAAAAATCTTCACATGTTGATCTGACCTGAAAGACCAAGCTTTAGCATCCATCATGGCCCAACACACATACACACACACACACACACACACCCCCACACCCACCCCTCTCTCTTATGGATGTCACATCAGTGGTAGAGGCCAACATGTTGCCCACCTGTACCAGTCATATAGATCAATCTGAACAGCCAGTTCCTCTAATGACAGTTCCTCATTCTTCCAGAAAGGGATCTCTGTTGTTTGCCTGATCAAGTCATCCAAGAGGCCCTGGAGTTTCTGGATGACGTGCAGGTAATCAGTCTGTTTCATGAACATCTCCTCAAGGATCAGCAGGTTCGGTTCCACTGTTTGGTTCAGGGCCACGGCAGTGTCCAACACCTGTGGACCAGACAGAAGAACAAGGTAAAAAAACATTAACAAGGGAGTCTGCCAGTCTAGGAAGACTACCAGGGAGGGTGGAGATCGGGATTATCACTGCCAACAAGCGAGGAACAATTTCCAGATTACTGCACCAAGGCTCTTCCAGACTCGTAAGTTACCTGTGAAGATAAATGGTCCAATGAGGGAGTCATATCTTCTGATTCATTTGGCACTGAAGATGGAGGTAAGCCACCACAAGTACCACCATAAACCTAGCAAAGAGATTCACCAGGGCTGGGCAGGCAAGAGAAGCAGCTTATTTTCCTGCTTTTAATCAGGCTCCTTTGCTTTACTTTTGGGATGGATTGTAAAGCAGAGGCTTCCTTTTAAGCCACAAGTCAGTGTGCACTGGAAGCCGACTGTGGTGTTGGGATAACATTAGGCAGACCACAGCTGCAGAGGAGTAACAAAATGAAAGCCCCTAGAGAGAGCACACCTTAAGCACAATACTGCAAACCACCATATTTATTAACAGTGCCATTTACTACAGAGCTACTGTTCTCTGCTTTTGGCCTGGCACCTCTTCTGCAGGCGGAGGAGTGCTAATGAGAAGCTGTTTTTAACCACACACAATCGTGAGAGAACACTTCATTTAATATGTTTATTTTGCTTTGATATTTTTAAAAGCAATAGAGACTGAATAAATTATCCCCCTAATAATGGAAATTGTGACAAACATCACTCTATTCAGAGACTAACAAAAGAGGGACAGAGACACAGATGGAAACATATCTCTCTCTCACACACACACACACCCCCACACACACCTCAATTCCTTGCTACAGTCAGTCCTTCCCTGTACTTACCCGGGCTTGGACCCCAGCCACCGTGCGGTTTGCATGTCGCAGTGAGTATGTCAGCCGGTGGATGCCGTCACTGGTCTCCCCATTTCCATAGAAGCCAACAGCGATGCCAGCGCTGTGGAGAGAAGAGCAAGGAAGGGCTGGTTTACAGCAAGAGTTTATCTATGCAAGTTACTGCCGCTTCTTCCAGCGCTCCTACCCTCTCACTAGGATTTCCCTCAGGGGAACAGCGTGCCTTCAGCTCTGGGGTAATGACATTATCCCTATTCACTAGGACAGATGGAAAGATATACAGAACCGATTTGGTGAACCTAAAAATTAGATTTGATATGCTACACATGTAACCGTGGGCTCTGTTCAGTGCCTCTAGGCTGAGTGACATGCACCCTTTTGTTAGGAGTAGGAAAAGAGTAGTTAATGGCCCAGTTAGGAGAGTTAGTTGCAAGGCAAACAGAATTCAAACCTCACCATGGGCTATCCAGATTATATAAAAATAAAAAAAAAAAAAAAAAAAAATCCATCAACTAGCCAAGTTCTCCCCCAAGAATTATCCTGAGGTACTGTTTTGCATTGCTAAATAGGTGCTGCATTCCACCCTACATGCAGGAGAAGCCATCCACACCCACTGTTGGAAAGCCTTACTTAGGCCATGTCTATACGTAGAGCACTGCAGCGCATCTGGTGAATACGCTCTATACCAACAGGCCAGAGCTCTCCCGTCAGCATAAAGGAAACCCACCTCTGTGAGCGGCAGAAGACATAACAGAGGAGCTTCTCCTGCCAGTGTAGCACTATGCACATGAGCACTTATGCCGATATACCTCATGTTGGTCAGGCGGGTGGCTTATTTGCACCCCCGAGCAACATAAGTTATCCTGACATAGGCCGTATTGTAGACAGTCTTACTGTTGTAGAGAGCCCATGTCTCAGGCATCTGTGCACTAACTACTTTGCTCCAGACCCATCTTATTAGACCCCCTTTCCCCCCCCCCATTCTGAAATAAAAACTGCATCAGCATCTACTTTGACCAGTCCTCCCACTAGAAACCTTGATGCTGTGAGGATTATGGTATTAAGATAGCAGAGACTTGTAACCACAGAGACACAAATTTAGAAAAACTAAAAAGTTGATTTTCAAAGCAAGAGAATTTAGTTTGAGATTGTTCCGACTCTGACTGATGTCTAAGGGCTCTGGTCAGACAGACCCATTTTCCAGTCAAAACCATGATTGGTTCTTTTGGAATCCATTAACCAAAAGGAGGCAGAGCATGTAACCAAGGAACAGGAACAGCAATGGAAATGGGACAGGTATCTCCTCCAAGTAGGCGACACCTCCTTGCTTCCATCAGGCAATCACACCAGAGACTTTCAGTGATCTCCCTTTCCATTCCTCCCTCACCCAAAATCCATCTACCCAGTTCTGTCCCCAATGGGGGGGAGATGATGGAGAAGAGGTATGGAGTTAACCTAGACAACAGGTTGCCTAAATTAAGGCAATTCTTGGTGTTGTTTTTTTTTTTTAAACTTCTTGTTCCCATTTCAGATTTTGGGTCTTCACACAAAGATGGGAAAGATTCCTGGTGCTATGCTGGCCCTCAAGATGCCACGTTTACTTGTTTCATTGGGTGTTTTTAGGTCTCTAGCTAGTATTCAAGCTGAACACCTAATTTCTCTGCACCAACTTTCTGCCAATCCCTGGGTTACAGCCACTGCCCTGGAGGTTTGATGGCAGTGTAGGAAGGAAGAACTCCAACAAAAGCCTTCAGAACCAGTCAGTTGGTGTTGCTCCTACATTCAGCAGAGAGGTCACCGAAGGACACTAAGCACACCCTCCTCCTTCCAGCAGCTACCTTTTTAGAAAATGACATCAAACATCCTGAACAGTAGGTAGCCCAGAATGGGTTTGTGTGGGGAGATAATGGACTTTTGCACGTGAATCTGTCCTGGCAAGTATGCTAAGCTGTCTTCCAAACTGCTAGTTCAGATAAATTCCTCCTTTGCTGCAGAAAAAATAGCCTCCTCTCTCTAGTCTTACCATGTTAAAAAGGACCAACAGGACACTGTAGCTAGTCCTGACTGCATCACTACTTGGTTCTCACACATGCAGAAAACAGAAGCAGAGAAGCTGCACAGAGTTTGTGTCAGTCCCATGGATTTTCCCAGCAATCAGGGCCTTCATAAATTATGAAGGGCTTGGCCTGTAAAAACCTCAGTTGAGGAGTTTTCCACAAAGGGAGTAGATGACCTACATCCTGATTGCTTCAGGAAGAGGCAGAAGGCATACAATTCTAATGACATTTACAGTCCTAGTACAGGAAAGAGATTCAATTGAACACTTTTCCACAGAAGCAAGTTCATCATGTAAACGGAATTGGTAATTATACAGAGAAAACCCTCCAGATTCCTCCCCTGCTGGAATTTCTATCTTTGACACTAGCTATAACTCCAGGATGAGTGTTAGTTATGGGCAAAGGGAATTAGAAGCTGACAGTCCAGGACTGTGGCCTGCATGAGAAGAAGCTTGGAGCCATGTCACTGCACTATGCACATCAGCCCCCCGCCAACCCCATGCTTACTAGCCAAAGAAAGTAGCTGCAGACTGGGGGGGGGAGGGGGGGGCAGGCAGGACAGGACTGAGCAGATTGCACCGTCCCCAAGAACTGAGACAAAGTCCGCTGATTGTTTTGTTGTCTAAATTGAGTCCATTCTAAGGAATGGAGCAGCACAGATTTGATCCCTACAGTTTTTGTAGTACCACTATTCTGCAGCGAACTACAGCTGCATTAGAGTCACTCCTCCAGAACAGACTTGATCAGTGCAGGAGTCAGCTGCCTGGTTCTCAATATTCTCTGCACAGCAGCAGTGTTTTAATCAAAACAGAACAGAAACAGCACCCTTGCGCAGTAGCAGATACTTTACTTAATAATGGGGCACAGCCAGGTGCCTAAGCCAATTTTACTGTATCATGTTCAGTTTATAACTACTGACTGACTCTAGGCAGTCTAGCAGCAAGCCGCGCAAGAGACAGACATACGCTACGCCGTCAGAGGGTTCCCGAGCTGCGGCACTAGAGCTGCTGCAGTGGTTAATCTCTCACTTCCCTGACAAAGGAGGCAGATGTTCACGGAAGTGCCCTTCTCCCACCAAGAGACAGCAACTTCCCTGGGAAGGAAATCTATTAAGACATTCAATATCAGGAGTGAGGATAAAGGAAATTCAAATTAAAGATACCACTGAAGTTTGCAAGTCAACATGTGCATCGTACATCCACTGTGGGCTAAAGACAGTATTAATTACATCACCAAGAAGATGTATTTAATATTGTTCTTTGTCAATAAGAACCACTGAAATACAGAAGTTCTTTTTACAGAAGCAAGTTTCACAACATGTCTGTTCCCTTTCCTACCACAATGGGGGGAAGGAAGCTCAGTGCCTGCAAGGGTTGCTGTGCTCTGGTCCCAGCTGTGAGAGAGAATGAGCTGTCACAGGTCAGGGGAAGGCAGCTGGAGATTAGAGAGAAAGTAATGGGGATGCTGCTGTGGAATCCTAGGAAAAAAAGATCTGTTTTAGTAAATATTCTTACCTAGATTATATAAACAAACACTAATGTAATAAACTGCTAAAAAAGTACACTGTGCATATCATAGCGGTGGCTCCTGTCCTGCGGGGCTGGCTGGGGAGACTGCCTGCTCCAAGTGTGGTGACCTCTGATCACAGGGTCACTCACTCAAATTTGGCCCCACTCGCAGCCTGTCATTGTGACAGAGGGGTGGCTGGGCCAAACCTGAGAGTGTATGACCTCTGCAGCAAGGAGCAGAATCCAGCCAGCCCTGCAGGACAGAGGTGTAGGAGTCACCACTGCGGGAGGTCTGATTTCGGGTGCCCATCTAAAGCAGCCTCTAAGAGTCTCAACACAGGTGCAGTGTTGAGAACTCCAAGTAAAATCTGAAGCTGTGGATGCTCCACACTCCAAAAACTGGGCTCAAGGCAATTCAGCTTGGGCACCCAAAAATGGTGAAACAAAATTAGAAACCACTTTTGAAAATCTGTGTCTTAGCAAGCATTTGCCTGAAGTTTTGTAGGAGCAGTGTGAGAGAGAGACACACACCCCCCCGACCGACTGGCCACTGGGCTGTGTAAATGGAGGCACTATTTGCCATCTGCTGGAAAATTTATTTTCTTTGTATTACAACGTAAAATATTTGTTCCATTACGCAAACCAGATATGCATTGGAGAACACAGGAAGGTTCTGAAAAGGTATATTCTGTGTTTGAGTGTAAGCAGACCCGCCAATCTCAGAGCACTGTGCTCTAGGGCTCAATACTCCCACACCTCACAGTGCGAAGGAGACATGCTTTGCACCACTCAACATGACTCCTCCAGGCAACGACAGGCTCAGTGTGACTCAGGGGCACAGCTACAATGAGATAGTCACATTAGAGCCCATGGAGGTTATGGGAGCCCAATCTGCAGAGGCCACTCTGCCTTAGTCACTACTGTAGTTATGCCAGTCTACCTTTCGGCAGACAGGGCAGGAAGTGGCCCCCAGCCAGCCAGGTTCCCATGGAAGCACTCCTGCGCCTACCTCAACCACACCCCACACCAGCGTGAGCTGCTTGTAGTGATGCTCAGACCACACCTGCCACCCTATGCCTGTCCCCACAGGCCCTTGCTCTGGATTCAGACTGTGGCCATTGCTTCAACAGTGAGGAGCTCATCCAAAAAGATGGAGGGGCTGCACAAGGGGCAGGGGGACCCAGGTACTGCTGTGGTGGACATGTGCAGCCCTGAGCAGAGTTAACCTCTTTATTCTGTTACAAAGTGCTTCGCCTAAGTAGGCTAGATTCACAGGTGCACTCTAGCTCCTATGCAACTCTGACAATGATTTTCCATTGTCAACCTAGCATATTTAGCCAGTTAAACTGGGTTTATGGAGTGGCCCAAAAGTAGCTAGAGCATAGCAGTGATCCTTGCCTCATTAGGGTAGGATCAAACCCTATCCGAACAGCGTGCCTTAGAGAGGTTAAAGATATTGGTGAGAGCCAGCTCTTTATCTAGGTCAAGTAAAATTTCTAGAATATGTAAGCAGACAACCCATAGTAATGTAAAATGGATTAAATATCACGATCTTTGAAAAGTGCTGAGGAGGTGGTGGTTTAAAAAAAAAATTTAATACACCTTGGCAGTATGGATCCTCGTGTTTGGTTTCGTGACACAGAGACCACATTTATGACACCACTTGTTTGCATTTAGTGCCCAGCCACATTATTTGTGAACGCAAAGCAAATGCTGTTTGTGCTCAAATGGCAAGTGTTTCATGGGCAAAACTGTGGTGCAGGTATGAAGATTTGGGGTTTGAGCGCCCATTGAATTACTCCCCTACCTTTTACAGCGGTAATGCCATTCAGTTAGTTCCAGTAGAGCTGCACCAACTTGAAACTGGAGGAACAATGACGACGCAAGCTCTAGGGCTTTTTGACCTACTACACGTGTGCTTTGGACATGCTTTGCTATTTAGTTAGAAGTTCGGAGCATAAAAGACGAGTTACGTGTGTTTTAGGTTGATACTATATGTGTATTTACTAAAGTATTAAGTCTCAATTGCTGTTGCACAGATTTTTCCATTGGACAAAATTTACTGGTAAAGTATAATTTAGCTTTTGAATATGGGTGCTTTATTTTACAAAAACATCCACACAAGATAGATTTTGGGTACATGGACAAGGACACAACTACCAACTTGAGATCATGTCTGCAGAGCTCCTGCACCATAAAATTGAGCACTAGCTCACTGAACAGTGAGATTTTTGTATAAATGTGTAAAGAGAACTTGTGTTTAAACAGCCTGCATATTGTGTTGGGGTATTTATGGAGAAGACAGTTATGTTCTGATTTCCATGTTGATAAAGGTAAGTTACATTTTAGGATTTCAGAACTGGGAAGGGGGCCCCTAATCAATTTTTGCATCAGGTCCCTCAATACGCCCCTGGTGTGTCTCATTCTGATTTCCTATCCAGGAGGAAAAGTACTGTAACACTAGGCCTTCAGGGTGGGGTGCAGGGCTTGAAGTGAGAGAAACACTCACGCCCCCAATGTGAAAGACTGATCACCAGGTCGCTTCTGAATATTTAAGAAGTGACAAAGGCAGGCTCATGGAGCAACTGGCCCTCTGGGAAGAAAAATACTACACAGATGAGCCAGTCTAGCGATGTTTTTTGGAGTGCTTATACAGTCCAGAGTTAGCTAATTCTTACGTAGGAGGACAGCTATCAGCCACAACTGTGTTCTCTTTATTTGAAAGGAGATTCAACGATTAGACATTGTGAACCTTTCACGGTCTGAACAGCCAAGCTATAAATCATCTTTGCACTAAAGTGGTAGCATCCACTCCTCACATCAATAGTCCACATTGGCCAGCTTTGCTAAAGGAGAAGACTCTCTCTGTCACCATCCTAGAACAAACCAGAGCCAGAGGTTGATTATATATTCTTTCTCCAGCTGCTGGAAGACAGACATCTGGAGTAGTCTAATTCCCAGTCACCCTAACATACACTGGCAGATGCCAGTCTGCCACCCTTAGTTCTTCCGAGTCCTGTGGTAGAATATATACCCAGTCAACTAGTCTGGATAGCAGCACAAGCTAATCTGTGGCATCTATACCCTTAAGGTGCAGAGAAAGCAAAGGGTTGTCCATATTGTTTGTGTTCCTTAGCCAGCCATAAACTCTCTTGTACTCCCATCTCTAGCAGCAGGTCATCTGAAAAAACAGGCAACTTACCAGAGCTGCAGGTTGCAAAGCCAGGGTCCGCTGTCTTTGCGAGAGAGAAAGCAGCATTTGGACAGCACTTTCAATTACCACCAGTGATTATGAACTACTGCTTCATGAGCTAGCCAGTTATCAATTCGGGGAGGTGGAAGAAGAGGGGCAAATGTAAAATGAAGAGGCTAGCAAGAATTTTCCTGGAGGAGGAAGGAAAAGTATTGCTTGGACAAATCAAACCTTGGCTGTAATGACACGCCTCCCAATTCATGCTTGGCAAAAAAAAAAAAAAAAAAAAACCAACCAACTAAACTATCAAGCATTGAAGCAGCTGGTTGAGATTTCAGGAATTCAGAAGATATTCTCTCTAGAGTACTGATCATACACCCAACACTAAAAAATGGTGTTTGAAAGTAATTTTGGTGCAAAGCCTTAACCTTTTACCTGCCTACTTTGGAAGGCATGAAACCCACAACATTTCCCATCTCCCCCTTTCTACAGTTTAAAAACCTCACTACTGCAGATGCCTTGGACACAAAAACACTGCATAACAATAGCTACCAAGAGCCTGAAGCGGCACAATTATAAATAGCATCAGTTAGAGCTCCTGTAAGAAAAGGTTAGGAACACAGCACTTTCAAATCAATTGGGAATGGATGTTCATGCAGCTAAAGCTCCTGGGTCCATGAACAAGCAAGGTGATGGGGAGTTTAGATTTATTCTCTGAAAATTATTCTCCCCCCCCAGCTTTCCACTCAATACATCTCTATTTCCCTAGAAAGGCACAGTTGCTCTCTGAACAGAAGCCACTGTATGCCAAGATGCCAGCCCTTCTCAAACATTGTGAATCTCAGCCTTTAAAGGTGACTCCATCCCCAGTTTTCTATGCTCACAACAGAACACACTGCTCTGCTTCACTGTGCTTTCTCCAGCACTTCAGAGGGTTTCTATTCTCTTTGGCCTGTGCCTGGAAAGAGCAAATGTGAACATGTACAGAGTACAAGCTAATCCCTCCTCAGGCAACTAAGCCCCTTATCCACAGAATACAGCCCGTCCACCGTGCAAACCTGAATACTGCAGTCCGAACAGCCACCTACTCACCAGAGAAAGAGGGGGAAGAAACAAAGACAATCCCTTCCCCATTTCTCTCCCTTTACTTTCCTCAGAGGTGAAGAATTCCCTGTCAGTTCAAACACTGGAAGGAGGAGAACTATAAACCAAAGCCAAAGCCCAAGCCCCCTAATGATTCTCCCAGGCTTCTAGCTTTTTACAGTGCTGATTCACTAAAACTGCACCTGATCAGTGTGTTCAGGACAGCGTAAGTGAAAATTAAGGCCTGATCTGACTGACATGGTAGTTTTGCATAGTCAAAGAATGCATGATCTTATCCCAAGTACTCTCAGAATACTTTAAGAGTTAGAAACAAGGATGACACATGCTCATCTGATACTGTAGAGTTGCATGGTATTTCTAACCATAAGCCATCATGACCACACCTGGGAGATCACCTCCACAGCAGGACTAGTTTTGGGAGTATGCACTATGGCCACTGGAGACACTTATAGGCCCAAGTGCTGTCAAGGAAGGGCAGGGATTGATCCACGCGCAGAGGTACGTACTCCCAGTTTGCAGGCTGCCGTGTATTGTTTTTGCCACACTGTCGAAATAAAGCCCTGGGTTGTTTCAGAAATTAACTGAGTTTTCTATTTCCTAACTCCTGCCACTAATTTTTTTTGGAAGGGGGGGTTTCTTGTCTGCACTAACCCAAAAACAGAATCCAATAGGACTGTATTTTCTTCCCCCACCCCCTTTTCCACTTGCTGCCATTCTCCCTCACCTCCTTCAAATGTTTTGGCATTAAAACATTAGTGGCCAACACTAGCAACATCACTAGTGACCCTTAAGGTAGTGCATCAGTCTTACCAAAGGGATAAAAATGGAGTGATCAGGACTGCAAGCACTGGATACTATTTACAAAGGAAGAAGAGAAAGATCCATGCTTTTTTTTTTTTTTTTTAAACCCTAAATCCACCTACCCAATGTATTGGTTATTTCCTTAGGAAAACCTGCTTCCACTGTAAATTCCTGACTAGGCCTGATAATTATGTGAACTGCATCCATCTTAATTAGGTGATAAGCCTCTCAGGACAGAGTCTTTGTTAACTGCTAGTAAATGGCAAATACCCTGCTGCTCTTCTGGCACTTTATAGTCATCATATGACTCAAACCATTATGCAGTAAGGTGTGGAATAGCAATCAGAAAAGTCTATGCTGGATTTTAAAGTTAGGAGTACACTAAAAGAGAGGAGGCTGTTTCCAACAATACCCTGTCTCCAATATATTGAGTCACGGAGTCAGTAGCTGATGCTCAGCATATGTATGGTGTGGGAGGGATGCAGTGGAGGAAGTGGCAGTGACAAAATAGGCAACATTAATTTACCCTGCAGACAAAATGTAAACTCACCTGCAGACAAGGGTCGCGATGATCACACACCAAGCAGTGCAGCAGCAATCTGCATTTAAGTGCTCTTCACTTTTCCGATGGCGGCAGCACAGCCAGAACGAGTAGAACAGGAGGAAGAGGAGATCCAGAGCAAGGCAGGACAGAGCAACACCACCAAACAGCAACAAGGCCTGAGGAAGACAAAATAAATAAATAAAAATTCCAGTTACATCAGAGGCACCTCCATAGCATAAACACATGTCAGACACAGATGACTTATCTGAGTCCCAGGGATTCTTCACTCATGGCATAGGTCACAGAATCCAGCCCGGACACAAGACTTTATGAAACTAAGCTTATTCATTAAACAGATACATTCACAAGAGGATGTGCGGAGTAAGTCACAAACAACGGATGCACTATTGTCTTCCTGAGTCTGCAAGTCACATGAATGAGTCAAGATTTGTCTTTAATCCAGAACAGAGATCAGTACTAGGGCAGCTGGTTGAACTGTACAGCTAGGAGTATAAGAGTTTGTTTCCATTTCTGCAGGTCTCTTCATCTTCACGAATAAAATATTCCCTCCAAAATAAATGGTAGAGCAACACTAAGACTAGAAATCCAAGTACACGAGTGGGTTTGAATCAGAGGGTGGAATTTATTATCCACACTTGAAAGAGACTCTCTGCTTTTAAAAATCAATCCCCAGAGCAGCAATATCTTGGAGGCTCAAGCTGGGCCTGTATGCTTCCACATACTGTACGTAGACAAAAAACGATCATCTAGATAATACCAATGGAGATCGGAATATACAATAAATTTGAAATGCTCACTATCAGAACTAGTATGTGTCTACTTCAATTCATGTCTATGGTTTCCTTCAAATGATACCCAACTAGAAACACGAGTGCAGTGTTAACTCCAAATTTCTCATCAGAATCTCAGTGAAACTAGATTCGTTAACAAAAAACAAATGCTCCATTCAGAACATCCTATCAAATCCACAGTAATGTAGTAAAAGGGATACTTCTGCTGATTGCATTTAATAGTCACCAACAACCAGATTCTACCCAGAAAGCAAATAAAATTTAAAAATGGCTTTAATATCTGGAATGGGGCCCAAGGATTTAGTGCTGACCCAATCGTCTTAGTAGTCTGCAGTTTAGATACAGATCTGTACCAACCATGGACAAAACAAAGGATTTTTTTTATCAATGTCATCTCCCCGATCTCTCCCGCCCCTTCCCCCCCCCCCCCCCCCCACACCCTTCTTCTCTCACTACAATCCCACATTACAAAAGAGGTATTTGATTTAAAAAATAATAAAAAAAAAACAAAAAAAAAGACACACCTGTAACTCCTACCTGGTCAGACAACTGAGCTGAGGAACGTTGCAGCTACATGAAATGTGGTTCTAAGCAAAGGCTGTTACACCATGGACAAAATGCCAAGGTAACCGCCTCTTAGAGGGAGGGTTTATAGATTTGTATTTTCCTTCCCACCCCCTTTCTTTCTGTCTTATAGCTATCCCCAGCTCCGTTAGTGTCCTGGGAAGTCTTGCAAGCTGCACAGTTCACTGTACTTCCAATCAAGCATGTGTCAGCCTTGACAGAACTTGATACCTGTCAACCATACATCATGAGATCTGCATCAGTTTATAGCCTGCCTGTTGGACCGCAAGTTGCCTACACGGCAGCATAGTATAGCCAAGGCTTTGACAATATATCCACAGCATTTACCAGAAGACAACTACTACAGATGATTAACACATACCTAACAAGACCACATAGAAAGATACACATATCATACCAAGAATCATACACACAGCTGAAACTATTAAAATGGGGGTGGGGAGGACAGAAGGGAGAGTTCTGTTCCCTTCACTAGATCATAACACTTGGGGTGTGTGCTGTTAAGAGAGTTTCTGAACAGAGAGGGGTATTCAACAAGGCAACTGTATTCAGCTGTATTCCCGCTTCCCAAGGCCTGCCATCTACCAGCACACAGTACTAAACTAAATGCACCCGCCAGACTGAGATTCCTTTACAAACACCTTACGTATGGTCCCAGGCAAACTGCACAAGGGAAGAAAAAAAATTCCCCCTTCAATGGATACGCTCAGAGAAGCATTACTGCCTGAAACAGGAGCCTCACTAATAATCCATCCCTTTCCTAACACACCATATAGTCTTTCTTCAATGGTGAAGGTTTCATGCTGCAGCTCAGCATGCAGAGACATCATCTTCCCCCCATAACAAGCGACAGGAACCAAACAAAAAAGCCAGGATTGTGAAGTAAAGTTTTAATTTGTTTCTCTGTAAATATTCAGCTGAATGGGACTTGTCTGTATCTAGGAGCATGCCAAGGTTCTGTGTTCATTTCACAAGGAGCAAGTGTTTGTTTTCAGCCAATGGACATACAAGACTGGAGTAACTAATCCTTCCAACAAATCAATTTAGGACCCAGAGAGAGGCTGGCAGTGAAAGACTAGCCAGTGCTTGCTTGCCAGGATTAAACTACTAGTATTTCAAGAGGGACTGCAAGGCTGGATAAATCCCTTACTCCCTTTATCCTGCAACACTAAGTCTGGGAGACCCTGATATTCAAGGCCCCATTATTCTGAGTAAATTTAAAATTATGCACTTCGCTTTTCACCATGGAGAGCACAGATTCCCCAAGCTATCAGAGCCATTATAGTAAATGATGCAGGAACCATACTTATCTGGAGACAGCCTGAAGGGGCAACATCTTAATCACTGTAACGACACTTCTGGCAGAAGCCAAAATCGAGCAGTCTTTGACTGCGAGTGTAAATCCAAGTAGTATCAGCCAGATTGGCAGATGTAGCTACACTGTAGCAGCAATCTTTCAAAATAAAAACAGTAGTAGTGCCTATGGAAGCAGTGGTTGTGCAGCACTGGGAGCATAGAAACAACCCCCCAATGACACTGATTTCAGAGAGATTCAATGCCCTGGAACTGCCATCCTTTGAGGCTGGAGTGGACAGCCGGCTGTACTTCCCACAGGCTTGCTAGACAGTCAGATTCCTGGTGGTTTTTAATTTATTTATGTATTGTGGTGTTCCAAACACCCATTTAATGCAGGAATCAGACACAAGCGGGGAAAGCTGCGTCACTTGTGCAGATTGCTGGTATTGATAGTCACATTAACAAAACAAACAAGCATCCAGATCCCAATGCCGAGAAAGGAAGTCCCAGAGCAAGAGAAAGGGCACAGTGGGAACAGATGGCCACTCCAGGGATGGCTAGCACTATCTGGGCACTTGCAAGATCATCCACATCATCCTAGTTGAAAGGACCATCACTGTGAAGGGAGAGGGTAGTTCAGTTTCCAGAACAGTGCACTTCTTGACCTCTACTAAGATCACATCAACAGGGGAGGTAATTAGTGCCAAGGGTAACTGGTTTTATTGATGTGCACCCCTATCCTTTGGAAAGAGCGGAGATCACCAACTCATTGTTCTTAGGCCACAGATTTCCCAACTGTGATCCACGGATCATTAGCGGTCCACAGAGAGATAGCTGGTCATGTGGTTTTGGTTCTCCTTTTTCCTAGCTACTAAGATAGCAACAAAAAACCCCTACAAATACACTAAATAAATACTTTCCTAATAGCAACATTTCCATATAAGGAGTTGCTGTTACAGCCACTAAGTCATCTGACCATCATGCATGGGAGGGGAAGTGATCTGTGTAACAGCATATGGACAAGAGATCTACAAGATAATGAAAGAAACCAAGATGATCCTACCTGTAAGAGAGCTTGGGAAGCACTCACCTGGGCCACTAAACAGCTTCAACATAGTAACTTTCAGTCACTACAGAGCTAACCAGAATTTAAACTTGCGACCTGGAAAAGAAAAGCTCCCCATCTAGTCAGTCAAAGCCAATCCAGTGCCCAAAGATCATTTTAGGGATTGGCAGAGTATACTGAAATCAAGAGATACTTCCCTCTGAAAGACTGTAACTGGGGGTAGGATGACGCAGGTGCAAGGGTTAACATTTCCCTTCAGTTCGCAGTTACATGTTCCCCACTTTTGATTTTACAGCACTATAGGGCAGGATTTTATTTGCTGAAAAAAAAAAAAAACCCACACATTTTTACTGAGTGAACAAAACTTGTTCAAAGACTGCTGCTGCAGACAGGAGGAAGGAGGTCTGGAAGGTTGGTTTTGAGCACACAATTTCTTATTTCAAGTCTTATTAGGGTACATTAACTTCATTTTCTGGTGCCAGTTCTATTCATTGGCACAGCAGCCAGGTTTTGCCAGTAAACAGATTAAAATAATTTCCCGGGGAATACACCACTATTTTAGTAAAACATGGAGCTTCCATTAAACTTTTCTGAAGGAGGACACTAAGCCTTCACATATCCTTGAAAAACAGCATGAAGTACTTACTGGAAGAGCTAACTTTCCCTCATCACAATCTATTGATCCATGAGAGAGCCAGTCATTTTCACTACCACAGTAAAATATAGTGCTAGTTAGTTATATGGCCTCAACACCAAGCCAAGAGAGATGCCCTTGATTTTCCCATTGGACTTGTCAAAGCCCAAACCAAACACACCCACTTACTCTACACTTCAGGAACACTTACAGCAGTGGATGAAGTGTAATGCAGGTGTACAACAGTTAGTGAGAAGCTATCCAGTCTACAGTGACATTTGGTACAGGCTAAACTACAGAGACAGGACTCCAATGAGCAAACTTCCGAGTTAAGTGCTGTGATAAGAATTTGGCTGCAATATAACTGT
The DNA here is from genome assembly GCF_015237465.2 of Chelonia mydas. NCBI lineage: Eukaryota > Metazoa > Chordata > Testudines > Cheloniidae > Chelonia > Chelonia mydas. The sequence continues at coordinate 11,268,465 of NC_051250.2, read as the reverse complement.
GTTGCATCTTCCACCAGTGAGCTAAAAAATTGCTTCTGCTTAAAATTCAACTATTTCAGTCCACTGGACAGTTAGTTTAAAATCCATAAGTGTCTACAGTTTGAGAGGATCCCAACAGTACAGTTAGTTTAATCACTCCTGGACTGTGAACTATTTATAGTTTACTTTATAATTAGCCTTTGCCAGAAGAAAGCTTTCCCTGCAATCTGTGACTAAATCTAGAAGGAACATTACACACAGCAACTTGAGATATAAAATAAAAGCAGGAGGGGTTAAAGGAGTGTGGGAAGAGAAAGATGCTCACCCAGAAGAGCAAATGAAGCAAACTGGTCCACTGCCAATAGAGCACTCATATCTATTTATTCCAGTGAGTGATGTCAGTAAGGAGTGTGGGGAAGGGAGACACGACATCGTGAGGATATAAAGTAGTCCCAGAGCTATTTCCTCCACTTTGGCTTCTGGCACAAAGAGGGCCAGCACACATCTCTCATTCAGAAGCCCAGTAAGGAGTCCTATTTCTCCTATCCACTGCAAACGCTGCCCATCGCCTTTCAGTACTGACAGTTTCTTAAAGCTGGTAACGCGAAGGAAGCAGCTGACCTTCCAGCTCTTCCCCAGACCATGGGATAGTTTCTCTTAATTCACTTCAGTAGGTTTAATGCATTGGAATTAGTCTGCTTTAAGCGTGCAGCTTTCATTAATTCAGATTAATTTTCCTGAGTGGATGCATATAGATAAGCTCTGAGACTGCAGTTAGAGTTTGACTAAGCATCCATCACTGCCCCTCCCGCTGCCACTTTGGCCCCCATTTTGCAATGGATACGTTCAGCACTGGAGGCCTGTATTCCAGTTTGGTCAGTGTACATGAAACAAACTGCTGCAGCTAACGGTACGTGGGCTCCAGAAGTTGACTAGTCAAAGGTCTTACCAGATCGTTGTAGAATGCCAGGGCTGCAATAATAAAGGGTGACGCAAGTAAGGCTGGACCCCTTAATTACCACAGGTCACATGGGGGCAAGGTCTAGAATTCATTCCAGTGGCCCCCAGTAAAAAAAACAATGTTAGCTAAGAAGAACCCAAACCACCTAGTACAAAGGATTAATTTAACATGAAGCTGGTATTTTCTCTAACTGCAAATTCAAACCCAAGCCATACGAATCAGCAATGGAATACCGGTGTTCCAATGGGTTAACATTAAACTACAACACATTCTCTCCCTCAGTTGTTACCACACTCTAATCTCCATTTTACAGAAAGGAAACACTCCCTTACTATGGGGGGGGGGGGTAATCCCTCTAAATTGGTTGTTGTTCTCCTGTTTCTCTGTAATGACGGCTGAAAGCCTCTACACAGTATGGAAAGAATAAGACTCTCTCCAAATTCAGCTTCTATTGACAGGTCCCCACAGACTAAAATCTTTATTAAATGAGGCTTAGCTCAGAACTGGCAGCTTGTCAAATGAGCATTCTTGCTGAAAAGGTGGATTTCCTTTCTGGGGCTTGTGTTAGATTTCTGGAAGGGAATTTGCAAAAAAGATGCATCAGTGTTTAAGCAGTTATTTGTATTCCACTTTTGCAGGATTGGGACAAAGATTGTCAGGGGAATGGGCCCTCACCTTCAGAAGCTACCCCTTTCCCATATTCCCTATGGTACAGATCAGACCAGATTGGTAACATTGTTTGGGGACAACCTGCATCTATCTGCAATACTGAAGATAAAGGGACTTCCCACTGGCAAGGGGATAGCCCAGAGCAGTGGTTCTCAAAGCCGGTCTGCCGCTTGTTCAGGGAAAGCCCCGGCGGGCCGGACTGGTTTGTTTACCTTCTGCGTCCGCAGGTTCAGCTGATCGCGGCTCCCACTGGCTGCGGTTTGCCGCTCCAGGCCAGTGGGGGCTGCAGGAAGTGGCGCAGGCCAAGGGATGTGCTGGCCGCCCTTCCCGCCGCCAGCATTGTCCTGAAGTGGCGAACCGCGGCCAGTGGGAGCCGCGATCGGCCGAACCTGTGGACGTGGCAGGTAAACAAACCAGTCTGGCCCACGAGGGGCTTTCCCTGAACAAGCAGCGGACTGGCTTTGAGAACCTCTGGCCTAGAGGACCCCAATGGGTCTCTTCCATCACTAGCATCTATGGTTCTTAGTTCCCTACCTCAACTACTACAGGTTTACACCATTTCTGACACTGCAAGTATACAATGGATTAGCACATCTATTCCTGGCCCACAATGGTTCCTCCATTTGAAGTTTTATCTCCTTGGACAGACAGTTCTACTTTCTGTTAAAAAGTAGAAATCAAAACCTCCTCCTCACTAAGTAGTTTGCCAGCCAACTAGAAACTGGAAAGCAGTTGTGATAAACTAGGAGAATGTGTGTTTATTAATATGGGACAGGTTCCTGTGTGATTGTTTATGAGTTACTTGCTATGGAGTTAGATCAAGAGGGACAGGTAAAGAAACCAAGAACAAAAAGTGAAACAAAGGCCCAGATAAAGAACACCCCTGCAAAAGGCAAATACCGTTTATAGCCATGGAGAGGAGACTTCACAGGCCCAGACCAGGTGATATGCTGAGAAGAGAGATCAAAGGGAGCATTAAACCCTTAAGCTTGGTCTATGCTACCAATTTATGTTGGTATAACTACATCGCTCAGCTTTTGATTTCCCACACCCTTGAGCGACGTAGTTATACTGACCTAACTCCAGGTGCAGACAGCGCTATGCTGACAGACAGGCTATTCCCATTGACACAGGGAGGTGGAGTAACTACCCTGATGGGAGATGCTCTCCCATCAGCATAGATGGCATCTTCACCAAGCGCTGCAGTGGTGCAGCTGTGCCGCTGCAGTGCTGTAAGTGTAGACAAGCCCTTAGAAAACTTCAAAGGCCCTAGAGAGGGAGGAAATTTTGGTGAGTAGGGGAGATTGCCCAGGGTGTCAGTGAAAGAGCTCACAAGCAGACACAGACTGGGAGAAATAGGAGCTGAGAGCAGGCAGGTTCTCTAAGCAGGCCTAGGCACCTAGCCCAGGAGCAGCTAAGAGCCATGTGGTTAGGTCTGTTACACCTTTAACCCACATCTCTGAAAGCTGTATTCCTGCTGTTAATAACACTGTGACAGAAGGATTTGTGGTGCCTATTAACTACTAGTCTCAACTCCCAGGGAAAAAAGTCAACCACAGGGCTTAAATGCCAACTGGACCTGCTGAAAGTCAGGGTTGTACACAGTGGGCTGTAACCCAAGTCTTGGTGTAAGGGTGTGCAAGTTGAGAGACTGAGGCCAGACACCTATGGGGGTGCACGCAGGAAGACCTGCAACAAGGACAATAGTGCACTTAGTCCAGTTAAAAGAAAAGTATTAGTGTCCTCACAAGTCAGACAAAGGTAGTGCAACCTCCACTGCCAACGTTTCCCCCACATACACAGGTCTGCTAATGAGTTCAACTCGCTATTCCAGGCCTACATCTCTCAAAGGCAAGACCCAGTGGTGCCAAGCTGCCTGTTGTGTACATAAAACACTATAATGTACCAAGTCATTTTTACCCAAGCACATGACCCCAACACTAGGAGGTCTTAAATATCTTAAAGGAAGGAAAAATTACTTCCAGGTGGAGTCAGTGGCTTAATCCCCACTCCTCTCCTGCCCCAGCAACCAACCCCTTCCCTGTTAGCCTCTTCATTCTAAACAGACCCATTTAAAAGGGAATTTTAAAAAGGCACCCCAATTTCTACCAGTTTCATCCCAGCCCTTAGGTCACTGAGGGGAGGGAGGGTACCACACACATCCAGTGTCTGCACATTCCTAGAACTAGCTCTGTACCAAAGGCAGAATTTGAAGCCAAGACTCCAGATGTAAGAAATCAATGCTTTAACTCGCTCTGCCAGCTCTCACATACAAGTCCAGATACATATGGAATTTCATTTTGAGCTAGCCACTGATTCAGCCCTTTACCTCTTAATTTGGTAGACTCCTCTGAGCATCTACTAGGCCCATGGACTCCGCACATAAAAGAAGAGAGTAGTTCAGGAGTGGAAATAAGTAATAAATCTCCGTGTGTGCCAGGAGTTACCACCACCTACTCTCACTGAAGGAGGTTTGGCTCATGACATTAGTGTTCCTGGTTACTAGTGTGAAAACACTCAGCCCTTCTGGCCAGTTAGCAAAGTCATGCATATTGGAGCAAGGGACAAGGTGAAATGCAGAGATTTAATAGCCTGTTCCATCCTGCATTGGCAGGGATTGTTCCCTACACCCCTCTAGAAGCTCTAGCTGCCTGTCACTACACACAGAATGGTGTCACTAGGGAGACCACCTGCCATTCCAACTACAGGGCAGGCACTGCTGAAATCTGAAGGAAGTGGATATAGCACTTTGTATGTAAGGAATACCTATGGGACAGGTCCAGACGCTAATGGAGGCTAAAAAAGAGAGTTAATCTATTCTCCCTCCTGCAGAGTCTGTTTTTGCCCTCACGGAGTATGGGACCCTCTTAGAAACCCTCTTCGACCTGAGCATGCACCACACTGCATAACTTCAAGGGCACTCTGCTATGGCATAACTTGCATCCAGCAGAGATGGCTAGATGCAGCGCTCCATAATTGCGGTCATCCCTGCTCCTTTGGTCAGCCCAGAGTCTTTTTCCCATGGACCTCTGCATACAAAGGGCCCACATCCTTGCCAGTATGAAGGCAAAAGTTCAGGATCAGAGCAGTGTGTTCCCCTGCATTGTGGCCAACCAAATGATTAAAAGACAACGACTTTAGCTGGAACAGTGTTTAAAACTACTCACTGAGCCCCAGCATAGATGGGGCCTTTAAGAGAGGGCTCTCCCCAAAGTGGGCGGAGGTGGAAAAGTCAGATTTTTCCCCAATAGAAACAGCCTGTGACGGTCACTATCTGAAAGTCAAATATGAAGGACTGGAGGACAGCTTTGAACAAAAAACAAAACAAAAAAAACAAAACAAGGAAGGAGCAAGGGCAGCCAGCCAGATCTATATGGGTCAGAAACAAAACAAGCTTTATCCAGTCACGGAAAATTAGCTGAACGGAAATCCATCAATGAAGAAGATATTTTTCCATAAGTGTGACAGCTGTAGATAATACAGCTCAGCTGGTTTCCCTTTAAATACAATTAGGCTGCATTTTGAATATCTTTAAGGATTCAGTACCATATGCAGTATTTGAAAAGCTCTGCTATGGAAAGAAGCCACTTTACAATGCTTCTTAAATATATGCATGCACTTGCATACATAATTAGTGCATGTGCACATGTATGTCTTTTCTTCCAATGTACCTTGTTCTCTCTGCTAATGGCATCTCCACCTAAAAACAAACATTTCTCAACACTGAGTACCTCACTATTTGGAGGCTTATCAAGAGAAACTGAAAGGGAAGTGGTTTGAATAGATCTCTTCCTGTAACTAACGCAAAAGAAAAAAGCTTCCATAGAAGAGTGATGGAAACTATACAACTCTCCTCTTCACAACAGAGTTTTGGTTGTGCAGATTTTGTTGTTGTTGAAGTGCAGGTCTACTCTAAAGAACAATTAAAAAAAAAAAAAAAAACTATCACACTTTGGGTTTTGAAGTTTGCCACCATTAATGGTGTTCGGGTTTACAAGGGAAAAGGCACATTCTAGTTACCAGTCCTGCAAACTCACCTCTTTACGTAAGAGTCAAGCTGTTTCCCTTCTTTCCCATCGCCTCCCCTAAAAAGCTTTGCCAGGACAAATCATACCCTTTGCGATATCTCTCACCCCTTGCCTTCAAACAATTTTGCGCAGCTGTAACAATGCTGTTGATTAGGCACAAGGGGGAAAAAGAATCCAGCTCACTTCCCTAGCTCATATGGTTCAGCAGGGTTAATGGGAATTAAAAAACAGTAAGATACATTTTGCTCCTAAACTAAGCAGATGATTTCATGTAGGGAGCAGATCTGCCAAACAGAGTGGTATTACTTTTACCCAATCACTTTTCAGACTACAACCATGCTTTATATGGCAAGACTAAAGAGATTAAGTATCTACATGGGGAACAAATATTTAATAATGCAGAAAGGTATAACAATCCAATGGCTGAAAGTTGAAGCTAGACAAATTCAGTCTGGAAATAAGCATACATTAAACAGTAATAAGCCATTGGAACAATTTACCAAGAGTCATGGTGGATTCTCCATCGCTGACAATTTTTATATCAAGATCAGCTGTTTTTCTAAAATATAAAGGAGTACTTGTGGCACCTTAGAGACTAACCAATTTATTTGAGCATAAGCTTTCGTGAGCTACAGCTCACTTCATTGGATGCATTCAGTGGAAAATACAGAAGATGTGGTGCCACAAGTACTCCTTTTCTTTTTGCGAATACAGACTAACACGGCTGTTACTCTGAAACCTTTCTAAAATATATGATCCAGGAATTACTTTGGGGATGTTCTATGGACAGGAGGTCAGACTAGATCACCACAGTGATCCCTGCTCAGTTTGGCTTTGACTTTCAGAAGTTTGCACGAGCAGAAAAAGGATGCCATCAAAGAAGATGTTCATTACTCTCTGCAACTGTTACTATTTGCAAAACATAGCAAACATCTGGGTATATTCAAAGAAGTTGTGACTTGACACAAGGAATAATAATTCTTGCCATCAGAGTGGAATCAGAAGTAATACATAGCAGATGCTGGTGGAGCATCAAACTTATTCACATGACAGATAGGAAATGGGAAGAGTCCAGGGCTAGAGAAATGTGGGAATATGATGTGCCCTTGGAACGTGAGATCTATGCTGTGCCAATAGGGTTTATGGGGTCCTTAGATCATTTCTAGAAAAGTTTCACCTCTGAAATGCTGACATACAATACTGCTGTGAGGAACCATTTGAAGAAATTCATCTTAAATCTGCTTAGGTTTCTAAATCTAAATCTGCTAGAGGTCCACTGCTGTCTACTTTCTGATCAGGGATAACTTTCACAACATTAAAGCCGTTTATACGATGCTGTGTAATTTGAGGGGTATTCAGAAGTCAAACACCAAGACATCAATGTAGTAAGGTTAGTTGAGTAGAAAGGCAACTTAATTGGAATGTGGGAATAAATTCAACAACATTCTCTCATGGCATTAGCACGTCAAAGAGGCAATCCCCAAAATGGCAATCACCAGGGTACCAAAATATGCCCCCTCCCCCCCCCCCCCCCTCCACACAGAGGGTACATTAAAGCTCTCTCTCAAGAATAGAGAAGATTGTACTATAAGAGCTGATATTATGGCAGTCTTCAGGGATTAAATCAGAAAAAGTAATCTCTACCTCTACCCACTTAGATCCCAAAAAAAGACGCTCTGCAGAGTCTATTATGATGATCTTCATAAAGCACTCTGAGTAGGGTGACCAGATGTCCCGATTTTATAGGGACAGTCCCGATTTTTGGGTCTTTTTCTTATATAGGCTCCTATTATCTCCCACCCCCTGTCCCAATTTTTCACATTTGCTGTCTGGTCACCCTAACTCTGAAGGATAATCATTTTTATCAGTGATATTGTTAAGAGTTTGAAAGTTACCACAACTAGGCTTCAGAGCCAACACACCATTAAGATGAATGGGGCAATTCATAGCACTCACAACTATTGTCTCAGGCTGTCACTATTGTTTACATTTGGTTCATGTTTTGCAGATTATCCTTGCAACCAAAAGGCAAGAGACTTTTTAAAATGAAAGTTTAGGAGTAGTCTACACTTGGGATTTGCCCCAACTGCAGTCCTCCGTGGCCAGCCACAGGTATGGCTGCAAACCCTTGGTGTAGTGAAGCACACTTACTGTTTGCACAGGGGGTATAACATGGGTTTCTAACCCCACCAAAACAAATAAATTGCTCTACCAGTCTACATTGCACAAGTGCAACCTGCTAGCTACACTGATGGGGGACCTTCCACAGATGAAACAAATAAAATAAATAATCAATCAATCCACTGCAAGCCAGCCCACTTGACCCTTTCTTTTAAGATAAGCTATTTAAGGCCAATGTTAATGTATGAGGGTAGCTACTCTGGAGGAAGATGGCAGGTTTTAAACAGAAAACAGAAGAGAAAAAGCAATAGTTCTCTGATGAAATTTTAAACTATGAACGGGAGGACTGGAGAGGTGAGGAGAGATAATACAGACCCCTGATCTGTCTACTGACTATATGGAATGTAAGTGACCCAGCATGAACGAATAGCATAGCAGGCTGTTAAAATGTTTAGATGCAGTATATCTGTAACAATCAAGAGCCGCACTCTTCACTTGAGATGGGCACAAATCCTCAACTTCCCCTTCAAAAGCATTTGAATCTGTATAGGAAGGAATTTTCCTCCTTGCCTTCTGGCATGGGATATTTTGGGGGGGAGAGAAGAAGGGGGAAGCACAAAAGAAAAGTAAAGCTTGTTTAGGTGCAGTAAAGAAAAACTCTTCTCATCTGCTCTCCCCCTTAGGGAGTGGGGCCGAAGAAGAGGGAGGAAGACAGCTCACAAAAGGATAGGTCTACACTACACACTGAGCTCCAAGACAAGGCAACTGATATTTAGTGTTAAGGAGCCTTCGAATCAAGAAGCAAAACAAAAAAGCCTTTACCACTTAGAGCCTGTAACACACAGGAAGCAGCAAGATCAAAACTATTAAAGCCAGCCAAGACCCACCACGGTCACAGCTGGAGCCTGTGTTTCTGCACCACTGACAAGACTGGAAGCCTCATTAACCACTTCTTTGTCTCAGTACAGCAGACTCCTGGTACAGGGTCCTCACCAATTGCTGGAAATGACTAAGGCCTCCAGCAAGCTACGCTAAAGGGAAATATAGTTTTAAATAGAGACACCTTCCTTCACTTAGCACCACAGAACTGTAGATGTCTTCTCGGCAACCAGAGGGAGTTAGACAGTATGTCCCTGAGAAGAGCATTCTGGCAAGTGGTAAGCACTCATGATGAGTCACTGCTTCTTCTGTCCAGTTGTCATGATAATTAGAGGGGACCATATGCTTTTAAAGTCTTAAGTATCATTCATAAGAGAAGAATACATAGGCACTGAAGTGATACTTCTAGGTCAAACCATATAGCAGCAGCTTAAGAGCAGTTGCAGGGTAAGAAGGGTGCCACAAGGCTGCTGGGGGGAGGGGAAAAGGGGGAAGGGCGCAATCTGCTTTGTAGAATAATCATCCAACAATGAAAGTGTCTCTCCTTAGTCCCTCCATTTTAAAAGTGACGTTGATCTCCCTTCATTTCGAAGCAAAACTATTAATTTATGTTACAGCTCATCTACCCATGAAGTTGGAAACTGTCAATGCCAATGGGCCTAAATATTATAGCCACCAGTTTTGTGTCAGTCTTCAGGCATGTGTATTCCTCCCATTGCACAATTCCTCTGCTCTGCATGCTGAGTTCTGGGGAGCCTGCAGGCTCCCGGACTATCTCACAGAACAAGTTTCTTCCCGAAGTGAACTAAATAGACTAAACAACTCATTAGCTAGTCTGCAGTGTTATTTGTGCTAGCAATCAGAAACATCTGAAGGACAGGTAGACTAGAAAAAAAACCAAACAAATCACCCACCCAGCCACCCTCTAAGGATGCCTCCAGCCTGCTCAGGACACCACCGTCACTGGAATCGTTCCTGCATAGATGGTTCAGAACAATTATTTACATGCACTAAGTTTCCAGTTCTGTTTCACAGGAAGGGATTTCCTGGCATCTGTTTAGAGGTTCCACCTACACTGGCCTCATAGCAGTGTTTGAAGAGACACTCCATCTAAAGCGTTTTACAATGTGGTCTGACAAGGCTAGCGTGAATGGAGCCAAATCCCATTTAAAAAAAAGGCAGTTTCTAATATTTTAACATCCATCCACTGCAGCCAGTCAAACTTTATCATAACACAGTTCAGCAGAAACCAAGTTTAGACACTGTTCTTAAAACACAGCTGAGACCAGAGAAGACTGGGACACACTGCTGTTCCAATAACCTCCCTGGAGCTCAGAAGGTGAAGAAAGCTGGTGATTAGCCTGCCATTTAGAGTCAGATTTTAACTTAACTGTGCACAGCAGCGGGTTGCAAGCAGAGACAAAGCATGTCCTTTCTCTTCCCACCCACCCACTCCTATTTCATATCACAAAGGGAATGCAGCAGTACAACGATTAAGCTTAAGTAGCTTAGAGATGAGCCTCTGAAATGTACAGACATGGCCTTCGGTGTACAGAACTTTTTCCAGGCAGACCTGAAGCTGGGGGAGGGAGAAGGAGATGCAAAAAGAAAACAAAAAACCAAAACCCACCAAGCTTATAGGGAGAATGCACTTCAACATTAAACACTGCAAATCAGGGAGGAGAAAGCACTAAGCAGCATGCATGCAGCGGGAAAGGGGACTAGAAAATTAGCTTGAGAAAAATATGCATTTAGTAAAGTGCCACTAGTCTGCATGGATGCTGAATTTTCAATTTTACTACACACTCTCCAAGAGGCTAAAATGGTACAGGTGGCCAGATTTCACAAGACAAGGGCAAGCTGTGCCTCTCTATTTCACAAAGCCACAGCTTCTTAAGAAGTCTGCACTGTGTATACTACATGCCTGGGGCACAGACATACATGCAGAGCAGCAAAGGTCTCATGTCAAATTTCTCTGGATTCTCCTCTTATAGCAGTGCCCTGAATTCTGCCCACCTGAGGGCTACACTGGCAGTTTTTCAGAAGCCCTTGTGTTGCACTGAATTGCATGAAACTCCGACTGCAAATGGCAGCAATGAATCAGGAGAGACTAGGTCCCATCATACACAGATGCAAGCAGCCCAGATATCAGTGGGGCAACTGTCCAGTAAACTGGGATTGACATGGTTTCCGCCTTGACTGCAGAAGACTTCTTTCCGCCATTGAGTCTCTCCCTCAGTCTTATATGGACTCAGTTGTGTATATCTATTATTCTTACTCCCCGCCTCCCACAGGGAAAGAGGTAGCAAATACAGCAGAACCTCAGAGTTATGGACACCTCGGGAATGGCGGTTGTCTGAAGCATTTGTAACTCTGAACAAAACAGCTCTGGCTCCAGCAGTCCAAACTCCGGGCCAGGTTCCAGAGGCAGCTCCCTTCCCAGGCAGGGCAAGCTTGTCTCCTTCCCAACTGGGGGTGGGTGGATATATATATATATATATATATACATACATACACACACACATATACACACACACAGAGTGTATGAGAGTGTGTAAAAACAGCACCCATGGCTTACAGGAAAGCAGTGTAGATCCCAGTGCTGCTCCTGCCTGCAAATCGCAGCCTCTTCAACTCCTAGCTGTAAGTGGGTGCCATGAGCATGGAGGTGGGAACAGGCCACCCAAATGTGCCTACCTTTAAAATGCAATAAAGGCACAGAACAGTATTTGCTTCCCCCACTGCCTAAATTGGTTACTTCTATTTTCACATGGCGTCTGGTTGACCGGTCACTCTGGAACTCTGGTGTTTGCATCTTTGAGGTTCTACTCTAAGTTAATGCTTCGGACTGATAAAACTAGGCACAGAGTTATTCAATGGGCCATATTGCCTTGATGCTGTGCTGCTGATTGGCTGATGAATTTCACAGCTGCACAAAAACACGAAAACCTAATGAGGTGGGAGGTTGGCAGCGTGCATGAGAGCTCGCATCTCAATCCTTCCTCCACTACATGCCCACAAGCAAAGCATGACACCACTATTGCTTCGGCACTCTGGATAATCACAATATTGATCTCTTCCCCACCCAGAGGTCAGGGGAAAAAAAAACAACAATCGCAGCAGGCAGTGCCTTTGCACAAAAGGCAGAAACAATTGAATCGTATCAGCCTAACTAGCCTGTTTTAGACAAGCACACAGCATCATCCTGTTCTCTTCTGTTCCCTTCCCTGCCTCACCTCTTGGGTAAGGGGGGAGAAGAGAATACAGTATGTGGGTCTGCAGAGGACGACGACAACAGAACAGAGGAGAGCCAGCCCACCTGCTTCCTCACAACAATGCCAAAGGCTGCTCAAGACACCCGTCCTTCAATCAGTGGGCCAAGTCAGATCTATTATACTATTTACAATGTTGACATTGTAAGAATGCTACCTGAAAATGAGTCAGTTTAGGTCAAATCAATTGTAAAGCAGAAACTCAAGCACTGAGCCCCTGAAAAGAAAGGTTGCTGGGCAGCACTATTATCCATGTAGATTTCTCTCTCCACTAACCCAGAAAGGGAGCACAGCAATCACAGAATAGCAAGGAATAGCTCTGTTCTAGATTCCCAGACTGCAGTGACATTTGAGTCAGAGCAGAAGTTTTTCCAAAAGCCACCAAGCATCGTGTTCTCCCAGATTCAAGTGGAAGCAGGGCTTGTAGAATTGGCATACTGTGTTATGTTACTTGATCCAGTGGTTTGACCACTACAGCCACACAAAAACTGAAACAAAACGTGTTACGATCTGGAGGCAAGGCAGCGGACCAATTCCAGAGAGCCCAAATGTAGGGACATTTACCAGGTCTAACAGGCAAAAACCCACCACTTCACTAAAGCTTTCCTCCAGTACCGTCCACCTACCAACACCAGTATTAGTCATTTCTCATCACTTTCCAACTAAGGGAGAAGACCTGACTGAGGTAAATTGCTGCAACTGTGAAAAAACAAAGGAGATGGAGATAAAAATATGCTGAATGACTGCTTTCTATGACTAATAGACACCACGGTGACAGGTACCTTAGGAGCGCTAGTTCTAGGGTGGTGCCTAATTGGCATAAAGTGGAGCAGATTGCAAACAAACAAAGACTACAGACACCAGCATGTAAGGATACCCCCTGCCCGAGATCTGAAACCAAAATGGAATGATCTTTCCACAGGCTACATCACATATGGTCCTGGCCCAGTCTGTGGAACTCCTTGAGTCATTTGGGTCCTGAATACCTGGAGAAACCTGCCCATCATTATGGAGTTGAAAGGTAGATGAAGAAGTGGTTGTTCTCTAATCTGTATGGGGAAAGAGGTCCTCTAAACTAGCAGTTACCAAACATCTGCAGAAAGTGTAAGTGGTCTGGTCACACAGTGCTGGCTCTCATCCTCGTTCTCAGCTAAGAGCTGATTGAAGGGGAGATTTCCACCCACTTTTCTTTAAAAAAAGAAAGTGAACAAAGTAATCACACTAAAAATACCTCCACTGGTACATTTGATAGAAGCAATTGAGACTGTGTGGGGAAAACATATGCCCCACTCTGAAGATGGGTATTATGAATGCAAGGTAGTGCTACACATCTAATGCTGGCTAAGTATCAAGATACTGTCTTCTCATCTTCCACCAGGCTACAAGTAATCTAAGAGCATATGTGGAGGGACACACACAAGGGACTGCTGGTTTTAAAAACTACAACAGTACTTTCAATGAATGGCCATTACATGTTGTAAAAATCCATTAACACACTGTCACCACCTTTGCCTCTCCATCTGCTCCTGACCAGGACAAATGGGTATGAGGAGGAGCCAGTTTCTCTTCCCTTCTGCCATTATTCATACAGCTGTGACTTTGTGCTAAGTCTGCATGCAGTCCTAGGACTGCAGTGCCCCTCCCCGAAGCAATGGGTGAAACAGAGATCTGAAGATGCAAAAGTTCTACAGTGCCACAGCTTGTAATGAACCAATTCAAAGCAAGTCTCTTACAAAAAATGGGCAAGGTATTGAAACAAGGGGTCTCCCTCTCTCTCTCACACACCCTCCCCCACCCCTCTAAATGCGACTGTCACTAGAGCTGCATGCACTATGTGAACTCTACTAGGCAAGCAAGGCAAAAAGGGAGTGACAATGGAAATATAACTCTTTTCAAGTGTTACTGTACAAACAGATCTGAAAAGACATTGAAGACAGTGAAACTTAGTGCAGACACAATAAAGCGGACAGGTGAAAATTAGAAGCATTTGTCATCACTCAAAAGCAGCAGCTATAGTTGGCATACTCAGAATCACTGGATAGATAAAGTTTGCAGCAGTAACTTACAAGGCTATTTCAAGCTCCTCAAAGCGCAAAAAAAAAAAAAAAAAAAAGCTGAAGTGCAGTTTTAAGAAGTCGTGTCTCTACCACTGATGCTGCGTTTAGCTTTCAGTGTTAGAAACAACCCTTGAATGCTCTTCCAGGGGTCTTATGCTGGCATAGACATTTCCCCACCACCACCAGAATCATAGGAATGTGACAGTGGACAGGCACTAGCGATTAAGTATGCTGTTGTGTAGACCTGCTCCTAGCAGGCTTGGACACAGTGGCTAACATCAGTTGTCTGTCTATTCCAGTGCTCCCCCTATTGCTACTGCCAATACATTTGCAGACCCAGCATCACCAGGAGCACCCTGGAGAAATTTCAGCACAGAGGCCAGTGTAGACATTCCCAGAGATAAAGTGGGAACTAAGAACAGAAAATAAAAAGGGAAGAACGACATGGGCCACATTCATCATGAGATACTCTTCATATGAGGGTCTGACTCAGCTCTCAGTGGAGCCCATTGCTCCTTACCATTTGTATAGTGTTTGATATCAAAGCACTTTTCTTTTTTTGGATGTTTATATAGTACTATTTGATCCGTCAGTTAATGCCACACATCCATGAGAGTGGTTGGCTAGACAGCAGCAAGAGAAGTTAGAACAAACTTCAACTCAGAGACTAAGTACATTATTGCTGACTCAGTATTTCTAGCCCCTAGGAGCAAAGGGGGCAAGCTTTAATCCTCAAGAACAGCAGTTAGGAAAAGGTGCCCCTTAATATCTAAAACCAAGTGAACATCTGCAGTAGTCAGAAAGCTGTATTCAGCTCAGAGGAATGCATCCACTGCAATTTGTGGGTTGACCCACTGCTGTTACTCAGGTTACTAGGTTAGCAGCAAGTAAAAATCCATAACTGATCAAACAGTTCAAAACTCCATAAGCGATGGAGATTATACAGGCTCTGCTCTCAAGAATATTGCATGGTAATAGCACTCTATAGCGTTTCCTCTCAAAAAGCTGTGGTGGGTCAAGCTGGTTCTTACTAAGTTGTGTACAAGGTCTTCAACCAGGTTCAATCAAGTTAGGATAATTAGGATCTTGAGAGTGGTCTTTTCACTACATCTTTTAACCAGGACAAATTAATTTGAGTGCAGGGTTTTCTCCACCAGCCAGAAGACTCGGGTGGTTTTTTTGTACCAGTTGCACAGCTCAGCCATGTGAAAACACCAAATCAACACATTGTCTATGGCCATATGTGGCCAGCATCTCTGATGTTGGGATCTTCGTGGCTCAGACAAGAAGGCCAAAACTACTTACTCCATCTACTGGATCATGGTGTTTAAGCAAGGCTTCTCCCTTCCCCCGGTGTATTGTTTGACTCCTTAATCATCTCGTCACAACATAGAAATGATTTCCAAACAAACATAGGAGAGCTTATCACCTTGTGAGCACTATTGTAGTATAACTAGCTATACGAGTAGCCTTTCTAAACTCACACTTAACAAAAGGAAAAATCCATCAGGGTATTTATTCCTATATTAGTCCACAGAACTCCTCTATTGAGACAAAAATCTTTCTGCCCACGTTAACGAGGCGGGACTTCAAAGATGAAATGCTATTCTCAACTCCTGCCTACATTCTGGAAGGCGTTTTCTATCTCACAGCTACTGTCTCCCAAAATACCTCATACTGGTGAGGTCGGAGCAATTGGGAGGGATGGCACAGGTGCCAAGTAATCTGTTGTTTTGGCAGAGATACTTCAAATGGTATTGCGTCAATAGTTTTTAAATCAGCAACTCCCAATGAGAAAATTGTTAAGCAGGGAGTCTAGTGCTGAGCAGCACCTGCAGTTTATGAGAGAAGTCTTCTCATGTGACAGTGCACTACCACACCCACCACTTGTTACCAGGTACAACTGAGGCACTCTTACCCCTACCCACAGAATCAGGCTGCAGTTCTTTCACTGGCAATAGGGAGGAGTCATTCACATTCAGACATGCTCATCCCTGCGCTCACCCACACTCCTCTTTCCCATAAGCTACTTTCAGATAGAACTTCAGATCAAACTCAGAAGAGCCACATCCCAGCTATTTCTATTGACCTAGCAAAGAAGGGAGAGTATTGGGCACTGCAATGCACAAGTGTGTAGGAAATCCAAGTGATCCATAACGTCTACAGCTTTAGCTATACCACGCTCTCTCTGAGCATCTAGTTTAACTCTCTCCCACCTGGTATTGTCAGAGATGGAAAATCCTTTCACCCAGATATTCTGTAGCTTTTAAGCTAGATTAATCTATTTTCATTTCACCCAGTGGTCTAACAATATTGTAATATTTAAAAACACTGTTGACCTCAATCTTTTTGTTAAGAGTTTACTCCACTTGCTTCGCCACACGTGGCATGTACATTAAACCACAACTGCCTGAACTGCTATTTTGCTTTTCCAAATATGTTTCCCTGTTCACAGCCCAGAAGTAGGCTACAAACCATTATATTAAAAAAAGTTAACTATTCTATAACCCATTAGAGAAATAATGGACAAAATTTACTGGGTTGATATTGGCATGAGGGCCACGCAAACAAATACAGTTAAAAGAATGAGTGCCCACTTAGGACAAAAATGGTCATGTACCATCCCATTCATTGCACCACAGTTCTGGCTGGTCAATTGCTAATAAAAAAATGTCAGCAAGTTTTATGAATGAGCCCTATCGAAAAGCTGCACATGGGCCATATATAAGCGAGTCTGACAAGGGCCTGATACTGAGGAGAATTACTTGTAAAACATTGACAAATATAATGTATTACTTCTACCCCACTGTTAACCACCATCTACAATCCTTTAGTTATTCTGCAGAGAACCAGCCAAACTTACAGTTCAGGTTGTACTCTGCAGTGAAGACATTCCCCTGAGAAACAGATGCTGCATCCAAAGAAACTACCAAAACAAATGGTGAAGGATTTTATTCTCCACAGAATCCATCTGAGGCATCTTTGAAAGTGTTAGCCTGTTACTGGATTAGCATCGCAAGGGATGCTCTTATCTGCACAGCTTCAAGCTAAGTGTTTCCCTCTGAAATTATAATCAAGTGCCATAGTTCTGCTGTCTTGTACATTTTCATGCCCTTATTGAATAGAAAAGCTGGGGCTGCTTGAAAAGTTAATTTGCTATTTACACCAGTAAATTGCTGAAGGGTTTTATTGGAGTCCAAAATGGGCTGGCTGCAGAGACTGAAGTTGGTGCTAGCAGTGCTTGCAACAAGAGGTAGCACTCTTTCTACCGTAGCTTTAACCGAAACAAAGAAATATGAAAATGCTCCCTTGTTTATGCTCTGTTTTGACAAACTACTTCTTATACCACAGAGAAGTTGGATTTTCTAGGCATTCTTCCTCTTGTTTGGGTGGGCAGAGAAGTTCACCTTTTTTCATTTAAAGAAAGACAGTACAGACACAGAATTTTGGTTTTAAACCCAATAAACTGTATGGCTGATCGTTGAAAATTTTTGATTGAGAGAATTTTCTTTTTTTGGTACAGTTTGGATGGTTCACTTTGCTTGTAAAAGTGCATAGCTAAGAAACTTACTATTGCCAATTTCTTTTGCAAGCTGAGTAGTTCTGAGTATTGGGGAAGTAGAGCCTTTTCCAAAACGTTAAAGTCGATGAAAACAAATCTACAATGGGGTTGCATGGCTCATAAACCAGGGAATAGTATTACCGCATAGATCCAAAACCTCTGCTCCATGTGTGTACATTAAAACGGTCCTTTAAAACAATCCTATTCCATTTCTCTACAATAGATTAGTATTTTCCCAGTTCACAGTCTATGTACTCTAGTCCATGCTAGACAGGACACAAGTCAGAAAACTTGATGCTATGCATAGGCTACTGAGGATTCCAGTTCAGTTAGCTCCCTAGCTAGCTGTCTCATCCATTGAGCTGCACTTGAGTAAGGTTGTATTGTTTAAAAACAAGTAATATATTAGTGCTGACAAACTATTAAGATACACTGGACCACTTATGATCATGAAATTGGTTTAAGTACAATATAAAGATGCTACAGATTTCTCCACACCCTTAGATAATGGTACCCGAGTAATAGCACGTGACAAGAATCCCGTAACTCATACACACAAGGTGGCCCAGTTCATGCTGAATGAAAACTGAATTATTCTTTCCTGATTCTCTTGTGCTTAACTGTACAATCTCAACAATTCTCTTTATGGAATTCTTGTGTGTCTGTGTGTATCAGTCGCAGTGTGGCGCTTTACGGGAGTGTTTTTGGAAGACCAGGTCGATACCTTGAACAGTTTCCCCTGAGGTATTTTTAGCAGCATCTCAGGTTTTTTACCCCTCAACTCTCAGGGGATGTCACTGGCATGATACACTGATTTAGAATTGTCCTGGTTCATGGTCAGGGGTGCTAGGATACAAATGTCACTTCCATAGTACCCTCTCTCAAACAAAACCTAGCATTGGGCTGAGCTAATCCTCCACTAAAGAGCACATCTTAGGGATGTTCATTATAATTGGGAAGTAAGAGGACATTCCTATGCAACAAATGGAAGAGAATGATGGGGCCACCTCCTCAGTGCTCTTAATTATGAGTTTGTCTAGTAACCTGGCTGTGAACTTGTATGTTTGTGGGGGATTGTTACAACATTAGGGCTCTGAACCTATTGGGACTCATTTTGGTCTTGTCTGTAAATGACCAACCAGGGTTACTGAACAGCCTTTGAAGACAAGGGCTGTAGCACATCCCCATAACATGGTTTTCACCTGTCTATACAGGAAAGGCCCTGCAATGTGCAGACCATGTTATGTCTCCCATTACTCTACATTTGCTTGTGCAGATAAGCCCTAAAACGGAGGATATGAAGACATTCTGGAGCAGGGGGAGGGGAAAGAAACTCTGCTTTCTGAGGAGTTAATTACTAGTGAGAGGCATAGTTTAGTGGCCTGATCACAGGGCTGGGAACTTGTGACTTCTAATCCTAGCTCTGACACTTAATATCTTTTGACATAAGGGAAACCAAGGCACAAAGCCTCTAGATCAGTACAGTGAGGGAATTATTGTATACAATGAACTCTGACAGTGAAGTCCTAAACATTTACTTTGGTAGCTATGACCTGGCATGAGTAGGGTTTCTCACTTAATCAGTGGCAAACTGATAAATCTCATCTCTTCCTTGAGAAAGAGAGGGGTGTATAGTGGAACAAGGAGATGTGCTTTATGTAACTTTCTCATGACAGGTGGGGCTTTAATGTTTGACTGGAGGAAGCTCTGGGTGAAGTGTCAAATGCCCCTTTGGAGTGGTTTATCTTTGAATCAATAGGCAAAAATGTAGAAAACATACTGGTAATATGAAAAAGCTTCCTGACCAATTTCTGCCTTTACAAAACAAAGTGGTTTTAATTTTTAACTATCATGAAAAACCACACTTCTGGGCTTGGCATGTACACTACTTGTTTCCTACTATTTGTGGCTCTCTTTTCTGAGCTCAGAAGTGCAGCTGAAGTGGTAAAATCAGTAGAACAAACCATTACACTACCAATGACAGGCGCTTTAGTTTCTGGTTACTTGTTGAGGTTTGTGTGTATGGACTAGAGAGTTCCTTTTGGACAAGGAGTACTCCTGGTAAGAAGCAAGGATCAGTGTGCTCCTTTGTATTGCTGTATCTCATTCCTCTGAATGGCCACACTTGGAGCATCCTTGTCATTTATAACATGTAAACACCACAGTGGTAGCTCTTGAGAACAGTTCTCTTCTCCCTGTCTTGTATTATTAAATAGTCTCATGAAAAACCAGCATCTCTACAAAGAGCTCTGTGTTGCTCCTCCTTCCTTCTGTATGTGGTGCTTAAAGTCTTGACGACCATAAGGGACACCAGCACTGGTGGAGCAACCCATGAACTGTGGAAGCTCATCTTTTGCTCTGCTGGGATGTTCTGAAAGTATACATACGAATTCTTTATTTGAACTGTTCTTAACACAACTGTCTGAGCAGTTGCCAGATTTGTACACTCCTAAGTAAACCTGCGTGTAAGAGGATACGCTCACCCATCATGCGTGCTTTGTGGGTATATGCATATGCAGATCAGTGGGGGTTACTAAAGCTTCTGAAGTGAGAAGATCGTATACAACAGTGGCTCCCTCATGCCTTCAGATTGTGGGTTTATTCTGTGTATATGTTGGGCCACTCCTATATTTGATGCATCTCTTATTCTTCATGATCCATTCTCTCAGAACTAGACCACCTGCCCTGCTCTGTTACTCTCCTGATCTCCGTACTAACACAGTCACTGTGCTCCAAACAACTTGTTTTAGGCCCTCTTCCCATCTCTGTATGGCTGCCCTCACTATATGGTAAGCGCCTCCTTGCTGGAGCCTGTATCTCGCACCCCCATCCCTGCACCAGCCCAGAGCTTCCTCCTGTACTAAACTCCCTCCCAGAGCCTGCACCCCCCACAGCTGAGAATGTTACACTGATTTGTGACAATCCCTGAAGGATTTTGGAACTACAAACCACAAATGACATTAAGTAAAAAACTCATGAAATGTCCAGTGGATTCTAGGAGATTAGGTGCAATGTGAACATACGACTCCTGCACCCAAACTCCCTCCCAGAGCTTACACCCCAGCCCCCTACCCCAGGCTCAGCCCAGAGCCCTCTCCCACACTCTGAACCCCTTGGCCCCAGCCCAGAGCCTGCACCCCCTCCAACACCCCAGCTTGGTGAAAGCGAGTGAGGGTGGAGGAGAGCAAGTGATGGAGAGAGGGGGAATGGGACGGGGCCTTAGAGAAGGGGTGGGGTAGATCCTGGGTTGATTTTAAATTCAAAACGTGATCTTGTGCATTTTAAAAAAAAATAAATAAAGGATTGGAGACCACTGCACTAGACCGTACAGGAAAATCTTAATTCTAGCATTTTCTGAATGTTTGGTTTGCAATCCTAATGTGGTCTAGGTGTAATTTTTACATATGTATTTGTGAGACCCACTGCTTCAAGGACATACACCAAGCAACATGCAAGATAGCACTGGATGCATCTATATCCAAAGAGCTACTTAAAAAAAAAAACACACAAACAAAACACACAGCTGGAAGATATCTTATCTAAGAACTGTCCTTGGTATCCAGGTATGGGGAGGGAACATCTCCCACAAGCCTCTGTCCTCAACACTGGGGACTTGGTCTCTAGAATAGTTACCATTTCCACTTTGCATTTCACTGAGAAATTGAAGCTACATACTGAGCACAGATTTAAACAGGCTTTCCCTGCATTTCTATACAACTATTTCCCCCCCCCCCCCCCCAACACTGCTCAGACCTAGTTCACACTTCACCTTACTTGAGCATTTTGAGAAATGCTCAAATCAGAACCGGGCGGGGGGGGGGGGGGGGAGGGGGACGGGACGACTTTCCTCCTACCAGATCGCAGCCTCACAGTTAAGATTAGCTAGCTTGAAACACTGTCCCTAACACTTCTGGGGTTTTTAAACTGAAGATAAAAGTGTCAGTGCTTCAGGACGGGAGACTATTTCAGACAGCAAGAGGAGAAGCATTACCCACTAGTGCAGAATAAGAAGGTTCAATAAGAGGAAATGAACCCATTCTATTTAGGCTGTGGAAAGCAGAATGCTACAAGTTCATGTGCCATAAAGCCCTTGAAAAGTCATGTGACTCCTGTTTGCTCCAGCTGGTTACAGCACTCCAAGTTCTCATGCTCAGCACCAACTATACAGACGATCAACAGTTCTGAAGACAAGCCAAATCCTGGATAGAGGGAACAGCCTTAATTCTTCTATCTTGTGGTGTCCACCTAACTTTCCATCCACCACAGCTGGGATCGACATGGTCATGCTACATTCACACCCTGACTTGCCACTCTGTCGTATTTTTGCAGTAATATGATGTTCACAGCACAACTATGAAGGAGTACAACCAAGTCACCAGTTAAACACAAATTTGCTTCAGATGTCAGGAGCAAGAGTGCAGCTAGGCATATCCTGCTTGAGAGAGTGAAATCCTTCACCATTCGTGCTGAGCAGGAATAAATTTGGCAAGGTAAAGCAAAGCCTGCACCCTGAAGATGGACACAAATACAATTAAATAGGGCTTATATCATCATCATCTAGTCTCTCTGCTCCTTCTCCCACGTTGGCACAAGAATATTGGTGGGGCGGAAGGTGGGAGCAGAGGTTGAAAGTAGTTGGCACTTAAATCTCACACTGGAAGATATTTTAATTTTGGGGGGCTGGGGAAGAGAAAGCTGAATACAAAGATGGCGGGGGGAGGGGGGAAACAGAAAAACCTTAAGGCTACAGCAGAGCTTTTAAAAAAAAGTCTCACCGCAATCCATTCCCTAGTCAAGATGCCTTAGAGGCTATGGCTACACTACAGAACTTGCAGAAGCACCACTGCTAGTGTAGATGCTCTAAGCCCCTGGGAGACAGTTCTCCCCTGGACTTAGCTACCACTGCTTGCAAGGGCTGGAGTAATTATGTCAGCAGGAAATACTCTCCCACCTCTCCATCCACACCGGCGCTTAGATCAGTGTAACTTAAATCAGTCAGGCAGGTGGCTTATTCACCCCCGACTGACTATACATATAAACGTAACCTAATGCGTGTACATAGCCCTAGTGAGGCATGGTACAACCGGGGGGGGGGGGGGGGGTGAGCAGAAAGTAGTCCCTCTACTGATACATCAGTCATGAGCCTGTGATAAGGCTCAGCGTAGCACTAACACTGACAGTATTTGCCTGGAATACCCCACCCCGTCAGCAGGTGTTCACCCATTTGGGAAGATTTCAGTGAGTCTAACAGCTAACAGCCAACTGTTTACACCATCTGAACACAGGAGGCAGTAGAAGCCATTCTCTATCAAGAGGATTGAAAGCACAGGCTGAGCAGCCTTGGGGTAGGATCCCCAAAAGCAACGAAACAAAAGGTTTTGAGTTGAACATTTGTATCTTCTTGTTTATTTGGTTTTAAAAAAAAAAAAAAAAAAAAAAACATAACAAGGCCAGTGTGCGTTGACAGAATAGGTTTGGAAAGGCACCTGCTCACAAGAACACACTGCACAAGACTGCAAGGTGCACAGCACATTTCATTAATGTCACCCCAATAGCTCCCTGGTATGCAAAACCTGACAGAAGACAGTCGGCAATAGTTACATATGTGAAGCAGTCTCATTAGTCTTGATGAGCCAACAAGAAAAAAAAAGACTGAACAATTCAGCTATTTACAGTTGCAAGAGCAACCAATAGGTCATTTTTGTAATGAGGACTACAAAACAGGACTGAATTCTGTTCTCTCACATT
Organism: Chelonia mydas; assembly: GCF_015237465.2. Classification (NCBI taxonomy): domain Eukaryota; kingdom Metazoa; phylum Chordata; order Testudines; family Cheloniidae; genus Chelonia; species Chelonia mydas. The sequence goes on along the minus strand of NC_051250.2, from coordinate 11,245,189 downwards.
ACAGCAGCACCCGGACAAGCAAACCAAGATCCAAACAACCCAAGAAAAAAGGCAAACCAAGTCTGAGAACATATTCACAAACTGTCTTTTCACACACAGTTCTGCAGAGATAGTTATACCCAACAACTCCAGTAAGTGTGTTTTAATACAACCAACACTTCGAGCTCAATTTGTTCCTCTTTAGAGTGAGTCCCCAACAGAAAACCTAAATTAGCTAAACACATGGTAAGATCCTGGTGAATACAAGGCCATAAAAAGCTGTACAACCTTCTATTCAGAGACTATTCTGAATGTCTGTCACTCTGTATTTACCCTCCCTACTTCTACAGTAGAGAGGATATTTCCATGCAAATAGGATCCTTATTTCTTAAAATCATCATCTGCTCCTTCATCCTTAAGTAGGCATCAAACCTGTTTATGGCAATGATTTAGGTCATGGAAGTTGTTAGGCTTTCATGAGATTCATTCCTGAATGTAACACGGAAAAAAAAAAGAAAAAAGTTTGGTTTCAGGTATATATTTGAGGTTATCCCAATGTAAAGTGGAGGTGAACAACTGTGTCCAAGGGCAGAATTTGCACCACGGCCCCCGTTTTCCCTGAAGCATCAGAAGGGGTCTCTGTTTTCATGCTTCTGCTCATACTACTGTAAACTTACTGAGTCTTCTAGGGTTGAGTGGTACCGCCCGCCATTTTCTAGGGCTCTTGAAAACACTTTAGTTTCAAGTACAGCAAGATGAAATCTGCTTAGTCCAAAGATCAGGGTGTGGAAAGTGACAAGTCCAAAAACCATATAACCACTCCATCCCTTTATTCTCCTGTTTGTAGATTAGTGTGCTTTATTGGAGCTATGATTCAGAAAGAGCAGAAGCAAGAGAAAGAGTTTCAGATATGACTAACTCTGAAACGCATGACTAACCCAGCTTGAACTAGCAGAGCTAAGTACGTGCCTGGCATACGTAACTCTGCTTGGAAACCTATTTGCAAGAGAGACAGAAGTTAGGAGGCTCTCTCAGTGCCTGTTGGAAATAAAGCACACCACAGCCAAGATGCTACATAAAATAATCTTAGATCCCATTCCTTGGAAGCAGTTGAGAAAGCCTACAAAACCCTTTCCTACCTACTCAAGTACTGCTTAATGACATTTGAGGGGCTTTTAATACACACACACACACACACACACACACTCCTCTTCCACAGTACAGCAAAAATGTCTATATTCAGTTGTTAGCTTCAGTTCTGTTTGCTGATCAGGGAAATATCTCAGCACCACTAGTCATGTTGTGCTATAGATTTAGCCCCTACAAATCTGCAACATAAGGTGGTCTGATGGTATGGTTTGCTAGGGTATTTCCCAGATAAATCCTGTCCAGGGAAACTGTGCTAGAATCCCAAGAGCCACCACCATTTTTAAATATGGTTGCAATCAGCACAGTTCTTGGCTCAGTAAGGACCAGATTTTTAGTAGAGACATCACCAATTTCAGGAAATATAGCTTCCTACAGAGGTGTAAGAGACACAGAGTTGTTGAGCACTTCAGGAGACACAGGGAAGAGGTCCAGGAGACATGTGGGTACAGCACAAAGTGTCAAGTGCCCCTCCAGCAGCCGGCTGCTGGAGGGAAGAGGAAGGGGCGGGGCCAGAGATAGGAGAGAAGAGGCAGGACCAGAGCCTCTTCCAGCCACACTGCCTGGGACACTGGCCAGTGCAGCGCAGCAGCTGACTGGGAGAGCATCTGGCTGCAAGAGCAGCAGGCTGCACCCTCACCCAGGCTCAGCTTCTGGGGACAGCAGCTGAGTGAGCTGGAGCCCCCCCGGCATGCTCAGAGTCAGCTCCTGTCCCCAGAAGTCGAGCCAGGGCAGGGAGTGAGCTGCTGCTGCTCCCTCCCCAGCCAGCTACTACTGTGCAAAGAGCATGTGGGGCAGGGCAGGGATGACTCCTGCTTGCTCAGCTACTGTCCAGGAAGCCAAGCCTGGATGGAGGAAACCCGCTGCCTCAGTAGCCAGGCATTCTTCCAGGCAGCATCCAGGAGTGGCTCCAGGGCCTGCCTGGTAGGGAGAACAGCTGACCATGCTGGGGGAGCCAAAACAGTAGGAGGACATAGCCCCCCACCTCCAAAGTAACATGGGGTGGGGAGGAGTCACATGTCCTCCCCTTTAGCTGGTGCCCTGCAGGGCACCAGTCATCTTCCACAGGCACCCAAATTTAAAGGTCTTGCCACACACAACAAAATTAAAGCTAAATATCTGTTTTGTTTTAATGTGCTCTAATGCACTTAGTTATGAAGTGCAAGTTCATTACACCAGCAAAAAGAAAAAACCAGGCTCTCTCTCTCTCTCTAGTGAATGCCAAGAAACAAGGGACCAATATCAGAACCAGCCAATTGATAATTGTGTGCATCCCTAACATTGGAAAACCATGCAAGGCTAGCCACCTACTTTGGGGCCATGGTTACATTATACCAAGGTTCTCCCTCTCCACCATTAAAAATGTTTTACAAGAGTGCTTGATATTCAGTAGATTGTCAAACATGTCAAGAATTGTTATGCTGTTCAACAAGGGCAGGATTCTGAAGGGGACAAATCTCAGAGGACAGTTACAAAAAAAAGTTAACTAGATACATTACAATAAAGGAGATACAGATAAGGCCAGTACATTCCTGAAGAGGCATTTTTATGACAGCTTGCAAAACATGGGAAAGTCACTCTGACATTCCAGTTTTATTTGAGCCTGGTTAACCAATATCCTTACCAGTGTTTTATTATCTATTTATTTCACCAACTGGGTATTGTCAGGAAGACGGACTGAAAGACACCCATTTTAATTTAGAAATTGGGTTTCAAGTGATAGTCCAAGACTATACTTGGAGGATGGCTTCTGTCACTTGTCCTGAACAAGACTGGGGCGTAGTCAATGTTGATTGAAAACAGATTCAATGCTGTCCTCTGAATGATCTATTACCACTGCTTGGATTGGTTTTGTAATTCTCTGCTGCACTGGGAAAGTTTCAAAAATGGGTTAACCAACAGGGGGAGGGAGAGAAAGATACCATGGCTCACAAGAGCCCATTACATGGGTATAACAGCAGTAGTGCAGAAGCAGCACTGCAAATAAGGTTTTCTTGGGGGCTAAAAGATTGTCTGCTCTAGGAATTCTCTACAGGTAGCTGTATTTCACTGGATGCAAGAATGTGCAGGCCAACACAGATGAGGAAAAAAGAGTTGGGGAGACCAAATGTTTCCTCATGTATGGATCTGGCAAGTAATTCTCTGGGTAAGAATTTCATATTGGCAGGAGGGAGAAAGGAAGAGAAAAAATATAATTCAAATCAGTAGCAAGTTCACCATTCTGCTTCTCCCAGCATCCAACAGCTGAAGCCCTCACAGCCCCAGGAGAGAAGTCTGGCAGGCAATGCAGAGGCTAAAGCGAAGCAGGATGAATACAAAGCAGCAGAGCCAGAGCAAGTGTCCAACCTTGTTATTTACGCCCCAGTAGAACGCTCCCAGCATTCTGTACAGGCTCACACTGCAGCTCTAGAGCTGCACTCCAGAATGCACACATTGGGAGCATATCCGTCCATCCTGGTGCAGCAGACATCCATTCAGCAACTGCCTCGACAGCAAGGGGATGGGACATATTTTAGATTAATATTGAGGATAAGCCCAAGACTGTGAAAGAGTTTAATATGCTTTTCCTAAGAGCCTAAGTTTGAAATATATTTTTCCTTTAACTTGCGGAAGGACAAGATAGAAAAGCTCAAACCAGCAGTTAAGAGTTTCATTGGCAAGCCTGTTAAAATACTATGCCTGCAGTGATCAACCATCACTTTTGATATTCCAATCTCTCTCTCATGCCCACCATGAATTCTATCCACAGTGGTCTTTTCTGGATGAAAGGTGATCACTTTAACCCTTTAAAATTGTGGTGTTCAGGCTATTCACTACAGTTAGTAGGATTGAGTCCACTTTGTCAAGTTATTGGAGTCGCCACACGTGCACTAAAATCTTAGACCTAGATCAGTCTAGGAGTGCTCCACAGAGAATTCTCAGTTTTAGACACTGAAAGAAAATGTAACCTCCCATAGCTGTGAATTACTCAGACTTCTGAATTAGTGGTAGTCCAACAAGAGATTGCAGAAGTGGGCAGCCTTATTATATTAATAAATGATGGACTGGTCAGAGGAAACAAATCTTTGGCCAAGGTCCTGCAGCCTTTTTTAAAACAAAACAAAACACACTCTTATCCAAGTTGACACTCTACTAAATCAGGAACAAAACAAAAA